>NC_136905.1:61123835-61455096 GCF_949606895.1 Notothenia rossii
TTTATAATTATTGATCATTAAAGTGTTATCAAAGCTGGTAAAGGCGCAGCTAGTTTTAATGACTTTGTATACTGCAGGGTAGCTTGTGATTTACTCCAGGTGGAACTAAAGTCTTGATTATACTTCACATAATTTATCCAAATTTGCAAAGTAACTAAAAGATACAAAATAAATGTAGTGGAGCTAAAGTACATGATTTGCCTCTGAATTGTAGTGGGGTAGAAGTACAAAATAGCAACACATATAAGGTACAAGTCCCTCAAAATGTCACTTGAGTAAATGTATTTAGTTACTTTACACCACCGTTTCATTTATATGGTTGGTCAATGTAGCAAATACATCTCTGTCAATATTGTATGATAATAGAGATGCATAAAACATGAGTGTTTTAATTAACGTATAAATATGTGAACAACTGTACCTTAGAGCAGCCGCTGCAGCGAACGCTGCCGGGAACAGAGGGCGGAGGTTGGCGTGGGGGGACAGAAATTAGGGATGGGAGGGAGGTTGGGACTGAAGCAGGGGTTCTGAGCGGGATCTGGGCCATGGCTTGTAGCAGGGTCCCTCTACCTTGAATAAAATAGGTCGTCTGAGGGGGGGCTGGGATTGCTAACGGCACTGAGGGGATGAAAGGGGAAAGGTTAAGAAAATGAAAATTGGGCTGCAGAATTCATCTAAATATTATCAAAATTGCAATTTTCACTAGTGCAATATCCAAATCTGAGTAAGAGCAAATTTTTATTTTTAAATATGTGAAAACATAATTTATAATTTAAGTATTGTAGCACTGCAAAGAAGTCCTTGCATAGAAAGAAGTTCTACAGACAGAATACAATTATAAAAAAATGTATTGGTATGTTATTATAATGTTGCAAATGTCCCTTTAATATTTCAATATCAACCAAGAATTATTATACCTTTTCAGAATCGTGCAACACTAAAGTCAAAATATATTTTGATGAGTTTTACTTCCAAAACAAATCCATGGACTATCCGTTTCTAGATTGTTTTTTTTAGCAGCTGGTCTCAAGAAAGTATCAATGAACAGATACCTCTGACACTAGACACAAGAACGATTCCAACAGCCCTAAAACCGTCGGGGGGGTACATTTTACCCCCAGATGCAACAGCGTCAGTACTCGCAAAAATGATATTTCTTTATGCTGTTAGGTTGTTCATGTTCATCTTTGTTTTAAATAATAAGTAAGACTTGACAAAATAATTGTTCAAACTTTAGTTTATTGGGTGTTAATCATTTTACAATTGCTTTATCTCAGTGCAGATCGACACATTTTAAAATTCATTTGGAAGTCACTCAAAATATTACAACCGTCAGACAAAAAGGAAATACCACATATTAACATTTTATAAACCATTACATTTTAATTAAAAAAAAACATTTATTAACATTGAAATGCATTTTGGAAAATAACGTGTTTTGAGTAAGCAGGGTGCTATCCCTCAAGACATTTTACAGGCAGCCCATTTGACATTTTTATGTAAACTGCAACAGAAACGGCACAAACGTTATAGTCGGTTATTCAAATGAGATGATTAGTGACACAATTAAGGAATAATGCCACCACTGACAGGCCTTTTCTCAAATAAATGTGATTGTGCTGTAGCCACACACACAATCGGCACACACAACGTTCACTATTCCCTTGCACTGTCCACACACACCACGTTGGCACACCATGCATGTTTTGGTGGTTTTGTTCTCTCTGCAGTTGCGCTTTACACCGCAATTCCTTCTCTTTTCGGGGAATGATGGCAAGATGCCTACTTTGGGCTTACTGATGTGCTCATTGCGCAGCAGCTTACACAGCTCCAGGATAAACACTGGCCGGGACGGGTTTGAACCGGTGCAGCCCCGGTACAGGACGCACGCGTTCATTGCTGCAATGTCCAGTATGTTATAGAAAACAGCGACTGGCCATCTTCTGGTTGTGGCTCGAGCAGAGTACTGTCTCAGCATTTTGTCCAGCATGTCAACTCCCACCTTCGTTCTGTTATAATAGTTGACTGTCTCTGGCTTTTTTTTCGTGTCATCGCAAATCTCCACTGATCTGTGCATTGTGCTGAGGATGCACACGTTCTTCTTCCTTTTCTCTTGGTAGATGGTGAGCGTTGCTTTGTCACTTTTCATCACTTTGGTGGTGAACAGTGCTGCTCGTTGGTGTGCAGAAGGAGGCAGTGATTTGTTATTTTTATTAGTGGTGCCCACCAAGCTTGTATTCTTTGCCAGGAGTTTGTGGGCCAGGGGGAGTGAGGTGAAAAAGTGTTCAGTCGTCACATTCCTCCCATTCCCCAAAAACGGCTCCATCAGCTCCAGGACAACACTCTCCCCCTGGCTCTGGGTTGCAGAAGGGGACGGATCCTTCCCGAGATAGGGAAAGCCATTTAACATGTATTTTGACTCCACATCCACAGCGAGCCAGAACTTAATACCAAATTTGTCTGGTTTGTTGGGCATATACTGAGTAAAGGGGCACCCTGTCTTTGTGGGGAGCAACTGCTCACCTGCAGTTATTTCGGACCCTGGTTTATAGCACGCGATGCTGTTTTGAACAAGCCTGTCCCACACCTCACTCACAAGGGCAAACTTGTCATTTCCAAGACGACTGCGCCTGGTGTCTTTCTTATCAAAACGCAGGAAGCGCATTATGTCTCTGTATCGGTGCCTTGCCATAGTTGTGCTAAAGAAGGGAAGACCCCATTCTTGAGACCACAAGTCTTCCACAATTCTCCCGTTGTGCACGCCCCGCGCTAAAAGAAGTGCAATGAACGCCTTCAGCTCAGCCAAGCTTAACTTCCATCCTTCCTCTCCACGCCGGCGCGCCTCTGCCACCGTGCAGTCACAGATGTGCTTCAGCATCACAGGGTCCATCAGACACATAAATGCGCTCAGCGGGTCGTCTATGTTGTGGCGTGCATGTGCGGTTGGGCCGGCTCCTTCTGTCAACACATTGTTAGACTTCACTCTCCCAGTGCGCAGGCCAGGATTCTCTGGTATCCAGAGAGTTCCATCCTTGCCAGTCTCATGCGAATCATGATGGGCCGACACTAAACAATATAAATATGTATAATTAGTTTGTTAAAATGGATTGGTCAAATATACTTTTTTATAGACTATACAGGCTTACCTGGTTTATCTGTCACAGTGTCAGCAGGCTGATGCGATAACATGGGTAGAGGAGTGGGTGGTCTCGCTAAGAGGAGGTAATTAGGTTGTGATAATTTGCCACTTGAGAATATGTAGGACTGAAATATATATTTGAGTTTCAGATGTGGGTGTTCGAAGATGTGGGACTATAGTCTACCTGCCAACAGAACCCTGGGCCTTTTTCGGGGTATCGGCTCCCAATCCTCAGATGAGGATTCCTCCTCCGTTGACGGATCTTTGACCTCTCCCTCATCAGATTCTCCATCGGTTTTCTCTCCCCCTTCGGATTCGGCCTCGCTCATCGCCTGGAGCATTGCTAGGGCTTCTTCGACATTCATTCTTCTCTTAGGGTCCACGTTTTCTATCTGAATCACTAACCTATGGTGTATTTCGCTGGTGATATGACACTTCTTTATCAACATTTCTCTACAATGGGCGTTTACTAAGCATCCGGACCAGTGGCGTGAACGTCCATCAGCTCGCGGACAGCTGTATATCAGGGGTAAAAATGTACCCCCTTCCGCAGTTCTAGGTATTAAAGCTTATATTTTAGTTTTCTTTATCCCACAATTATAAATAAAACAATTTTAGGAAAAGTCATGAAATAAGAGATGTAGGGGTTGTATTTTAACAAAGTGACATGCATTTGAAAATGCTCAGGGGTAAAATGTACCCCCTTGGCGGTTCTAGTGTTAAGGCCCGGACACACCAAGCTGACACCAAAGAACTGACACAGACGGACCCCGACAGTTGTGTCGCCTCGCGTCTCTGCTACTTGGCCATGTGTCGCACTCGAACACACCGCAAAGACTTCAGCCGACGGCCAAGAAGCACGTACGAACTGCGCATGCGTGAGTGGAAATAACTCTCCTTACGGGCAGGCGGCGATAGTGTGTATTCGTCATTCAAAAGAGGCAACAACCGGAAGACAGACTGCATGATACACAGAGAGAAGAAGAACAGACTGCGTGATATAAACAAACAACAAATAGCGTGTGCGTTCCATTTTCACTCTACAGCGAGAAGCTCATGGGGCTTTCCCGAACCTGTGTCGAGAGCTGGAGTTAAATGAAATCTCAGATTTGCCTTCTCAATAGTTTGTTTGGGTCCCTCACTTCCGGTTTCGCTTCTCATGCACTGATTCGCTAGCTGAACAGCCAATCAGAGTGATATATTTTGCCGACAGCCTTTGGCCGACTGCCCACCGATTTGACATGTTGAATCGGTGGGTTTTCGAAAAGGTGTCGGCACGGCTGAAAAGACACGACGGTGCGGGACACACCAATCTGAGTAGCGCGTGTCGACTCTTATCGATGGCCTGATGCCCATCGACGGCCAAGATCAGCTTGGTGTGTCCGGGCCTTTAATGAACACATGAACTAACTCACCGGTAGGCGACGCAAAGGTGTTTCCTCCACCTACAGAGTAGACGGAGCTGATCCTCAGCTCTTCCTAAAAGGAGCACACATTAGGAGATTAGATTATTTATAAATGGTTAATGATGCCCTCTCATGTAGTACTGTTGCAAGTCATCCTCATCAGCGATTAATAGATAAAATGTCTAGTTTCTGTTTTGCTAGGAAACATTGTATTATTATAATTATTCACAATCACCAGAAAGCATGGGCTTTCAGCAGCTTTTAAACAAATATGTTATTGTTTTGCAGTTAAATCGTGTCCTTTTTATCAATAAGAGAATTACAAATCCACACGACTCTCCCCAAACTGACCTCCTGATGCTCCAGCTCCTCTTTGATCTGTCTGATGGAGCTCTGAGGCAGCAGCGCAGCGTCGTAGCCCTCATCAATGGGTTCATCTTTAATATTGATAGGAGGGGGACTACTTTCCTCCATCGGAGCTGCCTCTGTCCTCTGAAATATAAAGACTTTTCATAATTATCTCAATATGTTTTTAAAGATGTTATGGGATTATATGACCACGATTCCTACCTCTCCCTCCTGGCTATCTTCTCTCTCCTCCGCCCGGTCCTGGATGCCTCCGCCTGACAAAAAGGCAGAAAAGATACCACCAAAGAAGTTAGGAAATAATGGATAATGAACACACTACTGCAAGCAATCTCTGAGCACACTTACAATCTTTTGTGTAAAGCATTTTAAACTGCTTATATTGTCTTTCTTTGGAAAAATTGTCTCGGTTTATTCAGCTGAAGTTTTGTTGTGATACGTAAAGGCTGTCCAATTGCAAGCATAAGTACAAACCAGTGGAGCATAAAACTCTCACACACCCAACAGACCTCAAACAACTGTTACATAAAGTTGCACAAGCCGCCATTACTGACTTAACCCCTCTATGGGTACTGGTGTGATTTGATTACAAATAAAAGAGAAAGAAAATGTCGTCCACATGGGAGTATTACAACTGTCTATAAAAAGGCTAAATTAAAGGTGGTTTCATAAATTGGTATGATTACATTTGTTATCAAAGTGCTGAATGACTTTATACCAGTAAAGTTACTTTATTGAAATGGATATTTTCTTGTTTTATTAACAAAAAACAAACTTTGGTATCAGCAATCAGTCACATTATAATCGGCTAAGAATTTCACAATCGCGGAATCCCTTCAAACATGGCTACCATTTTTTCATGTGATGATACTTTCAACACTCTAGTAATATGCTGAGGATACTAATTTAAAATGTGTCTGAAATGTTGCTTTGCACAGTAATGGCCATCAGCCTGTTGTAATGTCCTTGAGAAGGAGAAAAGAAGCCTGATACAAATTCTAAGGAAAATCTCACTAAAAGCTATTATTATGCAGAAGAGCATGTCAAAGCTCCCTCTGTAGTTCTATACGATTTTGTCTGCTGACAAAGGATGTGTGACGGCTAGCCACATTTGGTGCAGCCATTTTGAATTACACTAAAATAAACAGACTTACAAGGGACACATTTTAAAAAGAGGACAGTCAAAGAAGAGGTCAAGACATTCTGACTTTTAGATCAAGTATATGACAAGCTACCAAATTAATAATTCTTACAATTCCCATTCCAATAATGCAACTCAATGCTGTCTTTCAATAGATAGAGGCCCATTTCTTTGAAAGGAATAACAACCCTAATAGCGTTATGTCTCAATGACATCATCAAGGCTATTTTCCAGACTTCCGGAAAGCTACTTTTTGACTTACAAAGCACACTATATGACTTTTTTTTCCATTTATAAATAGTACTCTTTTTGACTAATGAACCCAACTTGATGTTAAAAATGGCAGTGTGTCTTTTTTAATGACAGCCCAAAAAACATCCTGACACATCATCAGTGTGTCAAGTGGGAGAAGATGTTTCTTCATTTGCATGCGTTACGACTCATTTGTGTTTTTATATATTTGCATAGTTTTGGAAGCTGCAGCCCATTTCTACTAATGGATGTTTTTTGGGCCGTTGTAGCACGATTGCACCTATCGGCCACCACAAAAAGAGAATTTAAATATGGCATTGGAAATACATTTACTTTAAAACTGTGTGCAGAAACTTCTCATGTGCGTGTGGCTTTACCGTGGCTGTTTTCAGGTGTGTGGTCCTGGGAGGAGTGGGAGGTGTTAGCCGACTCTGTGCTTACATCCTCCACCTCTCTGGGCTGAGGAGGGAAGGGTTTGCGTTGTGTGGCGTTGATCTCCACTTCTGGTGCCATTTTTTTTTTATCCTTTACCACATTAACATCCCCCAGGCTGTCCGATGGCAGGGCAAAGTGCCAGTCTTCTTCTTCTTCTCCTGGCCCAAACGCAGGGAGTCCATCCTGTGCGTCATCAAACGCTGCCCCTCCACTTCCTCCGCCTCCTCCGACTTCTTTGGTTCCCATTGTAAACGATGAGCCTGGGACGGAGGAAGGGGAGGTAATGCACAGTAAGGAAGACTCTTCCGCCCCCTCTTCCATCTTTTCTTCTTGTCTGCTGCCGTTGCTATCCTCCTCTTCAACCGGTTGCTGTTCCACTTGTGCTGAAGTTGTGTCGACTTCCTTTGTCTCGTCCTGACCTTCACTCCTGGAGGAGGTGGCAGAGCCCCTGGAGGAGTCAGCAAAGTGTCCAAGCCCCATCACTTCGTCAAACACTCGGGACAGCCGCTCTTCATGCTGTGGGGAAGAGATAAGTTAGGATTTAAAAACGAGGGAAATTCAAGCTCATTCATACTTTTTTCTGCACTGTAAAATCTCCTGACTGCTCACAACCTCATAATGGAACACAATTTCCATCACTGTGGAATTTTTACCCTTACTTTAAAAATACTATATATATATATATATATATATATATATATATATATATATATATATATATATATATAATAAATCTCTTAAATGTTCACAAAACCTTCACAATTATTTATTTTAAAAAGGTGCACTCATTATTTTTCTCTTATATTCATGCTGTAGGCCACCATCATATTCCTAGTCCATTACTCAACTGAATGAACCATAAAATGCCCTAACAACCCTCCAGCTAATTTGATCTCAGAAAACAATGCAACAGGGTTTAACCCTTCATCACAAACCTGACCCAAGCTGCACACAGGAGGGTCATTTGTACATCAATACTTTCTTTGGGTCCTGCAGGTGAGCAATGCAGCCAATGCTATGCAGATGTTTAATACACATTGACTTGCCCAGAAGGATCCCATAGAGTCTTAGCTGTGATATAATGAGCATATATCACGGCCTGAAGTGAGCTATTGCTTTTATAAAACGGTTACCAAGTGTGGCAATATGAAAGAAAAATACACACTCTAATTTAAATAGATTTTATTAGTAAATAATGATGTTAAAAATAAAATAGTCCCTCCGTTGCCTTCTGCACAAAACATAGCGCAAGGTGGTTGCCTATCTTACAGTTTGGGTTAAAATTGTGAACTTTCTGACTAACCTTTATGCCCTCAATGTCTCTCTATTTTCAATTGTAATGGCTGCAGGCCTCATGTTGTCCTATCAGTTGTGTGGAGGGGGCGTCCCACCGAAGCCCATTTAAAATGTGGCGATTTGAGGCGTGCGGGCTTATTTGTATTATTATACTGACACAGACACCACACAATCCAATCACACATTGTATTGGTTGCTGGAGTCTTCCGGGTCATAATAACATGCAACGCAAGGGATTCTCATGGCAACATGTTAATTTAGTAAAATGTCCACTTGTTTGCAGCATCCTTCCTCGATGCAGGGGCTTTTGGAAGCAGCAGTCCACTACAACACACATCTGCAGGCCTGGAATAATAAAAGCCCTTTGTGTTGACAAAAAACCTGCATCATATTATTTTTGTATTATTGTTTGCTGATATAAACAGGCTGTTAGACAGAGTTTGGCGTGGGGGCATGCATCAGTGCAGAACAGCAGCAAGCCACAGGGTGGAAAGCTAGCTTGCTAACGTTAGCTTAAATGTGCACATCTTGACCGGAAGCTGATAACTAAGTGTCGTATTATGTAGCTTTATCGACTGTTCAATTTAGCTCGCTGCCTATGTATTGCTATACATATGCTCCATGTTTGTATTTCTTACCTTTAATCGTTTCAGTCTAAATTCCTCTGAATCCGCCATGTTTTAATTATGCTGCAGACGCCGCGCTTCCAAACATCCACCCACTTCGGAGATTATGTATTGAAGCAGATACTAACATACAGGACGCTGCTGTCAACTCAATGAGCTAACAAGCTAACTTAGTCGGCTACAGGGGGTAAAAACTGTAAAAACAAGACAACTCCTAAATGTGTTTGAGTATACTTTATGAAGATACAAAAAAACAACAATGTGAACCGGCCAAAGGAGCAGGCGGTGTGGGAGTTAGTGACATCTAATGGCCAGGTTGCAGATCGTAACTGACAGCAGAGGTGGAAGAAGTTAACAGACATTTCACTATATGTTTAGTTTTACTACAAGTAGCCTACTACAAGTACAAGTCCTGCATACAATATCTCACTTAAGTAAAAGAACGAAAGTACTGGCATCAAAATATACCTAATGTAATGTAAAGTACTACATATTAAATTTTAAATTACTGAAATATTATTATTATGAATGTGTTCATCACAGCTGGTAAAGATTAAGATAATTGAAATACTTCAAAGACGTGTTGGATTTCTTCACCTATAGATATAGCATAGTTTATATTTAGTATTATTGATGTAATAAATGCAGTAGAGAAAAAAAGTACAATATTGGCTTCTAAAATGAAGTGAACTAGAAGTTTAAATTAGCATAACATGTAAATACTAGAAAAGTATTAAAGTATAAGTATTCCAAAATGGTAGATTAGACGTTTCACAGACAGTTGGTATTGACCCATTCTTCAGCCTTAGCTGGGTGGCATATCCATTTTTGTAATAACCGAGGTAAGTAACTATTTTTTGCAGTATATTCATTAGTGAGTATAATATATTGTAAAGAAAGGGACAAAGCATCTTCTTGAAAATGTTTTTTTTCCCCATCTCTATGCAATAAAAATATATGTAATCTAAATCTACTTGAACCTATCCATGACATATTTCGTGTTGGGCTTGTACATTATATGGTTGCAGTTAATTTAATATAAGTAATCAAAATACATTTCTAACAGCCTGAGGTCTACACAATAAAATAATATTAATTTAAATGGAAAATCGTAACTTGTTGTTGCAGTTACACAGTGAAAATTGGAAATGTATTACGAATGTTACTTTAAAAATGAATACTATTTTAAATGTAATGTGCATACCTTTTCTAATAGTGTATCATTTTTGTTTGTCTCCATCTTCACTTTTGCTGTAAAATGTAAATAACCCCTCTGTAGAACGAATACAGTTTCTGATTGTGACAATAGATGGCAGTCCAAATCTTCATTCGCTCTTTAGAAAGCTTGAGCAGGCGAAAAACAGGCAGGGTTGTTTTTCCCAAAAACTACGTGAGACTTTCTAGACAACGGGGACACATATTTATGTGTGCAATTTTACATGATAGGTGACCGATCATAGTGACCGATGCACGAAATGCTGCCACTTTCAAGTAAAAACGCGAATGACCGCTTGGATTGTCCACTCTGGCCTACGGTAGGAACATGGCGGGCTCAGTGAGGCGCTTTCTGGCAAAATAAATGAAACATTGAAGCCTAAAAATACAACGCTTCTTAGTTTCTGGTGATTAATACAACTTAAACATTATTATTATATTCCACCTCCTTATTAAGTCCCCATAATTGCTACGCTGCTCTAAACATAAAGATGAATGTGTCGAGCGAGGACGATGTAGTTACCTTGTTTTGTGGTGGCTTTTCCTCTTCTTCTACGCTTGCAGACATTGTAGGAAGTTGTCAGTGAAAGTACTTTGCTCCACTAATTTTGAAAATGTTTTCGTTGAAGAGTAGTCTACTGTTGTAAATGCGTATTGGCATTTATTTTCTAGTCGTCCTCACATATGGACCACACACCTAACCCCTGCTCATTCAAATGTCCTGTTGTGAACAATACACCACGCTATATTCGTGCCAATACGGTAATTTTAGCTTTGCATGAAACAATAGAGGTTTCTCAATACTCAAATTTCCCCTCCTCGACTCCTCTCCTCAAGACTTGGTGACGCCCACAGGAGATGCGAGCGGAGGACTGAGGAGGGGAACCGAGGAGAGAGGAGTGGAAGCAGCAGGCGGTTAGAGAAATAAGAACTCCTCTCCTCTGAGCGGTCATTTTAAAGAGACGTCCATTAATGATGACAGGAGGCACAGCAGCACTCTGATGGACAGATGTGTTCATGACGACTTATATATATTTACTTTTAATTCATTGACAGTGCGGTATAATGAGACAATAACAGGCTAGATGCGGGGACACACACACACACACACACACACACACACACACACATATAGATATATACAATTTCAGAATCAAACAAGTATGAGAGCACTCATAATAACGTAACACAATCAGAGACTGGATATATTCCCCCCCCCCCCCTCTCTCTCTCTCTGGTCGCTGAAATGGGGAATTGAAATTACGGGCCAAAAGTTGTACAAGTAGGCCATTAGTAAATAATGATGTTAAAAATAAAATAGTCCCTCCGTTGCCTTCTGCACAAAACATAGCGCAAGGTGGTTGCTATGCAACAACACTAACAGCAAGCGAACATATTAGACAGAGAGCGTTGATCCATTATTTGGCTGTTTATTTACATTAATGTGTATGTTGCTGTTTATTGTGCATCCACTGAAAAACTGTCCAGCATCAGTAGCATGGCTTACGTGGTCACTTGTATAGGTTGAGGTTGTTCGAGGCTGTTGATTGGTGTGGGGAGAATATTGCTCCACTTTCTCCGGTCCCCGAGATTGGGCTTCCAGTAGCTCTGGAGAGAGCTTTCGCAACTGTGGCCACTAACGGTCATAATTTCTCTGCTTTGTTTCAAGAACCGCATCAGAAAGCTTTTGAATGGTGGTACTTTTCCAGTTGGTCTACCTGCTCTTCACGTAGCTCTGCATGTCGTAGGTTAGGTGCTTTTTTTTTCTGGGGATAGGCACTGCTCAATCCACTCCTCAATACTATAGTAAGACCCCCCCGGAGGACGAAGTTAATCTTAAATGTTTCCATTTTATGCTTTGTAAGTTTGTTTCGGAACGGAAAAATTTTAAATATATTTATAAAACTGACAAGTCAAATCAAGCAATCTGATTGGTCGATAGCGTTTTTGCGGACCTCTTTGATTACAGATTTGAAAACATCGTTGCTTGCTTTAAAAGTAGCACAATTCATTATGTTAAACCTTCAAAAGTATCTAGATATCCCTGCCCTAATGCCAAAGGAACTGCACACTGAATGTGTTTTAGCGTCTGATGTCTATGTCTGGACCGCTGCGTAAAAAAGGAGGGCTTCTGCCCCGTTACTTCTCCGCTGCTTTCTTGTTCCAGTATGAAAATTCAGCCCAACGGTATACTGTTTTTCTCAGACGCGGAGGGATACTGACTTGTTGTGAAAAGTAACTTACAATTCTACCCGTGGTATACGCTCAGTATATCACGGCTAAGAACCAATCAGATTGCTTGATTTGACTTGTCCGTTTTATAATGAGTGATATATATTTTACACACTGCTCTGCTTTCTGCACGGACCTCACAGCTGTTCTCACTGTAAACATCGCGTTGCGATGAAAGCGGTTACTAAAATAATATCCAAGGGATGCATGCAGAGCTGTCATTGGCTGAGATAAGTCCGGCCGTGCGTCACGCACACCTCCACCGTTCCCGGAAATGCATCAGTGGAGGAGCCGTGGAGGACCCATCAGTGTTTCCTCTGTTAGAGCTCCTCCAGAGAGTCTCCTCGATGCTCGGTCCGCGAAGTGCATTTAGAGAAATGAGATGTCCTTCAAAATGGCGCGCTGAAATTCATTTCCGGGTCTCTACCGGAGGACCGAGGAGTCGAGGAGGGGAAATTTGAGTATCGAGAAACCTCTAATGAAGGCTTCTCAATTCTCGAAGGCCCATTCCCAAACCGCCCCCTACACCCTACCCCTCCGTTTGCGCATTCACGCGTTCACGCGGAGGGTCCGCCATATTGAGGGCTGTTCCAAACCAACGAGTGTGGAGCGGGAGTGGGCTATCAAGCCCTCAAACAGCGAGTCTGCAGCGGTGCTAACTTGAGACCGATCTCTAACTGACCAGAGTCACGCTGTGTGTGTCCGTCAGAAAACACGCTGTTTACAAGTAGTTCCAGGAAACATCCACTGATAAACTACGATGTTAACAACCTCATGATAACCTCATATGTTTTAACTTAGGATCATACCTGTGTTTAGTCTAGAAAAAAGTAAATGTGTGCATTTTATTATAAAGTGGTTTATATTTACAGACTGTTGCAAAAACTAAGAAGCTTATAAACATCAGGTTTAAAACTAAAAGAGCTTTACAAAAAAGTTATTAATTTAAATGTTTTGTCTAAGAGATGCTGATTTGAAACCGTTGTTACTTACAGTTACGGCATTCCGGAGAGGGGAGGTCGTCCCAAAGCTTACCGCTATATTTACTCCCTCCATCTGCCTCCATCTGACAGGAGGGAGCCTCGTTGAGCCGCGATTGTGGCTACGTCACGGAGGGGTAGGGTCGAGGGAGTGGTTTGGGATTGGGTCTTAATTTATCTAAATGCTCTTCGAGGACCGAGCATTGAGGAGGCTCTCTGTCGTGTCTCAATTCAGGGGCTGCACCCTGCGGACAAGCAGCCTGCGGTCCACGGAGGACCCAGCCCAGCGCCGTATAGACTGACCGTATAGACCGTATAGACCAGGGGTCGGCAACCCCTGGCACGCGTGCCAGCATTGGCACGTGGCACCGTAACCAGTGGCACACTAGGAATAAGTGGAATAAGTGTGCAAAAATATTTAAATTGTATTTTCAGATCCTGAACGAGACCGCCACCAGAGCGCGTCTCCCCGTTACCTGCAGAAGGAAGCCATGCACGCAACGCAGCCCCGCTCTCTTTATCTCCAGGTGACTTTCTGCCGCTTTCCTCCGTGGTGCAGTGCTGATGGTTTCACCACGGAGGAAAGCACTTCACTAATTGCAGTACCCATAAGGAGCTGTACAAATGCCGCAGTTTTTGCGTGGCTGTGTATTTAGTTGAAAGCCCAGTGGCGATCTGCTCATCTCTCATCGAAATAATATGCTACAAAGGGGCGGACTGGCCATCTGTGTGTTGAACTTTCCTGTGGGCTCCCAGACCGTAGTCGAGGAGGGCAGAAGCAACAAGCTTCAGGTTTAATAACCCACTTTAGAGAGAGGCGAGCTCTTCTTGGGAGGCCGTTGCATTTATTTAGCTGTTCTTCTGTTTCACAAAATACATCACAGACCTCTGTTTTTCTGCTTCCTCGTTTCACTTCCAGAAACATACACACGTTCTCTCCATAGGTTCTCTCACTGTCGCTCTACCATCCACAAACACACATGCACAAGCCACACCCCTCTCTCTCTCTCTCTTAAAGGGACAGCGATCTCATCTCACTCTGCATGACCCTAATATCATAGCATGTGTGCTCTGGAGAATCACAGAACGGACCATCGTCCTTATTATTATGCCGTTTAAACCAACTATTTAAATGTGTTTGTTAAATTCGGCATCATGTGAGTTGCGCTGACAGGTCCACACACTGCTTCCCCGCTGCGAGGCTCCCCCCCCTCCTGCTGATAGTTGACGAGCGTAAAGCTCCTCAACCCCCCCCCCCCCCCCCCCCCCCCCGTTGATAATACTCGTTGGCACGCTGATAACAATTATTTTTTTAAATGGCACTTCAACTCAAAAAGGTTGCCGACCCCTGGTATAGACTATCTATATGGCGCTGACCCAGCCTATGTAGACCGGGGGTCTTTCTCATTTCACAAATTTCCCCTCCTCGACTCCGATCCTCGACTCCTATCCTTGTGTCTTAGTCCCGCCCACATGAGATGCGAGCGGAGGAGGGGAACCGAGGAGAGAGGAGTATAACAGGCCTACATTACTCTCTTTATTTGTATGCTTTAGTTTAGATATCTACAAAGAAAGAGTCGATATTTTTCTAAAACCATTTAGTACTTCACATAATAAAATACACAACAGCTGTATCCTGATATTATATGCTTTAGGAGCTGTAGGTGCATGTTGTCCAGTGTGTAGGTGTGTGTTGTACAGTGCGTAGATGCGGCGGACAGACAGGTCTCAGTTGGTTTGGTGTCCTATGCTTACTTTTAATAGGCTACTTGTAAATAAAACTTTTGGCCCGTAATTTCAACTCCCCATTTCAGCAACCATAAATGTGTGTATATGTCCGCGTCTGTAGCCTGTTATTGTCTCATTATACCACACTGTGAATGAATTAAAAGTAAATGTACAAGTCGTCATGAACGCATCTGTCCACCAGACAGAGTGCTGCTGTGCCTCCTGTCATCATTAATGGACGTCTCTTTAAAATGACTGCTCAGAGGAGAGGATTTCTAATTTCTCTAAACGCCTGCTGCTTGCCCTCTTCTCCCCTCGATTCCCCTCCTCGACTCCTCTGCTCGCATCTCCTGTGGGCGGGACTAAGACAGGAGGATAGGAGTCGAGGAGGGGAAATTAGAGAATTCAGAAGCCTTCAGCGACGAATAGGCATTGTAGTTTAATGGTTACAGTGTGGTTTACGTAGCGTGATAATAACCAAACACATTTAATTTATCCATAACATTTGCCCAAAATCTGACTGTCATAATATATGATATAATTCATTGCACACACAACTAAACACTGTAAGAATTATTATTTTTTTAAACAAAATGTGTTATACAGAGAAAAATGTAGATACCTAAAACATCATCTGCAAAATATCATAGCCCTCAATATTATAGCCTATGAAATGACTTTGACCATACTCATTTCATGTAAGGGTATAGGTGTAACTTGGTTATTCAGACAATTGAAATAGGTTACAAACATTCTTAGATTATATATTATTTGGAAGTGATAAGAAAAGGCCTTTAGCTGCAATTATATTCATTCATTCAAGAACAATCAGCCACATAACACTTGTTTTATATGTAGTTCACTTCTCCTGCATTACTTGCACATTGGTCTTGCAATATAAGTTTGAACTATTTAATTTCCCGTTTTTTATATTGTTCTTTAAATGTGTTTTATTGTTTAATGTCTTATATATTTATGTTGCATCGTTGGAGGAGCCTGGGACTTAAGATTCCCATTTCCATAACTAGCTAACAGCTACTCTATATGGCAATAACACTTTGAATCTTGTGGTCATCATTTTGTCACTTTGTATCCACTAGACTAGACTAGACAATTTGCACAGAGCACAATGAAGAAAAGGGCCAGACCAAACGGGGAATAAAACGCCCTCTAATTTGTTCCCAGTTCAAGTGTTTTATATTATTTGATCCATTTAATAATGTTAATGTTGAGCAAGTGTTGAAAAATGATCTAATCCTGTCAGTGTCAGAACTCCTATCCAGCAGGGGGCGATCTTAAGAAATCTATTGCACTACCGTAAAAAACATAGTATTTGCGCAAACTGCGGGCACGAGAGAAGAGTGAGCTATTTTGTAAAAATATTCAAATAAGCAGAGACAAAACTCGTCAACTGAGGCCAAATATAAACCCTTCAACGACTAGTCAGCGACAACGACCTATATTAATAAAGTGTGTCTCATTTAATTGCATATTCTTCTCTGTTACTCATGTCCTTGTACAGAAATATAGAAACCACAGCAGCCGGTTTCTTGATAGACACATCTACACGAGACCCCCTCTATGTGTGTATTTCTATGTGCATCGGGGTCAAGGGGCATCCCATAGTTGTCAGGAAGCAGAATTGAGGGGGAGCTCAGCCGACATCTGTTGTTGTTGCCTGCGCTGTATCCTCTCCCTGTCTGACAGTCCAGTTAGCCGACCAGAGGACTTTTTTCTCGGTGTAGGTTGACGTCTGTTCCCCGTTGGATGAATGGCAATGACGGCAGCGAGAGTGGCGGCAGCGGGCGGCCCGGCGTCTTTGTTCCGGTTCAGGGGAGCGCTGGTGGCGGCCGTGCTGGGGGATTGTGTCGGCGGAGAGTTTGAAGGAGCGGAGGAGGTTCCCATGGAGAGCGTGCTGCAGCATCTCAGCAGCCTGGACGACGACACCAAAGGGAATGGTTAGAGAAATAATTATATATTTTATTCTGAAATAGGATATATAGGTAGCAGTACGAGAGATGCATGCTTAACCAATGCTAACCTCTCCTGCAGAAAGGCTGTGAATGATATATCAGCCTGTCATAGTAACTGCTTTAAACTAGGGCAATATTCTGGGTCAATGAAGCCTTACATAGGGGGATTAACAACACTGTAAAAGCATGCATTCATTCTGAATGACTCGCATCTGTGTACTCTATCATTACTATAAACGTCCAAATCAAAGGAAGACACCATCAGCAATGGGTACCCAGAATGATGTGCAGCAACTCAAAATGTAGGGGAGACCAGGGACAGCTTTTAACACTTTTTGGCTTTTCCCCAATAAGTAAAAAAACATTAACACTAGGATAGCCATTTTGCTATATTATACATTCTCATTGTGTCAACTACTGAAACAATGTATTTAAGATGTTTCTATGAAATAAGTACAGGTACGGTTGTAACATGTTGATAACGGTTACCTTTTTTCACACTACATGACAAAAAAGAGGAAAAGCTGTCAAATTCTAAGGCAACAAGATTTTAAATGGGGTTTCACACATCCTCCAACAAACAATGAACATAACTTAAAACAGAACACCAGATGGAATTAATCTGATTCACATTTGTGGGAGGTGTAAAAGTCACTTCCATCTGTATAGATAGCCTATTCTACCTTAATGATGTAGACCTACCTCCTTTGAGCTGAGACCGTAGTATAAATCAGCTGCCTCCATCAGGTAGTCTCTCAAAAGCATATCTTGCTCTGTTGAGAACCAGTAGCGTGGCGTGGGGAAAAAATTAGGGGAAGCCAATAATAGGTCCTTTCTTTTGGGGTGGGGGGGGGGGGGGGATGTGGTCAATGTAATAACGTAACCAGATGAGTGATTATAGCGCCCGGTATCATTTTACACACATTTGTATCATACAGATGCAGGACTTACACACGCCTGTTATCTGACCGACAGGTCCGCACGCACTGTCCAGCCGAAACTCTAATAAGCATTCATTCACAAACTAAATCAGGAGACCTTTAACGTTTTACGTCCGGTTCGCTCCTTTGTTCCTCGCTGTACGCAGCTCCAGTTTGGGCATTGGCCTGTCATCAGATTGTATTTGTTGTTGCTGCTGCAGCGGAAGTTTAGTACAATTATTTTTGATTAAATACTCCAAATCTCCAACCTCCATAATTGCACTTGCTTCAGTTGCTTGCTACTAGGCTTGTTTGAGACAAGCGAGACCTGCGCAGACCTGCGCAATTTCGATCAACGTCTTGCTCGTGCGTTGCATGATGGTTAGTCATTTTGTCCGACTTGCTCTGGAGGCTCGCTCACATGAGACGTTGAAATCTCGCGGGACAAAGACGCCCGCAGCCTTGAGAGCGAGGCGAGGCGCGGCGAGGCGGCGCAGTTCCTCTCCTCGGGCTGCGGAAGCGAAATGCTTGATGGGAAACGACTCGCTGGTATCTCGAGCTGAGCGCTCATTGGTGGTTTTTACCCCGTGCTGCTGATGAAACTCTCCAATTGGCTCGGCAAAAGTTTGTTGTTGTTTTGTGTCAGTTTTACGTAGCCACTTCCATTCACATTTTTCATCATTGTTCCACAATGTTTATCATCATGAAATTAATATCTATATATGTTATACTATACTTGCACTGCTTACCGTTTTCATACTTTATATATCTTAGCATATTCATACACACTGTTCATACTGCTCACAGGCTGCTGTGTATATTCATACCCATCACTGTTTATTCATCATTCAATTCATTCTATATTTTATTCTGTAGATTGTGTACATTACTTTTCACTTTACTGCTTGTTGCACTCCTGGTTGGAAGCTAAACTGCATTTCGTTGTCTCAGTACCTGTAATATGTGCAATAACAATAAAGTTGAATCTAATCTTGAGCAGGAACAAATGTATTTATTTAGTACATATCTGACATGAACGATTAAACACATTTGTGCATTCTTTATGAATGCAAACCGAGTCAAGCCGACTCCGGAGGTGGCAGTATGCACCTTAAAGTTTTGCAATCCGCCAAAAAACCGAGAGGAGAAGAAGAAGGCGAAGAAGAAGAAGAATCCGACTCGGAGCTGTCCGACTTCAGGCGAGCTTTTTGAGACCTCCCCCGGCTGCGATCGGCTATTCTCGTCTACTTTCGAGGCGAGCCGCAACGCGTCTCAAACAAGCCTACTTTCTAACGGCGGTGAGAGTGGGTGCAGTGACCCTATCTATCTTCTATCGATTAGATTTATGATTCGAAAATTATAAAAGTAGGGTAGACATGTGGATATTATCCGACTGAACAAAACGTGCATTTACCTAGCAGGTTCGTTTTCCACTGACCTTTTTTCGAGCTATTTTCCAAAACCCTGTAGAGAAATCCCATTGCTATTTTGTTGAGGGAAACCGAGCGCAGCTTACTTCCGCTTTTTGGGACGCGTCACTGCACCACTAAAACCACTTGATGCGATTTGATTGGATTGTGAGGCAAGGGAAGCCAGCCACCTCTGGCTTCCCTTGGCATGGCCCTGACCAATCACAGGTTGGCAGGGGCATGACGTGAGCCTCATCTGATTGGTCAATCCCTCCATTTTTTTTCACCAAGGGAACAAATTGGTTATGGCTAGAAAGGATCCGTGTTGTGTAAAACTCTCGCGAGAGTTTGGCTGAATGTCACGTGGCTGAATGTTTACGTTTGGCAGGCAGCCTTTCAGTTACGATCGTTAACATCAGTGGGCCACAGCAAATGATGATGAGAAGCTAAACTATCTATTAATTATGTCAATTACAGGGAGTGTGATTGTTGAAATAGGGTGTTAGCGGTCTTGCTGGTGTTCAAAGAAGAATGACAACACTGTAGATCACCAACACTATGGTTTATTTTTTATTCACAGCTAAATCAACATTGTCGCAGTAAAAGTCCCAAGATAGTTCCTGGTGCAATAAAATGTTCCCTTGCAGTGTTTTACTATTATGTCTGATGTTTCTCTATTAATATTGCTGCTGCATTAATGTGTATCTTGCATCATGTTACTTCTGTAGATGTGTTTCCGAGCCGCTCCGATTACAACGAGAGTTACAACGAGAACGTGACGTCATATTTACACTAGACGGATCCTTTCTAGCCATAACCAAGCAAATTTCGGCTGGCCTCCTCTCGCAACAGAGAGTGCAATCTACTGTTTCACCATAACATCTAGAGGGGCGCTGTTTCACTCTTTGTAAAATACTCAATGAGAATGGGGGAGAGACGGGCCGGCAGCAACACACAACAAAGAATTTCCGAAACTAAACGAAGTGTTTTTATTTATTTATTAAAATTATAACTACAATCCGAAAAACGGGAAGCCTGGCTTCCCTTGGCCTCCAGGAGAAAACGCCACTGTTGAGAACAACTTCTTGGGTGTCGCCTACTCTTTGGGGTGATTTGGATCCCTGACTCTCCAACCTCAGCCTCTTCTTATGGAACCGGTACAGGGTGACGTGGCATGGGACTTTTCCACTGCCCTGACTGATTTGCCCTCCTGAACTTAATTTGAGGCCCTCTGCAGCAGAGGAAGTGGCACTCCCCTGTCTGTCTTCCTCTTTCTGATATTTGGCATACTGTAAATACAAACACACACTTTATGTACAATATTTTATTATAATTTTTACTGGGACAATGCACACCAATCAACAATATTAATCATTAGAGCAAATGACACATCATTGTAAATGTGCCATGTTACAACCGTCCCAGGTGGTCCGTGTTATAACCGTCCCAGGACCACCAGTCTTGCTTTCACCCCCTGTGAAACTGCCTGATTGCTAGCTTGACCCATATTTAGCTAGTTATATATTTAGCTTACAAAACAGTGATTCTAATAATACTAGTTTGGATTCCTAGACATTTGACCTCAAGACAGTATCCAAAAAATACATCATATCATTTTTGTTAAAGGTCCCATGTCATGCTTTTCCGGTTATTACCCGTCCCTTTGTGTGTTATGAAGGTTATTCTGCATGTAAACGGTGTACAGAGTCAAAACCCTTGAAGTATACCCTGCAGCGAGTACAACTCTAACACAGAAAATACCTCCCCAAAACGCCTCGTTGGTGAAACGTCATCATCCTTTTAATTCTTCCGGGTACGTGCTTACGAAAGCACGTACCCGGAACTAAATGGGCCAATCCGTGGAGCCGTTACGTTACGTCCATGGAGCCGTTACGTTACGTCCACGGAGCCGTTACGTTAAGCCCCCGCTGATTGGTCCAAATTGACCAATCCACACACACACTCAGTGCATGCAGCACTGCTGATCTCTTCTCCCTGGCTGCAGGCTGATAACAGACAGTTGGGATCGTGGCAAAATTCTCTCTGCAGACCCATTCTCACAGCGTTTATCAACCTATAAACCTTTTTCTTACTCAATATCAAGCCACACTTATTGTTTTTATTTCGGCTGTGACTTTGTGTGTGTTCAGGTTGAGTTTGGCTGTGTATTGCTAAACAAGGAAATCACACCTCCACGGAACTCAGCGCGATTCGTACCGACCAATTAGAGCACACTGGGCTCACAGGGGGGGGAGCTGCAGCGAGCCGTTTAGTGGAGAAAGTGAATACTGCTGAATACACATACTTTACAGAGATGCTGTATGCGAAACCAATGTGAGTTTGGAAAATTGCACAGTACTTTTCTATTTTAGTATACCTTAACAATGGAATAATGATCAGTGGAAATGGCCATGACATGGGATCTTTAATGTTTTACCTCAGAAACACACTTTTGCTGATATCTTTCGCGACAGATTTAAACGTGGCTCCTTTTTTTCACAGCAATCTTTCCATCTAACTGAGCATGTGCTGAGTGAGTTTCATCACTCTAGCTTGTTTGTGATTGGAGATATTGAAGGCGTTACAACTGTCCCTGGTCTCCCTACCATTTAAAGTTGAAAAAAACACGTGACACTTCGAATTAAAGAATATTTGGCCAAAACACTTTACTAGTCATCAAACACATAGTGATTGTTATTTTCAATCCATAGACCCTGCTGGATTCTTGAAATACTGATATGCAATGCAAGCTGTTCTTGTGCATCATGGAGGTCAACATTGAAAGACTCAAAGGCTTTTGTGTACAATAGCTTCAGTGTAATACAAATATTACATTACATGTTAGACGCTTTTATCCAAAGCGACTTACATTCTCAATACTGTGGACACTCTCCACAGGAGCAATTTGGGGTGAAGTGTCTTGCCCAGGGACACAACGAAATGCTGACTGCAGTGGGGTTTGAACCTGTGCTCTCCTGACCCCAACAACAACAACACACTAGTCCACTACGCTACACGCCTCCTAAGCCCTATGCAAAGTTAAACAAACATGCAATGTACTTAAGACACAAAGATGGAAGTAAAAGTGTGTATTTATATCATGTAAGTAAATTGCAGATATTAATAATAATAATAATCTTTATTTGTATAGCACCTTTCATACAACAAGTGCAGTCCAAAGTGCTTCTCATAGATATTTCACAGAAAATTGATATTACACAGAATACAGATACCAGTAAAAGACATAAAAACAAACTAAATTTGCACAGAGTAGACATATATAAAAATTACATTTAGATTAAAGGTACACCAATGTGCATTAAAAGGAGGATAGTGCACATTCAACACACAATCAGGTGACAGGTTAAAATGCATCGCAATGCATTGAGAAGGTGCAGCAGAGCAGGAGTTTGCTTGTATTGTACAAATGTGTTTTGAGTTTTTTTTTTAAAGACTTCCACCGAGCTGGCTTCCCTGAGGTCTACAGGTATTTTGTTCCATAGCTTTGGGGCATAGTTAATGAAAGCTGCGTCACCAAACTTATTTTTGCCACTGTTTCTTTCTTCTATATATAGAAACAAATATATACATAAACCAATAACCAAAAAATAGAACAGAATGTCAAATCAAATACTGACCAGTAGAATAGAAACTATACAGTGTAAAGTATGATACTTAAGGATATGTGGAATATATACATGTGTGTATAATATAAACATTTGTAAGTTATGCCGCTTGGCAGAGCTCAGGAGAACAGTCTTATGGCCAGTAGGGTAAACAAAGGATTTATATGTGTGTCTGTGTGCGTGTGTTTGTGTGTTTGTGTGTTAGGTATCCTTGAGTACAGTGATGACACGGCCATGGCACGTTGTGTGGTCCAGTCTCTTCTCACCCGTGCCGGCTTCGATGAGCGGGACATGGCTCGCAGGTAAGAGGACGAAACACCAAAAGCTTATCTGCAGAGTTTAAGTGTATTAAAGCGTAAATATTGTCCCAAAGCTTTTCAAATAAATTGAGGTGAAAAATACACTCCCTATGTGTCCCCCCGAGGTTTGCTAAGGAGTACAGTGCTTCCCCGGGCCGCGGGTATGGATCCGGAGTGATCCAGGTGCTGAAGAAGCTGTCCTCCCCTCAGCTCAATGACGTGTACCAGCCGGCCAGAGACCAGTTTAATGGTCGGGGCTCCTTTGGGAACGGGGGAGCCATGAGGGCGGCCCCCTTCGCACTGGCTTTCCCCGACCCAGCTGATGTGAAGAAGGTGAGCATTAAACATCCTCCGGACAAAGACCACCCCCATGTATTGTCGAAGCTATGCACATTCTGAGAATCGCCTCACTTAGAGTCCTAACTTACCATTTTAATTAACTGATCCCTGATTGTAAATGATAAACTCACATTAGTGAGAATAATGTAATAAGCTACTTATTTCTCACAATTTTAAACACAATATCAAATACTTTAGCCAAGTACCATTGCACTATATTTTGTTTAGCTGAAGCTTTTATCCATAGCCACCTATAATGTGTGCAATCAATCAAGAGGATACACATTCAAAACAGTAAGAATCCTGCAAGTACATTAGCTTAAAAAAGGCCAAACAATTCATGTGCTATATACAGATGAAAGAAGAAAAAACAAAAATAATATACTCAAAGCAATTATTTTCATAAATCATATATTACATAAGAAAGTGGTGTAAGTTAGATTCTAGTTCAAGGTGTCTGACTCGAGTCTTGATCCCAGCTAATATTTATAATGTGAGATATATCTTGAGAAGAGCAGCTAAGACCAATGTCTTTAGGCTTCTTGGCTAACAGTGTCAATATACTGTACAACACTTACACTGGGATATATGGTACTGTGGTAAATAAAATGCAATATCAGCCAACATCCAGACCCAGTTGATAGTGTAAAAGTCACAAGAAAATGTAGACAAACAACTTCTATCTTTATATGCACAAGGTGTGTTTATCATTTACTCAACTAAAATGGAAGAAATGTTAAAAGATGTTACTCTGAACAGTCTACGTTACAATAGTAACCCACCGACACTGTCCAACCATATCTGTGTTACCGTGATGGTAAAAGAACACAGAAAAGGCTAATTTGAGATCATTTCTTGTGTTTATCCACAGATGATGATGAATTATGTTCCCGGAGTCCGCAGCTATAATATTTATTGGTTAATTCATCGAAAATAATAATATTGTCAGCTAGTGGCAACATCTGTAGCCAATGGAATAAAAAAAAAGACTACAAATCCCACTGCCATCCTATTAAAAGACACTTCTATGGGCAACCTGTGTGGAAGATGCAGACGGGCGGGATTTTCTTAACCGTTATATTCTTAAACCGCATAACAGAAGAAAGATGATCTAAGTTTTCTTATCATTTTATTTAAGTTTAGCCTTTTAGTTGTTTTGATTTGTTTTGACTCTTTTCTAGGTTGAATATGTTTTGAACACAGTTGCATTGATAGCCCCCTGACTTGTTGTTAATACAGAGTTGGTGTGATTTCTTAATTTTTTTCCTCTGCAGTTTGCTCATCGCGGGGCCATGCTGACCCACTCCTGCTCTCTTGGCTATAACGGGGCGGTGCTGCAGGCGTTGGCCGTGCACCTCTCCCTGCAGGGGGCGCTGGACCTGCCCCTCAAGTTCATCAGCACGCTGATCACACAGATGGAGGACGTGGAGAGCGATGAGGCCACGCTCAATGACGCCAGAATGTGAGAACTACATTAATATAACCATAAGAGAATTTCTAATGGTTTCCAGGAAGTACTGCAGGGGTTTTTCTTTGAGTGATTGTCTAACATGGTGTTTCTGTGCAGCTTAAAGGAAGCAGAGAAGCCGTTCTGCGAGCGCCTCCACAGAGTGAGCGACCTGATGCACCGAAGCAAGGTCAGCATCGAGGAGGTCATCTCTGAACTGGGTCAGTATCTGCTGATTTTCACTTAACCCCGACTTTCATCGAGGTTTTAACATGGTTTTAGTCATCCATTCGTTCTTTTCCGGTCCTGCCATTAGCCGCTTTCACACCAAGTACTTTGCCGTACTTAGTTCCCAGCACTTAGTACCCCCATAGAACTAAAGAGCAGATCGCGTTCACACCGGAATAAGTTCCCTGAGGCAAGATTACGCAAATGAAGCCGCTGACGTCACTTCTTCTTCTTCTGCTTTGGGTTTACTGGCAGGCCGCAAACAACTTCACGGCGTATACTGCCTCCCGAAGTCCCTGAACGGAAGTCCCCAGAGTTGGGGACTGGCTTCAGTAGAAGTTGCTGGGTTTTTTTGTGTTGCCATAAGTTAGTCTCTCTGCGTTTGTGTGCTGGGCTAATGCTAATAATGCTAATGCCAGCAAATACAATGGCGGCTAAACAAAACTTTTCAGAGTTTTACGGGGCGTGGTTTGCAATTCGCCCAGCCAATCAGAAATTGGAACTTTTTTCTCCACAGGATAGTAACACCTCTCTAGCAGGGACTGAAAAGGGGGAAAAGTTCTCATGAACTAAGTTCTCTTTTTGGTGTGAACGCAAAATCCCAGGAACTATCGGAACAAAACGGGAAAAGTACGGGGAAAAGTACTCCGGTGTGAAAGCACCTATTGACTGTTTCCAACATTTTTTATTGTACACGCACAGCATTTTGTTTTGTTATCCAACAAATTACACTTTTGTATCATTAAAAAATCTCCAAGGTAAATTCTCAATGAATCACTTGTCTGAAAATATTGGAAAAAACCTGAACAGTTTCCTGATGTTCTTCAAATAGTTCTTAGTCACTTAAAATCACTTAATGTAATAATAATGTTTTCACTACTGTGATTGGTTATGACAACACATATAGTAGAATATCATTTTTTGACTTTTTTAAGGATTTATTATGACAGAGCAAATGGATTGTTTCACTAAGTGGTGAATCCCTCCTGATCCCAAACACATTTATTTTACATGTTTGCTTTTAGAGCAGCCCATATCCTGTGTATTATCCTTACTTCTTATCACTCAACGTGTCCTGTCTTTTCTTCCAGGCAACGGCATCGCGGCGCTCCACTCAGTCCCCACTGCCATCTTCTGTGTCCTGCACTGCCTGCAGCCTAGAGAATGCCTCCCAGAGAACTACGGCGGCCTGGAGAGGACAATAGCGTACAGCCTGGCCCTGGGAGGGGACACAGACACCATAGCCTGCATGGCAGGGGCCATCGCCGGGGCCCACTACGGCATCGAGGCTATCCCTCAGTCGTGGATAAAGTGCTGCGAGGGGGCGGAGGATGCAGACATGAACGCAGAGCGGCTCCACATGCTGTACCAGCAAACATCACAGGGGGGCGGGACAGGGGAGCCGAGCTGTGGAACTGAAAGCCAATCAAAAGCTTCTAACGGCAGAGAGAAGAAAGCCAGAGCGGAGTGATTCTTACTGAGTGACAAACACCCACACATATGATGATTTCAAAACTATGACAAAATGTGTTTTTTTTCCATGACTGAAGGGAGACAATGATGAGACGGCATTGACGCCATTGAAGACCAACTGTGACAATATCAACATGCAATATTCATGAAAACAAAAATGTAGTTAAAAAATATAAACTTCACTAAAATCATTTTATTATAACTTCTACTTCTGTTCCCATCTCTGTCTCTCTGAAAAACACACATACCACATGCCCTACCGCTCAATTGTTCTCCGTCAGACAGTTGTCAGCGCTACTAAGGCATAAACTCAATGTACAAGTTGAATTGGGTTCGGGTTATTATTTTATATTATGATTCTTTTTTTCCATGTCAGGCGTAGTAGATTGGCTCTCATTACGGGTTGGGTGGGTGCGCATCACCAATAAACACAGTCAGTATCAAAGGGGGCCGAGCTGCGTTTTTATTATCAAACAATTATAAGATGCTATCTTCTGTGAACAAAGTTTGTAACAAATGACAGAATTATTGGTTTCGGTTGGACTAGATTTGATTGAAATAGAATAAAAGTTGACTAAATGTTGTGACTTCACATCGACTAAAACTATGAAGGCTAACTACCATGACTTAAAATCTAAACTAAAAAGCATATTATAATTCATGAGCTCAACTATTCCTCAACTATTCCTTTTAAACTCAATCTCAAACAGCTGCCAAGGTTAATACTAACACATAAAGAAACATCTTGACTCATAGGCTTCAGTAGTGGGGGATCGACCCCCCTACGCCATGAGCCACAGCCACTACAGAATGTTAAAGTAAAACAAACAAGTTGCGGAACCAGACAGACTAGATTCACTTTATATGATATCTGTTGTCATAGATACATTTGGTGTGTGTATGCATGCCCGTATACACACACACTCTGCTCTTTCCTGTTTTGTGTTAAACAATCTTCTGTCTTGTGAAAGTTGCACTATTAATTGGCCATGTCTTGTTTTTATCCGTTTGATGGATAACAATTATTTAATAAACATCTTTTTTGTAAATTCAAATCTGTATCAGTGCTCATTTTGTATTTAAGATTCAAAACATCAAATTAGATTAAGGAAGGTCAGCTCAATGGAGATGGAGGCTCTTAGTAAGCTAAATGCTAAATGTTCAGCTGGTTAATATATAGCTTATTCTTTGGTTTGTGCGTTGTGCTAACATAATTACAGTGGTGGAAAGTCACTCAGGACATTTAGTCAAGTACTACTTAAAGGTGGGGTAGGTAACTTTGGAGAAACCAGCTCAAGTGCGCCAGAATTTGAAAATACACAGCCGGAAAAAATCTGCCACTTCCTTACAGAGCCCCTCCTCCAACACACACGAACGCGTACATGACCAATGAGCGAGATAAGTTTATGCACAGATGGAAGGCTGACAGGCAGGTAGGCCATCCAGTTATTTTAGCCGGGCCGGCTAAAATGATTGGTCGTGCTTTTTACAGTAGCCTACTATGGCTTCCACAGATGAAATTCTTCTTTATACTTCTACTCTGCTACAATTCAAAGGGAAAGCTTTATTTGACAGACACTTTATAGATTCAGATTTTCACACATAACCACAATAAAAAACTTTAAACAATGATGTGTTGATGTGGATTAAACTACACTTAACTAAAAAAATGAGTGAAAACAAAACATTATTTGCTAATTTTGCAACTGTTTTGATTAAAAACATTTTACAGTTTCAGCTTCTTATGTGTAGATTCGCTGCGTTTCCTTCTAAATATAATATATATATATATATATATATATATATGGCCTATATATAACCTAAACACCTGGGAATTCAATGTGTTTATTTTCATTTGAGTTTGTTATAAATGTTAATTTGCAGAAGTTTCAAGATCAACATTTTTTAAACAAATCTTGCAACACATGTCATATTGTACCAATCTTCTAATAGATTGGCATTTTTAAGACAGATCTACTAGTTTTTCTTTGTGCTCGCATCAGCTAAATGCACCTTTGCAAAAAGACAACACATATCAGAGTGTTAAAAGTCAAAGACAAACAACTCATCAATGCAACCAAATGTGAACTGCAACATCTCATGAGTGTCATTGCAAAAAATAGGTGTAGTTGAAAAGCACAAGCAACAAAACTGGAACAACAGCCTTTTCTTCTGGATTCTTCCACCAATATCACAGGTTTTTCTCTGTCGGGGCCACCTCTAAGAAGAGCTGCAGGAACACTGTTAGCTTGGTCAGCAACCCTGGGCAGAGCTTGAAATGGATGAAGGGAACGTACACTATAGCTCCACTGAGGATAAATAAAGACACATAGAGGTATTCTATCTGAGGGTTGTCTAGGATGGGTGCAAGAACAAGGAATATTGCCACAATGATGACCAGGATTGGGAGTATAATGGGAACCTGTGGAAAAAGAGAGACAGACAGAAGGTGATTCTCATATGTGTTAAGACAAATGTTAATGTTGGTGTTTAAAGGGGCCCTATTATGCAAATGTTCAGGTTCATATATTTGTATTTTGTGTCTCTGCTCTGACATGTTGACATGCTTTAATGTTCAGAAAGCTCTTTCTTTTTATTATTCTTTTATCTCTGTTGTTATTGGTCAACCGCAAGATGTGTCGGAAACGGCCCACCCTTTACACTTATCATGTACAATGTGTTATGGCAGGTTTCCACTGCAGCGCGGAGCTCGCTTTAAGCGTGCCGAGCCGTGCGGGGCACGTTTTTGGTTGCGCTTCCACTTGGCCTAGTTTTGGCCCGGGGCTACTTTTCACCTTATTTCTGGCTCGACTAAATCATGGTTCTATCGAGGCCAACAAACAGGGCTGAGTCGGGCTGAGTTTGCTAAACTAGAGAGAGAATCGCTGTCAAGGGGGCTACAACTACAACAAGATGAACATATTTGACCGTGATTTAATTGTAATACACGTTTCAAAATGATGCCAAAGTAACAACATACTGATACAGACGGAAGGCGAAAAACCTTTTAAAATGCATGATCTTGTTATTATAGACACATGCATTTCTACCTACGCTGTAAAATGTATTATCTCTTCGATTTACACACGGTATCTATTGCACGTCTGTCCGTCCTGGGAGAGGGATCCCTCCTCTCTTGCTCTCTCTGAGGTTTTCTCCCATTTTCCCCTTTAAACTGTGGGTTTTTCTCCGGAGGTTTTTCATTGTACGATGTGAGGCTCTAAGGACAGAGGGTGTCGTTTTCTCATACTGATATTCTGCACAAACTGTGCTGTTGTATTTGCTGTAAAGTGTCTTTACTGTTGGGTATTTTTATTATATGTACAGCACTTTGGCTCGACCAAAAATCGTTTAAAAATGTGCTATATAAATAAAACTTGATTTGATTTGTTGTCTAAATGGAGATCGGCTAAGCTAACGCAATATAGGCTATATGCTCCGACCGTCCACACTCACAACGGCCTATACAGACATAAATAAACCAGCGACTGTATTCGCCATGACACAGACAGTCAGTGGTTTGTACTTGTTTAACTTTTGTCTAGTTTCTGAACAGATATGAGGAGCTTGAGTGCAAACAGCTAACGGCTGATGTTGTTTTTTCTGGGGTGCTCACGGGTGCTCATTGAAGATGATGTCACGGCTCCGCCTACACTGCGTTACTATAGTCACTGCCCCAGCTCCTAAACTGTAATGGAAGCGCAGCATTAAAGTGAGCCGGGCCTAATAAGGCCTAACCAAACCGAGCGAGGCCGAGCAAGGCCTGCGGTGGAAATATGCCATTAGAGAGCTAGCCAATTGAAATTGAGTGTTAAATAGTGATGATGTCACTAGGGGGGGGGGGGGGGGGGGGGCCTTGAGTTTATGTGAGAGAAATTCCCTCTGGAGGGAACTTTGGAATTAAGCCTTTGCAGACCTTTTGCATGCACTAAAACCTATACTGGAAAACCCCAAAAAGCATAACGGTACGTCTACACTACAGGCATCAAAAAATGCTTTCAACGCTTCGCCCATTCACTTGAATGGGGTGACGTAGAAGATTTTTAATCTTCGCCGAACTGCATTAAGGGGAGCATGGCATGGCTTTGCAAGCATCACGAGCATCTATCGGCATCAAAAGTTGAACAATGTTCAACTTTTGAGGCTCGATGCTTGGCATCAGCCAATCAAATCCCGTTTATGCAAATCCCGCCAGTGCAAGCGCAGCCAATCAAACCGCGTGCAAGCTGGGAGAGCCAGACCGCAGTTCATTTCCTCATATTCCAAACGAGATATTACGGTAGCAAATCAGCCGGTTCTTTACGACCGGAACTATTTACCGGGATACAAACCGGAGGAACCAGGCATGGAGGGAGGTGGCAGAGACAGTGGGTGAAACTGATAGTTTTTTCGCCTGTTTGGAGAGTTTATATCCAGTTTACTTCGTTTTAACATTGCTATTGCTTTGTATATCGGGGGCGGGAGATTCATGTGATTGGTTGCTCGCAAACAATCGCCAAGCTTCAGACACGCCCAGCTTCAAGATTTTTTCATGCCTGTAGTGTAGACGGGCCGTAATAGGTCCTCTTTAAGATTGAATGTGGGTGATACGGACCTTGTATGGCCTGGGGAGCTCCGGCTTCTTAATCTTGAGATAGACAAGTCCAGAGAGGGTGATGCCATAGAAAAACCAGGCAGTGAAACTAACATGTAATAAGGAAGAAATGTCAACATTAAATCTATGCAAAGGCAGAAAATTATAAAATACCAGACATCTATTTTCTATAACTCTATCTCATGTTTTGGGGCATTTTGGGGCTTTTGTCAGGATAGGGGAATCCTTCACACAGCCTTTATACTGTTATTATCATGCAGGCTAGTTATCCAAAACTGGTAATACCCACAACCTCCAAAATGAATTTGATGGTTAAGGGATCATTCATGAATGAAACTAGAAAAAACGAAGCGTCCATTCCTGGACTATGGGAATCTAATCTTTAAACGTCCTCGTATGTCATGTGCTGACCATGCAGTCATGGTTTTTATTTTTAGGACACACTGGATACATCTATTAATTATTTTATATTGAATACTTAAGATACTTGAAACCCCTCTTTAGTTTGTGTTTTTTTTGTGAGGATTAGAGTTTTTAATCTACTATTAAATATGTATTTGTTAAACTGAAAACCAATCAACTCAAAACAAACCTAAAACACATGCAAATCAGACCCAGCTTTCACCTGAAGAAGTTGACAATGCTCTGGAAGTCTCCAGGGATCAGCACCAGAAGAGAGACCACGGTGGTAAAGATCAGCGCTGGAGATGGAGTCAGTCTGCGGACGTGAGCCATGGCTAGGATATCTGGCTAGAGAGTAAACACAAGTCAGTGCATGAAGATCGTCACGCTTATGCTCCTGAACAATCTAACTATAATTTTAATCATAAAGTGGAGATGCTCACCAGGTGACCTTCCCTGGCAGCAACAAAGCACACACGGCCCCCACTGAAGAACGTTCCGTTCAGTGAGCCGAAAGCAGACAACGCTGCGGCCACAGACATGGTCCAGCCCCAGCTTCCTAACACTTTGTTCCTGTGGAAAAACGCACAAGTTCTCACAAAAGTTGCAACAGGAACCTTTCCAATTTTCTAAAGCCACATGCTGCAGTACATAGAAGGTGTAAACATGGGAATTTTATTCAGATTTGTCCTGAAGATGTTTGGACTGAAGACTATATGGAAAACGTTTTGTTTGGCAAGAACCTCTACGACGTATTTTATGTTTTAGAACAAAACTTGTGTTAAACACAGACCTTATTTTTAGCTTTAGCTTTAGCCACAAACACGTACAAAAATAAAAAACATCGACTTTGAGACAAGGAAATCGGACGTGGTAAAATGCTAACTGAAATCCGGGTTTTAGGACTCACTTCTGCACCACACCATCAGAACCAACATCTTGTGCTCATATTGCATTTTAGGTAATGTATGCGCAACGTTGAAATGCTATATAAATACTCAAAAGTTTCAGACATAGGGTACATAGATGTATATTCAGACAGAAACTATGACAAAAAGTATGTGTATTTTGAACATTAAACATGTACCCAAGTTACAGAAGAAACCAATATCAGATGCTGTCTTACCCCCAGGTTACTGCTACAGCACTTGAGGACATGAGCTCTTTTGGCGTCATAACCGTCAGGTAGCTCACATTCACCAGCAGGTATAAGCCAGTCACCAGAGAAATGGCAATCACAACCGCCCTGGGGAGATTCACCTGGAAGAAAAAAGGCAACATCATTTTTATGTTTAAGATAGCATGATGTTTAGTTGTAATTTTGACACTTGAATAATCGATTGACCTAAAATCATTAACTGAAGTATTTTTCTGCTTTGACAAAGCACGTTTAAAAATGTTGTTACCAATCCTGTCCCATTAACAAAGTGATAAGGTTATGAAGTTTCTCAGTAAAACTATGTACACTCATCAAATGTTAGGTTTCCTCCCAATTACAAATGTCAATAAAAGGAAAACGATAGGATTCGAACATCCAATGGCACGTCTTTTTTAATGCCCAAATTCCAACAAGGTTCACTGTAAGCTGAAGCTTTTTCTTTTAGGCAAGATGTTAATAATTGAATCTCTTCTAAGAAATGATTGCTTCAACTTTTGTCAAGCATTATAATATTCTACAATCATTGTTTTGATATAAAAATACCAATTAGGAAATTCAATCTTAAAAAAAACCTAGATAATCTATTTTCACATTTTACAATCACTGCACGCACTCACATGATAATAACACTAACAGACACACACCTTTGTCACAGTTAGATAAGACTACAATTGTAGCAAACAAACACATGTCCTCACAGTGTGTTCATGCAACAATCCAATTCTTTACAGTCTCACCTCAGGTCTTTTTAGCTCCTCAGTGACATAGTTCAAGTTATACCACCCAGCGTAAGACCAGAGTCCTTGATAAACACCCATTCCCAGAGTGCTCAAAGAGTACTGAGTGCCTTTAAATGCATTCTCAACTTTCAAGTTTTCCACAATGACACTGCTGCTCTGTATGAGCTTCACTATTCCTCCGATAACAATAAATGTCAACACTAGCACTTTGGCCACCAAGAACACCACTTGGATTCTAACGACAATCCGGGAATTCAAGATGTTTACTATGGCGACGACAAGTATAGCCACAGCTGCAACACACTTCACTACCAGATCAGGAGGTTGGCAGTCGTTGTAAAAGGGTGCAAGAGCATATTCTGCAATGCTAATCGCCATTGGTGCAATGCCAAACGGCTTCACAACCACAACAAAAGTGATTGCTGCAAAAGAAAGCAGGGCATGAACCATAGATCCTCAGTATGTAGATGCCCACTATGGCCAGATCACAAGACTCGCTCCAGGGCTTCCAACGTAGCCCATTACAAACTGAGGGGACATGAATATACCGGATCCGATCATGGTCCCTGATACTAGTGCTACGCCACCAATCAGCCCAATTTCTTGCCTCATTTTCAGGGCTTTAGGTTCTTTGTCCGTCATGGTCATATAGAAGCGATGATTGGGAAAACACTGCAGATGTAATGGGCAGACAACTGCTCAGAGATACCTGAAGAATGTAATCAAAAGATAATAAAAAGGGATCAAAGTATACCTTAGATGTTATATTAACTCGACTGAAGTTGTAAATCTTTTACTTTTACCACCACTATTGGAGGGGGTGTAGCCGCTGTAGAAAGGGGCAGAAAAAACTCAGAGCAATTTCTGTTGCAATGGCAGGCCTCATGGCCATGATGAAGTTGAAATAAAACATAAAGGCCACCATTTTCCCTGTTGTCCGCAGTATGTAGATAAACTCTCCTCCAGACTCTGGTATGAGTGTTCCCAGTTCAGCATAGCAGAACCCTCCCAACATGGATATCAACCCACAGCAAGTCCAAATAACAAAGCTTGCCCTAGGGCTGCCGATAGCAGCCGGCACGTACTGGGGGGGAGATGAAAATCCCAGAACCTATCATGGTAACACTTTACGCACTACGCACAACGTTATAAATGAGGCCCCAGGTCTTTTTAGCTCCTCAGAGATATAGTTCAAGTTGTATCAGCAGTACCACAGTGCTGGAATATGCTGTTACAAGTAAAAGTCCTGCATTCAAAATGTAACTCAAGTATGATTAATATGAGATGATGTATGTGGTAAGGGATAGGTGTTCTTGACCAATGTGAATTTATCGTTTTGTATGATAAGTATTGATTGCCCAACAAAATTAATAAACAATGGGGAAACAAAAAAGAAACGAAGTTGAAAGTAAATCTACAATGTGAAGATTGTATCATAGTTAATTGCACATGTATATAATGTCAAATTAACATTTGCATTCCATCAAGTCTTACTTCTGGATGTTTCAGTTCCTCAGTTATAAAATTCAAAGTGTTCCACCCATCAAAGGACCACAAGCCCTGATAGAAAGCAATGCCAATGGAGCTGACATCGGCATTTGTGTTCTCAAAGGGCTCTTCAAAGTTCTCAGTGTGTCCCTGGAAAAGCATCACAATGCCTCCCAATATGATCACGACCAGTGCGACTAGTTTGAATACCATGGAAACCACCTGGATGCCGGTGGCCATGCGTACGCTCACACAGTTGACTATGGTCAGGCCCAAGATAGCTGCTGCAGCCACGCATTTCACCACCAACTGTGGAGGGGTGCTGCCGCTGTAGAAGGGGGCAACAACATATTCAGCAAAGCTCAGAGCAATTCCTGTGGCACTGGCAGGCCTCATGACCATGATGAAGCTGAAGGAAAACATAAAAGCCATCACTTTCCCTGTCGTCCGCAGCATGTAGATAAACTCTCCTCCAGACTCGAGTATGACTGTTCCCAGTTCAGCATAGCAGAGCCCTCCCAACATGGATATCAACCCACAGCAAATCCAGATTACAAAGCTTGCCCCAGGGCTGCCGATAGCAGCCAGCACGTACTGGGGGGAGATGAAAATCCCAGAACCTATCATGGTTCCAGCAATAAATGATACACCTGCTATGAGCCCCACTTCCCTCTTCAGATTGAGCTTCTGTGTGTTACCTTCCATTTTTAGAGAGCTGCTGTCTTCTCAAACGCATTTGCAGTGGACACTGGACATGCACTAAACTGGCTCTAGATGAACTGCGAAATGTTGGGCAATTATAGAGCCGTGTCACAACTGTCAGCCACTAAACCGAGGATTGGCGACTAAACTGAGACTTTGCTCATTACATCCAGTTGTTATCCCTTCATCGACAATTATTTTTTAACTTTTTACTGCAATCATTTTAAAGAATTATGTGTTTGAGTGTTAACCAGTGGTAGTTAGATGTTTGGTAGTCAGGGTAAATAAGTAGTCTGAGATTGTCTGCAAAACTGAGGGACATCTCAAAAAGAATAGTTGTGCTGAGGTTATTTCTCTGACAGTAAATTGTAATTTTTTATTCTTTCTATGAAACTTCTATAAAAATGTGGGGGAAATCCTGTTAGACTCCCATTTAAAAAATGTTTAAAATTATATTAATAATAACATTTCAGAACTTGTTTTTTAGCTTAATTAAAGATGTACAACAATGATTTTCTCTTTCAATGAAACAAGGTATGTCAAGCAAAAAAGAGATTTATTAAATAAGATTTTAGGCCCTTTGATACAATATGATTGAATCCACCTTCTTTGTAATGGCCTGCGTGTAGGCCTTTGCTGCCACCTAGTTGACTGGAAATAGTCTTATATTTCATGCAACTGGTCACTTAGTTCAGCTGATTAATTGAGATAACTTTAATGACTTTGTACTGCCAGTGATCGCTGTCCATAAAAGTGCATAATATTTCATTAGTCAATTACATTTTTTTATTAATAATATTAACCTGCAAAAGTAGCAATGAACTAATCTTGCCAAACAATGACAGAGGTTTCTATCCAGTTTCAAGAATAAAAAAAAACATAATCAGAGGGCTTTTGGTCTCAAGAAACCACAGCAAAAAAAATACCAGGTATACAACTTGATTGTGTCAATTAGGCTGATGATGTCACAGACCTCCACAGCTCACAAGATGGTGTAGCATAAATCAACACACTGTGACGGCCTTTGACCTCCTCACTCCAACTGACACCATCAGCTTGTAAGCCTGGTCTTTTTGTGGTTCCCTGACTCCACTAGGCTAAGGTGTGGCTGTTTTCTAAGTAACGCTGAAAGATTCAGACTGTACTTTGTCATCTTTTTAGAGTAACCTTGCTCTAGTGTGGGACTGTGTATGAAACATGCTATTCAAACCAACTCAATTGCCTCCCCTCTATGGGTATGAGCAATGGTCTAACTCTGAGCTCCTTCTGGATTCCAAGTTCGTCACACTACCACTAAAGTGAGCCCGTCTCCGTAATTCATTATTTTAGTCATAACCGAGCACCCCGGGCCCTCCTCCACCATAACTATTTAGTGTAAAGCCTCTTAAGGCCCAGACACACCGGCCCGATTTCGGCCGTCGATAGATGTCTAGCCGTCGATGAGCGTCATGTCGCCCTACTCAGATTGGTGTGTCCCGCACAGTTGTGTCTTTTTGGCCGTTCCGACACCTTTTTGGCCGAAATCCTACCGATACGGCAGGCAATCGGTCAAATAAATCACTCTGATTGGCTGTTCAGCTAGTGAATCAGTGCATGAGAAACGAAACGGAAGTGAGGGACCCAAACAAACGATTAAGAAGGCACACACAGATGGCTATTCTTTTTCATTTTCGTCTCAGCTGGACGCAAGAGTTTATTTTTCATCATAGCAATCTGGAATGAAGAAACCGAAGACCAACGCACACGCTATTTGTTTATATCACGCAGTCTGTCTTCCAGTTTTTGCCTCTTTTGAATGACGAATACACAGAGTGATCTATTTGGCCGACGGCCTCCTGATTCAACATGTCGAATCGGCGGCGGAAGGTGTCGGCACGGCCGAAAAGACACAACGGTGCAGTACACACCAATCTGAGTAGGGCGACACGACGCTCATCGACGGCCCGACGTCTATCGACGCCGAAAATCAGCTTGGTGTGTAAGGAGCTTTAGCCACACTAGTGAGCAAGACAACCCTAAAATATTGAATGTAATTGTTCAAAGCCAACTAACTCCCAAACTGCCTTCTTCAAGTACCGTGCCCTGCCACTTGGGGGTGCTAATTTATACACTGAAATAAATTACTTGATAAAGCCATGAAAACCACATAATGTGCAATACAAAGAGACATCTGAGTTCAGGCACTATCAGCTCCTCGTATGTACTAAAAAATTATTTCCATGTAAAAAACTGTCAGAACCAGTAAGAGTGATCCAGCATTTGATAATTTGGCATCCACATGGAATTCTGAGAATGTCATGATACCAGGAATTGAGTTTCCAAACAATTACTAATGAAATTCCAGGACATGTCAATAGAGAGTTTACTGTGCTCCAACCACATTGTCCACTACCCCCGGATGCCTTTAAGCTGCCATTGCATGATAAGAGTTTTGATTTGTGTTCACCACAGGGATGGGTGCAGAGCCTTTCTTAGCTTTGTTTCAGCTCCCCCACCCCCCTGATGTGCCACGGTATAACAAAGGGCTGGTCCCCTGGTGACCCAGACAGAACCAGCCCAGGATGCTAATGTATAGAGAGCTATAATTGCTTTTAATCTAGCCCCTCTCCTAGAAATGCTTTGCCCTCAGAGACAATGTTAGGGCTTATAACTCCTTTTATTCTTTAATCAAGCTTGTAAATGACTATATGAAGTTATTCTTCCCTTTTTATGACCTCACAATGAAATGATTGCAGTACTTTACTGCACTGTTAGTGAAGATCTCTCAGAATAGATTGCTAATTGCACCTATTGTTAAATGCAAGTATACCATCTCTGGACTTTAGATTTTTCACACATGATATCATCAAGATCTTTATACATTATAAGTAAACTGTATGGTAAATTAAGAAAATATTGAAAATGAAAGTTAATTGTGCAAACAGTAAAACTCTTACTTCTGGATTCTTCAGTTCCTCAGTTAGGTAATTCAAAGTGTTCCACCCGCCAAAGGACCACAAGCCCTGATAGAAAGCAATGCCAATGGAGCTGATATCAGCATTTGTGTTCTCAAAGGGCTCTTCAAAGTTCTCAGTGTGTCCCTGGAAAAGCATCACAATGCCTCCCAATATGATCACGGCCAATGCAACCAGTTTGAATACCATGGAAACCACCTGGATGCGGACAGCCAAGCGTACGCTCAGACAATTAACGGCAGTCAGACCCATGATAGCTGCTGCAGCTATGCACTTTACTGCCAATATTGGAGGGGTGCAGCCGCTGTAGAAGGGGGCAATAACATATTCAGCAAAGCTCAGAGCAACTCCTGTGGCACTGGCAGGCCTCATGACCACGATGAAGCTGAAGGAAAACATAAAGGCCACCACTTTTCCGGCTGTCCGCAGGATGTAGATAAACTCTCCTCCAGACTCTGGTATGACTGTTCCCAGTTCAGCATAGCAAAGTCCTGCTAGCATAGATATGAAACCACAGAGGGTCCATATGATAAAACTTGCCCCGGGGCTGCCGATAGCAGCCAGCACAAACTGGGGGGAGATGAAAATCCCAGATCCTATAACGGTGCCAGCAATGAATGATATACATCCTATAAGGCCCACTTCCCTCTTAAGATTTATCCTCTTTGTGTCACTCTCCATTGTTGGACTGCTACTGTCTCCTCAAAGGCATTCCCTAACCCTTGCCCTGTTTCCTGAGAAGGCGTTGATTCCAGTGTAGACATGCCCATTTGTTCGATTGCAGGGTTTTACGATGAGATGGCCCTTCCTTCACAGATACACATAAATAATCACATATTTTTTATCCCACATTACTTTTACAATTTTATTTATTTATAATATTGCACACATGCCAGTTATATCATTGTTTATTTTCTACGTTTTTTAATTTGTAATAAAGTGCAAAAAAGATTTTGGAGCAAATAAAGTATATCTTATTTTATAATCTGAATTGTAATTCAATAATATGTAGCCTTTCATTATTTTGAAAATGGACTGTCTCCATAATTAAAATGTTTACACTACCTAATGTTTGATGCTCATACTTTTACCTTTACAATATATTGCTTGAGTATGATCAAGGACACATTGTAATGCTAATGACCTGCTTGGGCCATGAGAAGAGAAGCCCACTCCGGGAATGGGACAGAAATTAGAGAGGCCAAACTTTTTTGGCAGTAATTTTAACATAAAGAGAATAACAATGAAGCTGAAAAAAAAAAACGTCAAGCAAACTCAAATACACTATGTTCTCCATAGGTGGGAGACCTGTGGCACTTTCCGATGGGCCATCAGTTGTGAAACCAAGAGAGTCACCCCCCTGCTGATCAGCTTCAATGAACTGCCGAGCCTGTCATTTGCATTAAAGCCAGACTACTGATTGATTTTATCCTTGCACAACATTTGTGAATGAACGCAATTTGTGATTGTTTTAGCAGTAATATTAAACAGTAATAGTTAAACAATAATACAGTGAAATGAACAATTAGCACTATAAATATTCTTGATTGCCCGTGGTGAGATGACAAGGCTCCAGAGATAAATCCCCCTTGATTTACCTAAGCAGAGAAATAAACATTACAGCTAATTATTAAATCTTGTTTAAAAAAAAATCTAAATAAATATGTGTCCCGGTCCATAAATCTAATTACGTTTTCAGCAACGTAATCAACAGTAACTTCTGTATTCTACAGTGAATTCACTTTTCACCTGTTTTGATTTCAACAAAACAGCTTTTATGGAGAAAATAAGTTAAATAATGATTAACCAGAGGCATGTTTTCTCACCATTTCATGCATAGAAACCACCAGTTGTTTTGTGTCTTTGTTAGAAGCACACACCCTATAATCAGCTGTTTATTTCATATGAGTTCCAATGTGGCAGCTTCTTAATCACTTTGAGCTCTGCTCACTGCGTTTTCTAATTTTTTTTGCTAAACTTGAAAGCATCTGGATTGGGATCAATGGAAAGATAGATGGTCATATGCCATCAAACCAAAGGCAGCTGCTTTAACACACAAACATTTACTTTATTTTCTTTGATAGGCTGTTATATTCAAAAATACCATATTAGGCCTTTTTGTCGAAATTCACATCGGCTGACATTACCAAACGATTACCTGGCCATAGTAACTCACTTCTGCCGGTGACTTTACAGCACCTACATTTGCCAAGACCTTAATGCCTGAGGGGGAATAAAGATGAGATTGGGCCAGCCCGGTGTAGTGAAGGCCGGTCAGACAAACAGACCAGCCCAGCAGAAAAATTCCCAGAACACCAGTCCACCCTGACCATGAGCGCAATACAGTCACCCAACAGCAATGTGAAAGCGCCGTGAATTTCCCCACTGTGGGACGAACAAAGGCTCCAAGATTGCCAAGATTCATGAAATTCCACCAAATATTATTGTATGCGCAGAGGCATGACAGGTGGGGCACGAGAGACCAGGAGGAAAAATAGTTTTGAAAAAAAATCATAATTTGAAAAATTATTGATTCGAAAATAATATACCGTAAAGTACAAGTACGTCTGGGTCTCTGTGTTTCATTCAAGCTCGGATCTGGGTGTGTGTGGGGAACGAGCCATTTTGTGTGCGTGCGCAAGCGAGAGAGAGAGAGAGAGAGCGCACCGGTACCGGAGATCGTTGTTGTTAGCTTCTGGTGCTAGCGAGCTAGTGGCAGGGTCTCAAACGTTTTGGTCACCATTAATGTAAACAATTATTTCCGAGGCACACGTTTATATGATAATTATAGTTATAAAAAAATAAGACAATAAATGAAAAACAGGTATGAAATACTATATGACATTAAAAAAAGAATAAAGTTTAAAAGGGGAGTGATTTGTAAAATATCCATAAAGAAAAAGTAAATCTGTTTACAGTTCTGTTTCAAATGGGTGTTGAGAGATCTATCCATAGATCTCTTCATTTTGATCTCAAAGTGCACCAGATTGATGCATTTAACTTCAATATTTAAAAAAAATCTTCTCAGGGGAGCTTGCCCCCGGACCCCCCGATGTTAGGTCCACTCCCCATTTATAAAAATAGCACTTTAACCCTGCTTACACCTACTGTATAATATGCCATGAGCTGATTATCGAGCCTTCATTGTAACTGTCACACTGTGTATTTGCGTGAGGAGTGTTGCTGTAGAAAATTCCACTGTAGCGACCGGTACCTTAATGGGAAACCCTAAATGATTGAGCACCCTCTAAGAAACGTCAAGCTACCCCACAGCACCCCCAAAAGAAATCTCTGGCGCCACCACTGAGCCTGCAACCCCGTTTTGAAGAAATGTGCAGTGCCATACAGGCTCATTGCAGCCACTAATACTGTGATAAGACACACTTTCTTGCCAAATATCAGCATTTTCTTTCTTTTCATTTTTTTACACAGATTTTATAAGTTATTGTTCTAGCAAAGGGATTCCACAATTGTATTATGTATTTATTTTTGACCACACAGACTTATGGAGCATTGTTTTATTACCACTGTTCTAGCAAAGGAATGCACACGTTCATATTGATGTATTTTAATAAATGTTAACTTGGCCCATTACGTGACTATTTGTGTTGGGGGAGCCCGACTTATTTTTTTTTCCAAAAGGGGGGGGCCTGACAGAAAAAGTTTGAGAACCACTGTTCTAATGTGTTACATGTATATAAAAATCCATACATAAACTTTGTTTGCTTTTCATTTTGAAAGTCTGAGTTTCTGCCTATAAATGCTCTAAAATGAAACATGTTTTATTTGGAATTTGTCGAAATATCAGTATTTTATTATTATTTTAAACAGCAGTGTTCATGTCAAAACCAAACCCTCAAAAAGTAAAACTTGTGACCTCAACATTTGATAGCCACTTTTTCCAGGGCTGTATATTCTACAATGGGTGTTGTCATGGCTTTAATAAAAAAGTGTGATAAACATACTTTACAACACACCCTTTCACTTGATTTCACCACTTGAGAAAAAATGTATTACTTTATTGCTTTAAGGTGATGTTTGGGGAGACGGCCAGTGTATGAATTAAATAGATTGCACATTGTTCCTTATCTTCTTCTAATCCTTCAATGTTTAACCGCTTCCACAAAAACCCCATATAACCATTAACTTACTTACCTCTGGACGTTTTAACTCTTCAGTTACATAATTCAGGTTGTTCCAGCCATCATAGGACCACAGTCCCTGGTAGAAAGCAATCCCAATTGGATTGAGGCCCAAATGTGTGTTCTCAAAGGAGTTTTCAAAGTTTTCAGTGTGTCCTCTTATGAGCATCACCAACCCTCCTATTATGATGACCACCAGCGCCAGAAGCTTGGCCACCATAAAAAAAACTTGGATTTTCATTGCAAAGCGAACATTAAGGCAGTTCACGGTGGCAAGCACTAATATTGAAACTGCAGCCATGCCCTTCACCAGCAGCAACGGAGGGGGGCAGTCTGCGTAGAAAGGAGCCAAGACATATTGAGCAAAACTCAGTGAGATGCCGGCGACACCAGCAGGTCTCACAAACAACACAGAGCTGAAGATTAGCATGAAGGCGACGACCGGGCCTGAGGTTTTCAGGATGTAAATGTACTCCCCCCCGGATTCTCTGATAACAGTGCCCAGCTCAGCGTAGCAGAAAGACGCCATTATAACCAGTAAGCCACAGCATGCCCACACGACCAAACTGGCTCCAGGGCTGCCTATGGTGGAGAGCACCGTCTGTGGGGACATGAAGATCCCAGATCCAATCATCGTCCCACCGATGAGGGACACGGCTCCCACCAGCCCAACTTCCCGCTTCAGGTTGAGCTTCTCTGTCTTGTCGTCCATAATTCCAGATGTGAACTATTGTCCGGGACCGCCACCAATGGAGGAACGACTATAATTATGTGGCCAAAGTCACTATTGCAGCAACTCAGGCAGTTAATAATTATGTGGTTGGCTATGTAAGGTGTCCGTTTTGCTTTGTCTCTTATCTTTTTTTTTTAAAGGGTAGAAACGCACTGTAATGGCCCTGGGTTCGTCCGATTCATTTGTTGACAGTATTCCTTTTTTCAGGAGGTCAGATAAACAGAACAACTGAGTAAGCTGGGCTCATAAAGTCAATAAAACCGACCAGTTATTTACCAGATTCTCACACTCGTTCCCTTGGTCTACCGGCTGGCATTGCTTATCCTTTAAGCTTGTGTTTAACATCCACAAAAATCACTCCCGAAGACATAACATCACTGACCTGCTCACAGTTTAATGAAAACATTTGGAAAAACGTTTTTACAAAATAGTTTTCATTAGCATAAGTATTACTACTTTAAATTATTCTGGCTTAAAACTCCTAAAATTCTTAACCGGATAATAACGGCAACACTCCAGTATTAAAAGCTGCAAGTAGGCAGTTTATTTTGGGCTTCATCTGGCAAAGAGAGCCACAAATTGAGAATACAGCCCTTATCCTACAGCTCTCTCCTCTGTCTTAAACCCTTCCCAGACATTTTCCCACGCTTACTTTGTTACTTTCCTTTTGGTACACATCTGCCACTGTGATTGTGAGACTGACCGTTGAGCGGCCCGACCAAGCAAGGAGGCAGAGGCAGAACGTCCAAAAATATAACCTGGTGTGGGCATTTATTAAAACATTACACACAGCCTCAATCCTGCTGCTGCTGCTGTTTCACGTGAGCCCAGCCTGCAGCCACCAGGATCTCACACACACTACCACTCTCAAGACACAGCACCTGAATACACACACAGACTAACAAGACACAGGTGATGGGGGAGCAATTAGACACAGGTGAGGGGAGGAGCAAACACAGGGCACCAGGTGAACACAATCGGATAATCAGCAGGAGGGAACACAGAGATGACCGGAAACAACAGACAAGATGAGGGGTGAACACTTATATAATTAATGCCATTTAATAAATAGCAGTAACGGCGTCTTGTCGTTACAGTGATCCAATATTAAATTCTGCCCTGTTTTTTGCCAACATGTTTTGTAAAGCCCTTTAAGAATACTGTGTTACAAGGCTCTAGCTAGATACAATATCGGCTGTTGCTGATAGTTTACCGTCTATGTTGAATTTTTGCTGTATATATTTAATAGCTCTTTTTAATGGACTTTTAGTGTACAGTTTTACTATTATGCTGCTGTGTTTATTGTATTTTGTAACTCGTCTTATCTTAAAGCTGACTAACCGCTCAAAAGCACCTCACCTCCATCATTATGAAGTGCTTTGAGCGGTTAGTCAAACCTTCATCACCTCCTCCCCCCCCTGCAGTTTGCCTACAGAGCTAACAGGTCCACAGACGACGTCATAGCCCTCACCATCCACACTGCCCTCTCACACCTGGACCAGAGGAACACATATGTGAGAATGCTGTTCATTGACTACAGTTCAGCCTTCAATACCATTGTGCCCTCCAAGCTGGTCATCAAGCTCAGAGACCTCGGGCTCAACAGCGCCCTCTGTGACTGGATCCTGAACTTCCTGACGGGCAGACCCCAGGCTTCTTCCTCCGCAGGCTGAGGAGGTTCAACATGGACTCCAGGATACTCTGCAACTTCTACCATAGGTAGAACCATAGAGAGCATCCTGACCTTCTACAGGTGCACCATAGAGAGGATCCTGACGGGCTGCATCACGGCCTGGTACGGCAGCTGCACCGCCCTCAATCGTAAGGCTTTACAGAGGCTGGTGAAAACTAAAAGCACCAGACTCAGAGACAGTTTCATCCCACAGGCAATAAGACTGCTAAACAACTGAACTGCTGAATCAACATCCATAACATTCATCTGCTACTTAGCAAATATTTGTCTATTTATCTAATATAACATTCCAATAATTTTCGAACTATTTTTATTTTGTATTTACTATATTACTATTTACTTGCACTATATTTTTCTGTTTCTGTGTTATTATGTTACACTGTTGGAGGAGCCTGTGACCTAAGAATTTCATCGGCATAACTACTCTGTAGCTATGTTCGTAAGACAAAATAAAGAACCTTGAACCTTAAAGCTCAATTATTCACCACCACTTTCCTGATAATGTCCAACTATTTTGATGTGCGTCTTATTTTGGGGGGGTTCCTTTGAAGTGTTAAAAATTATGACATGCCGTTTATTGTTTTCACCATCTTAAAACAGCGTTTGCTTTTGTAAAAATGCCAGAGTAAAGACTTCTTTGAACCTTTTATAAAAACGTTACCACAGGTGTTTAAGTATAGCTTTCTCCTAGATATTTCATGTACAATGATGCCAAGAATAAGCTGTGTACCCCAGCTTTAATTTGAAAGGCTTTTATATTGGGTTTGCCATCATTGTTACAACCATAGTGAATAAGGACAGGTATTGCTACAAATATGAACTTTTAACAATTAAAAAAGGGAAGAAAAATGTATGTATATAAACTGGAAATACATTCATTCAACATTTCAACAGCCTGATCACCTGGGAGCTTTAGAACACAGTTTGACTATTTGCTATGATCTCTTCATTTTCTGATCAATATCTCTGGATGGCTTCCATCTACGACACATTAACCAAACCCATAATTATGTTTTAATCTAGTGATGTATCACAAGGCGACTTTCATTCAACAACAGATCCTCCTGCTGTAACGGTGGACAGTAGATATCTCCCTTGGTTTTATGAAGTGTCTCTCTTTAAATGTGTCCCTCTCCATCAGGAAGCTTTATCCTCCCCTCCTGTAACAAAGAGGTGAACAGTCTTGTTGGAGTGCAGCATCTGTCCGGCTCGCTGCACTCCAGAGATGGCAGCTAACTTGTGGGCATCGTAGCGGGAGTAGAGGGCGGTGCAAGTCCAGCTGGCCTCCTCCCCCCGACCCCCCGCTGCCAGCATGTTACATACCTCGCTGTAGAAGTGCGGGTAGGAGGGCAAGCCATAAAATATCAGGTTCTGGATCCCTTTGATGGTATACCTAAATTAAAAAAAATGGAGAAAGCAGAGTTTAAACGTTACATTTAAAACGTTTTTCATATCACAGACTGTCTGTTATGTCTGTGTAACAGGTATTCAATTACAGTTCTTCAAAGATATTTTTACAACACTTCAACAAGTACTTTCCAACTGTAGGAAGCAATCATTTCTGATTATTGCTTCCTACTGATATAAATACGGTAAACAGTGTTTAGTGTATACAGTTTCTCTCCTACAAAAATGGGCATAAGAGGGCCTCTTTAAGAAAGAAAAGGATATCTGTAATAAGGCCTTCAGATACATAGGAAATCACCAGGAGTGTTACAACACCTAGTCAAATCATGATTCTATCAGAATATCTTCAGAAACATATGAAGAACAACAGAATTACGATGTTAATTTATCTCATTAAAAAAACGTATTAGTGTTTTTAATAACAATTGACTACAATAAAGAAACAAAAGACAGTGATAGTCATTTCCAAATGACATGAGTAAAACCGATATGATTGGATTGAACTAGGGATGCACCGAATATTCGGCCGCCGAAAATTATCGGCCGAAAATGGTTAAAAAGGCCCTTTCGGCTTTCGGCCGAAAGGGCCTTTTTCACCGAATGTCAGAGAACAGGGTTACGTTGGTAAGCTAACGTGTTGTTGTGATGACGTAATCAAAACGCGGCGACAAGCACGGCGCGCGACCATGCTCGCGGCTGGCTCACAGCCGGCTCACAGCCAACATGTCTGGCGCTTGGAGATATTTAAAAATATCAGAGAAAGAGGCGCGGATTGCGATTTGTAAAACGTGTTCAGCTGACATTTCTCGAGGGGGTGTAACTGCAAAGACTTTCACCACTTCGGGATTACTCCACCACTTGAAATCAAAACACCCGGACAAATATGCGGAGTAAGATCAAATCACAAGCACTGACAGCGAGAGACTGTTCAGCGCTGCCTCTCATGTGCTGGATGAGAAGAGGAACAGACTTATGGCTGATAAAGCAGAGAAGCTAATGTTCATTAAAAAGAACCTCCCACTTTTCCTTAATAAGTAGACAAGGCTGGCTTATCATAAGCTTATCTAGTTCTACATGTCTACTCTATACCCACTTTCCTGAACCATTTTCATTGTGAGTTATAATTCACCATCTCAGGTTATCATTAGGGGGAAATGACAGCAGCACAGTGTTCAATATATTGTACTTTCGGTATCTAAATGATACAATGTTGTTTACATTGCTCATGAGGACAGACCACCTTCTTTACAGATTCTTGAAATTGTAATTTAATTTGTAATTGATTGTGGATTTTGTATCCAGTTTTCACTTTATGTATCTTTATACAATGTTTACTACTTTGCTTATGAGGACAGACAGCCTTATTTACAGATTCTTGAAATTCAATTGTAATTTCATTTGTAAATAGTTACATTCATGTGGATTTATCCAGTTTGCACATTTGTATGCATGCACTTATAGGTGCATTTGTTGTTGTTGAAGGCCTGGCTGTTACAGTCTTTATTTACACTATTTTGTTGTAGGCCTACTGGCCTAGATGTTTATGCAGTTTTAGAGCACCTTGGCTTTGTTCTGAATGCACTTTGTTGTAGTTATCCTACAGAGAAAAGAAAATGCACTTGACTTGGAATTAATGTACTGTATGCATTCAAAAGTGCTGAATAAATGTTTTATGGACCCATAATAGTGATTATTATTTAAGTTAAGTTTTGCCATAATCATGTCTTTTTCCATAATTAGGTAGCTGAACAACATTGGTAAAAAATGTATATATAGATATATATATATATATATCTATATATAGATATTTCTATTAATCATTTTCGGCCTTTCGGCATTCGGCCAACTGTTTCCTATTTTCGGTATCGGTTTCGGCCAAGAATTTCCCATTCGGTGCACCCCTAGATTGAACTCCACACAAAGTAAGAGGTCCCTGAACTCTTTAAAAGGAATGACATCTGTTATTCATTTGTTAGGGCAACAAGTGATGTTTACTCTTTTCAACAGTAATAAAGTTAACGGTCTTCGACACTAGCACGGTCACTTTGACCGTTTTCAAATGTTTTATGTGCAATAACTTAAAAACTAAAGATAAGGGTGCATCTTCATTGCTTAGCAACTATCATGTATCCATCAAAAGATATCGCCGGCAGTCCCAAGTGCTGTTTGTATATGCTCATGCTCATCAGTACACTTATTGTTAAGGCTATCAGTTTATAAAAAGAGCTGACCTCTTGTAGAAGTGGAAGCGTTCAGTGAAGAGCAGGAACTGATGATCTCCTTTCTGGAAGAAGTGTCGGGCTCGTGACACCTCCGACTTGCTGGAGTACTCGCAGATGCTGGCGAAGTTTATCTCCTCTTTCTTCATGTGGTTGCGCAACCGGACGTAGTCAAAGTAAGACGGGACGTAGATCAGCGTGTGGGACATAACAGAGTCCCTGTACTGAGGCAGCACTTTATCTAAAAAGAACTGAAACCTACGGGCAGGGTGGGGAACAGCGGGAATAAAACAAGAGCTTTATATTTTGTTCGGATGAACCGAGCGATTGTCAGATTCAAATGTCAGACCAAAAGATGTGCTCAAATAAAGGAGCTGAACATTTACAGTAAAATTATAGTATATCTCGCTAGTGCCTGGCAATAAATCAAACATATTAATGATGGTCTGACTCTTAATGTGTGTTACATTTAAGATAATGTAAGATGTCACAAGAGTTGTTTTTCCTTGTTTAAAAAAAAGGGCATTATAGTAAATTATATAATTTTCTATGTTTTTTTTAATCTGGTATTACCCACAAAGTCCTTATATTCACATTACTGATGATTGTTTATCGAAAATCTCATTACAAAAAGCACCAACCCTACAATATTGTTGCAATATCCATATAGAGGTATTTCGTAACAAAATATATTGGGTCTAGGATATGATCAATATCGCACAAATCTATATCTTAACTTAGCAGGTACGTTTAGTTTTTTTAAGCATCAGAAATATCCTGTGGCAGCTGTCTGTTTAACCATGGAAACAAGATCTGCTAATTGTCGCACATTTACTGGTGTCAGGGTAAAAGTGGTAGTCTACTGTGTTGCTCAATGAATCAATGGCCACATGATATTTACCGTGAAGCATATCAAAAACCCTGGTCTATCTCATAGAGACCACACTTGGTCAGGCATTAGGTGATTGACCAGCTTACCGTGCATCATGGTCCATGAAGCTGTCGGAGGGGAACATCTGGAACACGTGAGGCAGCTGAACCAGCACCTGGCAGATTGAGCCAGTTTCCGGCATGTTCTTGGTCGCAATCTGTGAGTTAAAAAAAAGAGGGAAATCAACTTTAAAATAACTAACATAATCGAATTGCAGTGCAGAAACCAGGGATTTCTTCAGATATCCAGGGCCCAGGAGTTCAAAACTTTTAATCCCTATCTGATATGATCAGATTTGGATTTTGGGGAGTTCAAAACCAAAAAACAGGATTAGGATCACTTTCATATCCGATCAGATCAGGAAATCCAATCCAAGCTTTAATCTGGATCAAATCTTCAAAATGGGTAGTTCAAACCGACAACACAGGATTGGGATCAGTTTGATCCCAAAAAACTGGATTATCCTGATCCCACCAAAGGGGTGGATTTCCAATGGATTACCAGAGCAAAATGTACTGTACAATTGATTTTAAAATATGTTTCAATTTAAATAAGATGGCAAAGTTTGTTAACTGAAATAATACACAATTTTTAGCCTTCATGGGAAATACATTTTATTTTTTCCATTTTTGCTCACGTTTGTGGTGGCCTATTTTGTTTTCAACCAAATGTTGATGACATAAATGTTTATGCTCATAAAAGTATCACAGCAAAGATTGTCAATCACAAATGTAATTTAGATTAAAGTAAAAATATCTTCAACAAAAAAAAAGTCCATCATCTGTCTTCACCTTTCAAATAAAAAAATATAATTAAACATTATAGACAGGGGTGCACATAACTGGTACGCAGATACGCATGCGCTGCAACATTCTGAAATGCGTACCGTCACTTGTGTCACAAAGCGCATTTGCGTACCGACATACTTGTGAAGCTTTTCCAGAAGGCGGTTAGATCACCGGACAACAAAGTCCGTCTCCGTGTGCAGACGGGGCTGCTGTTAACGTCGGTCTGTACAACGGAATTGTGCCAAAACTACGCCAACCGGCTGCGGAGGGAGACTCCCCCCCCCTTCACTGGGGAACTGCGCTAAAACAGCTGATCACAACGTTCACGCTCTGTGGTCACGAAGTACTCCACTAGCCCCCCCCCCCCCCCCCCCCCCTGGTTGACGTTCGTGATACAGAGGGCTTCATCACATAACTTTGAGTTGAGCCAGAAGTTGGAGTACCAATCACTGACTCCAGGTACTCATCTGAGTACCTCACTGAGAAAGTTATGTGCACCCCTGATTATAGATGTCTCTGCAATGTGGTCTCTTGTCTTCTTTGTATTATTTTTCATGTCCACTAGATGGCGATCGGTAGGATTAAAGCACTGATATTCAGGATCTAGTCATCTTGAAAAATCGTAATCTGGATCAGGCTGATCCTATCCTGAATTGCTTTGAACTCCAGGGACAAAATCTGGCCGACTTGTCTGATCCTGGATCACAAAAAATGGGATTTCAAAATCGGATCGGATCTGATTGAGATTAAAAGTTTTGAACTCCTGGGCCCTGATGGCTAAAGTAATAGGGTTGTTTTGACAATGTATGGGGAAAAGAATATCTCTAACGGTTTATAAGATCACTTCACTCTGAAGCGCTTCGAGATTTGTCTTGGCAGATGAGAAGCGCTATATCAATTAAATGTATTAATTTATTATTATTACTTCTGCCTTGTGACAATTTGTTGATTTAAATAACTGCGTGTGCCACAAAGTGGTGTAATGCTAACTGTATGACGTACCTGTCCGCGGTAGTTGGCGCACTGCTTGGTGAGGATGTTGTTGATCTGAGGGTCCTGGATGGAGCTGAACACCATCGTCTGCCGGTAGTGCCGGGCCCAGTTGTTCAGGTTCCACATCCTCACCCTGGAGAAGTCCACTCCATGAGGGTCTAGCGGCTGCAGGTTAATGTGCTGCATCACATGCTGTAGAGAGACGGATTGTGTCATTAGTTGAATGCAGGGTTTCCCACACATAGACTTTACTTGGGTGGACCGCCCAGGTATATTAACGGCCGCCAAAGTATATTTCCTGACCCATTTAGGTTTTTTGTTATCCGTCCGCGAGCAAGACGCCATCTGCGATCGATTAACTAGTGGACAATGATCCCTCGCTCTACGCCTCATGTACCTGTTCGCTCTGCTATCGCGTGAAGGGTCTGCAAACAAGCGACCAACAGAAAGGGAGGCCTTACGAGAAACACAGAAGACGTTTCTTTCTTTCTCCCCCCCTCGTGCCCGGCTACCACCACTAGTATATTTCAGATCTGTAGGAAACACTGGAATGAGACATCACTTTCTAAAAGGATGATCATAACAGCATGGCTTTGGGGGCAGATTTTCATTGAGCAAATAGTTTTTTCACCTAATGCAATAGTGTGTTTTCTGTTGAGTTAGCTCTTGGTCAAATGCTGAGGGAGTTTAGGTGGGGCTTTTAGTATTAGAGTTAAAAACAGAAGGAGCAAAGCTGCAATGCACTGTTTTTGACAATGTTGAAAATAGAGTTGTTGCCATCTTAGTTCACGCTTGATTGCACTAGGAAACCGCAACTTTATAAGTATACCCACAGTGTAAGGGCTGGGTGTCAGAAGCTTGAGCACAATGCATCCTGGTACATGAAGGCAATGCAGCATGGCTCCGCGAGCAGTAGAACTAAGCTTTTTTTCAAACTAATATCTTCAATGGACTACAATAACCTTTAACATTTACTAAAAAGATCACATAAAAAAGGTGCACTACTTTCCCTTAAGCCATACATTTATTTTTCATTACAACCGAGTTTTCAATCGTGAATTTTACAAATCAGAATCCAAAAATACTTTCACAAAAACATGCTGAAAGTCTGATTGGCCTTTAGAGTTAAATGCAACATTTCAATATGTTGTGATTAATCCAATTATCAAATGAACAGCAGATGGCGTCACATCCTTCCCAACAAAAAAAACAAAACAGTTGATGTCATAATGCAGCAATAGGCGCATTCACACCGCAGTACTTTTCCCATAAAGGTTCATGAGAACTTAGTTCATGAGAACTAAAGAGTTCTCATGAACTAAGTACAGATTGCGTTCACATCGGAATAAGTTCCTGGGGAAGGATTAGGCAAATGAAGCCGCTGACGTCACTTCTTCTTCTTCTGCTTTGGGTTTACTGGCAGGCCGCAAACAACTTCACGGCGCATACTGCCACCCTACAGTCCCCGGAGTTGGGGACTGGCTTCAGTAGAAGCTGCTGGGACTCCCAGCCGCTTCTACTGAAGCCTTCCGAGTAAATCGCTGGAACGCCGACACCTCCTCATTTCCACCGCTCCCATGTTTTCTTTTGTGTTGCCATAAGTTAGTCTCTCTGCGTTGGTGCGCTGGGCTAATGCTAATAATGCTAATGCGAGGATAATAAAATGGCGGCTTCACAAAACCTTTTTGACGTTTTACGGGGCGTGGTTTGCAATCCGCCCAGCCAATCAGATATAGGAACCTTTTTCTCCCACGAAAGTACCTGCTCTCTAGCAGGGACGGAAAAGGGTGTAAAAAGTTCCGGCTCTTTTTGGTGTGAATGCGACATTTCGGAACTATATCGGAACTAAAGTGGGAAAAGTACTGCAGTGTGAACGTGGCTTATTTGTAGCGTTGCAAGCAGGTGATATTCTCACCAACACGTGTTCCCAGTTCTGCATGAGTAAGACGTCCGCCTGGTCCACTACCAGCATCTCGATGGAGGAGAGGAAGTCAAAGTCTCTTTTACTTTCTCCTTCTGCTCCCAGCACTGTGCGGAGGCCCAGCGGAGACGCAATGATGATGTCGGAGGAGTAAAAGGGGGCGTACAGACGTATGCTGTTCCTAACGATGGAGATGCCTGTTCAAGAAAGAGGACAACAACAAGATTAATACAGAAAGACTCAGGGAGGATATTAGAGATGGCAGTGATTATTCGAATATTCGTTACAGTCTCCATAATCGAATATTATCTTTAAAAATCGATTTTATTTATATATATATTTTAATTATTATTTATGTTTTTTTGTTTTTTTTCTGGCTTAGTTTCAACCAAAATATAGACTTACATATAGGTTACAGAGAAAGACGCAGCACTGCTGCGCATAGCGCATCTCCAAGTAAAGGCAATGGCAGGCAATTTAGAAAATAACAAAAAATAAACCAACACGGTTTATTTGTCGTTTATTTTGTTTGTACTGTTAAACATGTTTCAGTATAATCGATTATTATGCGCCAGGGCTGCCGAATAATCGATTTTGATCATGGTCAGTTTCTGGTAACCCTAGAGGATATCCAAGAGTATGTTGACTCAGGTTTACTAAACTGTACCTATCCTGAAGTGATCGTCCACGTTGCCCGAGAAGATGGTGCGGTAATCGTCTGGTCTCTGCAGATTGGACGGATTTTCATCTTCCTCCTCTCCGAACTCATCTTTGAACCTCTTCTTGTTGCTCACCACGATCTTTTTGCCTTTTGTCTCCAGCAAGCCGATGAGCGTCTGGACAACTCGCAGAGCTCCAGCGCGGAACGGAACCAGGATCAGGGCCTGGAATAATCAGAAAAACATCTAAATCAGAGCTGGAAAATGTAATATTGTGGAATAATTTAGAAAGACGATGATAGCAGAGGACATTAATGTCACTGTGGGTGTCCAATGATCCATACTGCCGCTTAAGTATAGGCTGGGGCATCACCTAATAAACTGTTTTTTAAATCTAACAATCAGGGAGTGACTGATACATTTTGCATTTCATATAACACATATATTATTTGTGAATTGTATGCTGTTCAAGGGGAAATGTGATTCACTCCATTTCGCTGACAGGCTGGGAGAAGTGAAATGAATGATTTCCATAATGATTTCTACATTTTTAAACACTAAAACAATGTTTTTAATGAAAGTTTTACAATGTGTAACAACATAATCCCGCTTACGTCTAAGGCATGGCACCCCTCTACACAAATGTGTACTCAGTATTGGGCAAGTTACTTCCAAAATGTAATACAGTACATATTACTGCCTTTTTTAAGTAACATGTTACATTACAATATTACTGTCTCTGAAATGTAATTTCACTAGTTACACTACTTTCATATTACTTTTGAGTTACTTTTCCAAAATACCCGCAAAAGAATGGCTAGGTATTTTAAAGGCTAAAATGTAGTTTAGTGCAGCTCATTATACATCCAGTGAAGGGCAATGTGGTATAGCAAAACAACTGTGTAGGCCATTAAGGCTACTAACAACTTGTATTACAGGGCTTAGTTGAATACTCGATTCTGATTGTAAATTCTTAACATGTGACACGTTGTTAATACAGTCATACAGACCGCTGGCAAGGACTATAATGAAGGTTGCTAAGGAGGATCAAGAAAGAGAAAGGAAAAGAGGTTAAAAGACGGAGCGCTGGACCTCAGATAAATCACCAAAAGAACCCGACGCGAAGCGGAGGGATCTTGATGAGCCTGAAGGGTAAACACCAGGCTTACTAATCTACCCGCACAATTTTTCTCTGGTGTCGGAATGTCTCGCTATGTTGGTAAATTCTTAAAAAACAAAACACCATTTAATTTCAAGTTCAAATTAGTTGTAATAACTGCGTTACTGAGAATTGTAACGGGTAATATATTACCCAAAATGCATTAGTAATGCGTTACATTACTACGTTACAGCAAAAAGTAATACATTACTGTAACTCCGTTACTTTTGTAATGCGTTACACCCAACACTGTGTGTACTACGGCAAACACTGTAAAAAAAAAAAAGTATAAAATGTGATTCAGCCTGAAAACCAGAGAGGAAATTAATAATGTATTACTAATGCAGTACTCTTGGTATTTGAGACTAAAACGGGCACAAAATACCCTAAAATTACAGTTTTGTGGGAGTTTAAAAAAGTTAAATGGAGCTCTGTTGAGAAGCCAATCATAATGTATCCAGGACTTCACCTTGGGCCGGGTCAGTCCCTGGTCTCTGGGTTCGTCCTTTGGCTCAGCTCCAGCTCTGTTCTGGGTCTTCTGCTCCCTCAGCAGCGCGTTGTGGGCCAGGACTCTGGAGTTGGCCTTCAGCACGTGGTTGAGCACGTGGAGGCAGTATGTGCTGCAGACCTGCGGGCCCTGGTTCACAGGACACATCTCTGGGAAGTAGAAGTCCTTGTAGGAGCCCATCAGAGACAGCAGCTCTTGCTGCAGTGGGCTGATCTCCTCCGACACCCCCTTAAAGTTGGAGATCTTGTTCAGATCCCTCCAGTGGCTCTCCAGAACCCTGTGGAACACTGGCAGGTTTGTGTCTCTGTGGGGGCCGATGGGTCCAAACTTCTCCAGGGGATTGGTACAAAGTAAAGAGCCCAGTTTTGGCCACTAAATGTAGGGGGAAACGCAGAAAGTAAAACACATCAACTGCAGTTAGAATTTACTTTAATAAAAAGGAGGTTGATCTTGAAGAATTGTGCACTTCATACCGTAATCTGAGCCTTAGTTTTGTTGCCAGACGTCATCTTCTGCACATCGTCTTCACTAAGCTCCGTGTTCAAATGCTGCACAAATATGTCTGTATAAACAGAAACATCATTGAAAGCGCTTCACAAAACCAATAATAAAACTTAAAAGAAACAACAAAACTACCCCCCCGCTTTCCTATACAATACACAGAGTAACACATAACTGTGTGATTAAAAACACTTAATACCAACAGAAGTCATAAACACAGGGCTGACAAAAACAAGAACAGAATAATACATTAAGAATACAATTAAAATAAATACAATTCAATTAAAAGCCACATTAAAAAATAGTTTTTGGGTTTAATATTCCTTAACCTTTTTTATATAGCAGGGAGTACACTTATTTTGGAAATACAAAGGATGACATAACATGCATCAAGACAGGGAATGTAGGATCACATATTTGACATAACTATTAATTGCTATGAGTCTTTTTCTTACCCTTGCTGTCATCCTGCTCTGCATCACTGTCAGCGTCCTCTTGCCCTCCGTCCTCTGTGAAGTTGGTCTCCAGACAGAACTGAGTCTCATGTTCCTTGTCTTCAAACTCATCTCCTGCCTCCTTCATCTCCTCTCCTTCCAGCGCTTCAGTCAGAGCCTCATCTGCATCCTCAGGTTCTTCCTCACCTCCTTCATCATGCTCACTGTCATCATCAACTCCATCACTGTCCACTAGGATTTGGAGCAAAATAGTATTCAGACAGCTGCATCAAGTTGGCCTATATCGTCCTCAGTGAGGGTGCAACCAATGAGTATTTACAATCTGGATTAAGCGACGTATGTATATGTATATATATGAAAACTGCATTTTTCCATTAAAGGCTAATCAATTATCACAACAGTGGTTGATTATTTATCTGTCTTTATTATAAATTAATCCATTAGTCAACTGATCGATGCAGCTCCTGTCCTCACTGTATGCTGGAAAAGAAAAAACACTCACCTTCACCAAGAAGCTCTTCTTCTTCCTCCTCCTCCTCTTCATCATCATCAGTGCTCTCCTCTTCACTCTGGTCATTACTGGTGGCTTTGCTGAGAGTTGAAAGAAGCTTCTGATAGGCTGATTTCTGCTCAGGCTCCTCTTCCTCATTCCCACCCTCCAACTCATCAGGATCAACATCTGAATGTTCTGGACTGGCTGGCTTTAACAGAGGTGCAGGGAGAACACCTTTTAATGTGTATATTCATTTTGGTATAGGTACAAAATAACTAAACTGGAGTGTGTCTGACTGGGTGGTCCACAATTTATTTCAGATATATCAGACAATCATCAATCTCACTAGCATAGGTTGGGCATCAGAGCTACTCACCAGTTCCAATATCTCAGTTCGTTCAGGTCTTGCACCGACTCTGTATAAAAACACAAATTGAGTCACTTTCTTTGAACACAAGCATTTATTTTTTTGACCGCACACTTGACTAGATAACAAAAGGCCTTGGTCTAACATGTTGGTGTTAGAATATTTATAGATAAAGCAAAGGACCTGACTAAAAAGGGAATTAGGGTGCATTTTGGAGAATGGATGGAGACAATAGCATGGTGAAAAAAGTGTGAAGCAAGGCTATGTCTAGAATTTTAGGGACAAAAGGACAGGTTACCGGAACACACACGTTAGGAAACGTATATGCCTCAACCATCACTGACATAAAAATAAATCTGTGCTACAACTATGAGTTGTTAACCCAATGAAATCTATTATCCAATGTCTGTACAGAGTAATTCATCCATGTGGTCAAAGGCTTTTGTGTAGGTAAAATAGTGCAGTTAATATTCTTCTGGTTGGTTCTTGTAGCCATTGTTGTAATAAATGGATATATCTACAGTACACACATTAGCAGACAGCAAATATTAGCCCACATGAGCTATTTAACTTTTATTTGACTTGTCAACCACCCTTAACGCCTCAAATATCGGGTATATCGTTAAAATTACGTACTCCTTCGAAAAATATTCGTCATGTTTCTTAATAATACCACAATTATAACATTTAGCGAACATTACCTACTGTAGCCTATACGGCTTGACTGTTAACACAGGTGTCTGAGTGCAACTTAGCTATATGGCTAACATAAAAGTAGCCACATTGATACTTAAAGACAAGCCGGACTTTGCTGTGCTGCTTACACATCATGAAACGGATGCTCCTCTCCGAATTCCTTTAAGTGTTTCTTCTGTTTCTTGGTTAAAGTTGTGAAAAGCTGCTGTTTCTGGTTTCTTTTCCCCATGTTGACACTGGACTACACGTGCGGTCCTCCAGCTTCTTCGGTGGTGGTTAATCAGTAGCTTTACTACCATCCTCAGGTCAGGAGTGGAATTACATCTTTGTGATCCTAAAAAAGATAATAGGCCTAGACCAGGGGTCTGCAACCTTTTTGACCAAAAGAGCCATTTTGCTCCTTTTTCCCCAAACATTTTTTGTCTGGAGCCGCAAAACATATTTCATAGCTTGATAGCTAAGTTGTATTTATTGTTATATCACACAAAAACTACAGTTTTTTTGCATTTATTAGGCTATTTATTATATTATATAAAACTGTTAACCTCTAATAAGAAACAAAGAACTCCTATAAGGAGAATTACAAATAATACACAGGCCTACTTTAAAATAAATTAAACACAGCACTTGGGGAGTCCTCTGCACATTTGAAGGAAAAAAAAATATTATTAAAATGGGCCCACTTTGAAATAAATAAAACATATAGCTGCACCCTAAAACGAGTTAAAGGTAGGGTAGGTAAGAATGGAGAAACCAGCTCGTGTGCGCTAGAATTTGAAAATACACAACCGGAAAAAATAGGCCTCTTCCTTCAGACTTTCTAACAGATTCCCTCCTCCAACACACACGAACGCGCATCATCAATGAGGCCACGAGATAAGTTTGTGCAAAGATGGAAGGCTGACAGGCAGTTAGGCCATCCAGTTATTTTAGCCGGGTCGGCTAAAATGATTGGTCGTGCTTTTTACAGCGCTACGGCTTCCAGAGATTAATTTTTGTTTGTATTTATTGTCAAAGTATTTAATATATTCATTGCTATCGGGACGTTAAGAGCATTCCATGGAATATAACAAAAAGTGTTTTCTGAAATAAATTACATACCCCATTGAATTATGACTGAAGATTGTCAGCTGTCTTCCTCTCCCTTGTTGTTCCTCGATACGTAAAGGCTGCAGCACCGTTGACAACTTCTCTCTACATATCAAACATACCGGTAAACCAGCATCGTTTGCTGTGAAAGCATATAACTCTGTCCACACAGAATTCAATCCTGTGTTCCTCCGGTACTTTTCTTTGATGTATCCATAGTTCGCTCATCGAGCCGGGGGTCCCCGCGCGAGCGCCTCCAAGAAAAGGCGCTCGCGCGGGACCGTAGCAGGATGTGACGCATATTTTAGTTGACCTAATTAAAACCGTTTTGTTTTTTATTTATGTGTCACAGTATCACCTCAAAATACAAGATACGAAACATTTTCAACCGTGCAACAAAATATAAATAGTCCTACAAATACTTTTATTTTATTTCCTTCTTATTTTTGTCTAAGCTCAAGGGAGCCAGAGCAGAGGGCTTAAAGGGCCGCATGCGGCCCGTGGGCCGCGGGTTGCCGACCCATGGCCTAGAGGTGCCCACACTTTTTTGGCTGGTGAGCTACTTTTGAAATGACCAGCTAACCGAGGTCTACCAACCAAAAATAAAATCCCAAATTGCAAGGGTTGCTGAATAACACGTTTTATTTTTACATGGGATAACTACAATAGGGCTGCAACAAACGACTAATTTGATTATCGATTAATCTATAGATTAATGAAACGATTAATCGACTATTCGGACTACTACTGTGTGCCTTGCACAATTTCTCAAACGCTCTTATTTAGCCATCAACTTTTAGATTTAGCTTGAGGTTGTTTTAGGCATGTGGATACTAACAATGAAGACAATAAAGATGAATACTTGATTCAAAAATACATATATTATTAAATTAACTTAACAAATTGTGAACAAAATTAACATTGCTTTTTATTCGAATTAAATAAATAATATTTCACATCAAAAGAAACAACAATGTTTTAACAAATCGTATTAAATAATGTGATGACAGAACTGTAAACAGAATAGCTGAAACTTTAACAAACTAAATAACTCAGTTACCTTTCATCATTAACCCATGTTTGTATAATGGAGTTAACTCCGTGTGTTGCTGCTAGCATACATAACACCTGACGTGGAAACGTTACTCGTGGATGGGGCTATAGAGCTGCTAGAAAGACAGTCGAACCCGCTGCATTCCTCCGTCTGGATGTGGTGCACTTTTGCTAAATGTTTAGACAAATTGCTCGTGTTAACGCCCTTACATGCTAAACACTTTTGGTGACGAGCATTGTCCACCTCAAGACGGGTAACATGTAACCACACCTTGGAGCGCTTCTCTCCACCATCTCCTCCGTGTGTTGCTGCATGTAGCGGATGCGTGTGTGTAAACTGCCCCGCCCCCTTGCAAACAGACGGGGGAGAGAGAGATCTCGTCTCGATTGGAAAGATAGAAAATACACCGACCATAGACGCATTTGTTTGTCTTTTTGCATGTTAGAAACGAGTTGGCGACACTAAGACTAAGAGATAATGTTTGTGTAGCAATAATACATGACCTTTCTCTTTCTCAACTCGCTACTCGGAGGGAAGTCGCTGTCATATGCCTTGTGAACACTCCGATAATGCCTCTCCACGTTACCTTTCTTTGGCAGAGCGACGCTTGCTTTACAAATAAGGCAAATAACCTTTGAATGTGACATCACAAACAAAGATTCTCCCTCCCATTCTGTGTGGAAGTGGTATGTCTTTAGCTTTTTGCTCGTTCCCGCACTCATTTTGTTGTTTGTCTCTCCCGGCACTTGACTGATTTTGTATGGCTTTGCATTCTGTGTTAACAGACTGGAAAGCAATAGGTCGCTTTTTCTGTCAATCAAGTCAACTCCTGAATTAAGTGGCAGGGAGGCCAAAGGAGGAGGAATCAAAACCTGTTTTGTCTATTTTAACGGAGCTGGATTTTTTTTAATTTATGAATGACTCGCGATCTACCAGCATTGCCCCCGCGGTCGACCGGTCGACCGCGGTCGACGTACTGGGCACCTCTGGGGCCCTAGACCATAGCCTAGACCTAGAGTATTATGTTCATATATTGCTGCGTAGTCGAGTGAGTTATATATATTGTGTGAAAACTACTGCATATGTAGCCTACAATATAAATAATGTGCAATAAAAAAAATCCAATTGGAGGAAATCTTTCATATAAAAATACATGACGCCATTTCAATTCAATCAGAATATACTTTTGTTATGCAAAAAGTACAGTTGCATCCACATTTATTAACATTTTTGCAACAATTTGACAAAACAAAGCCTTGCCTGCCGTGATGCAGGCATCAGAGTGTGTCAGCAGGGCCCCAGGCAGAACAATCCTATGGGTTCCTTTTGAGCAGTATATTAAAAATATATCCCACATATTTGTATTTTCTGAGAGGTGTTAATAATTTGAGAAAAATGTACTACATTGAGAATAAACTGATAATTTTTAAAGAAAAAATACATGATAACAGTAACAATTAGGGCAGTCTCCTAGATTTATTTTAATATAATAATTTGATTTAGTGATGATCTTTTGGCTGGTGGTGTTTGCTCACCCTTGGTAGCATTGCAACATAAACTATATTTGGGGACAGGGGACATTTTGTGTTTATTTATTACAACCTTGATTTTGAAATGTTTATGCATTTCTTATGAATGTAGCCTACCTATGCTAACTGTAACTACTGTAGTGCCAAAGCCCTATTCATTATGCCATTGTGCCGAAAAGCATCTCTCACTACAAATCAATAACATTATCATGCAAAAAAACATTTTCGTATAGCCATAATCCTATAATGTAATGTATACAAAAAGTTGGTTGATGTTTGATACATGATTCTTACTTCAGGGACAGAGGGTAATGGAGTTTGCAGCAGAAGGTTATCTGTAGGCCTTTAAGGGCACTTGGAATTAAAGAGCAGTCACAGGAGTAGTCGACCTACCTGCTGTTTGAAAACTAACCTTGATAAATTATTGAACCTGGTAATATCAATTTACTATGTGCCTGTTTTAGCTGTTACCATGGCAGAAGCTCATGTATTATTAACAATTTGGGTGTCTAGTTTGTGCACTCGTTCAGCCCATTTTGACGTGTCAATGTGGATTTTATTGTTTGATAATTGCACTTTACTATGGCTGTGGCTGAAAGAGCACGAGTGGCTTTTATGAATGGGATGTGACACTATGGGACTGTCAATGGAGGGGCCCAAAGTGAAAGAGGAGAAAGAAAGGTCTGGGAAAACAGTGAGGTTTAGAGTGGCGTCTGCCAACAGCGGCCGGGTCTTGGCGGAGGTGTTCAAGGATGAAAGGGCCTGGGACAGCTCGGTGTCGGACTCAGTGGACTCTGAACGCACCAGCAGCAGTCCAGAGGCCGAGCAGGGGGGCCTTCCTCCCACCAGCGAGGCCAATCGCCATCTGAACGGTCTGGTGGTGGAAACTAGTGCGGATGAGAACGGTTGTGAACCTGCAGATGACTTGCTTTTGTACGCCAGTGCCAAGAGAGAGAGGCTCTTCAGCAAACAACGGATTAACATCTGCAGCAAGAATGGGACCATACGAGGAGTGAGGAACAAAGTGAGCGCAGGTCAAGAGCTTTTCAACAACCTCTCCAACATGTACTCGGTAAGCACCTGCAAAATCTTATTGCCGGTTATCTTGATTGCATGTTTATTCTGGTGTGATCTGAATTTTTAGGGGAAAAAAATGCTCAAGTTTTTTCATGCATGTGGCATCTAAATTGAAGATGATCAAAAACCATGATTCTCAATAGAGGTCCCCTGATACGACATTATCAGATAATTAAGCCATGATACGATATCAATAGGATTTTTCATGATTGGCAATATGCTGAGTACTGCGATAACATAGGTTGATATATATGTAAGAGATAATGTGCAATTTAACATAGCAATATTCAAAACTGTTCATTTTAGTGTTATATTCCTGTCAGTCTTCTGTTGAGTTTGCTGTACGATAGCTTTTTGTGTCTTTTAACCTCTTTCCTTCTCTTGCACTGTTTTCTTGTTCTTGTTCAATCTTTCTTTTCTTTACTCTGGAGAGATAAGCTATCATGAATCCATCATTTTGGCTTTCCATATACAGTGGGGCAAAAAAGTATTTAGTCAGCCACCAATTGTGCAAGTTCTCCCAATTAAAAAGATGAGAGAGGCCTGTAATTTTCATCCTAGGTATACCTCAACTATGAGAGACAAAATTAGGAAAAAAGATTTCTGGCTCTCACGGACCTGTAACTTCTTCTTTAAGAGCCTCCTCTGTCCTCCACTTGTTAACTGTATTAATGGCACCTGTTTGAACTCGTTATCAGTATAAAAGACACTTGTCCACAACCTCAAACAGTCACACTCCAAACTCCACTATGGCCAAGACCAAAGGACACCAGACCACAGAAACAAAACAAAATTGTAGACCTGCACCAGGCTGGGAAGACTGAATCTGCAGCTTGGTGTGAAGAAATCAACTGTGGGAGCAATTATTAGAAAATGGAAGACATACAAGACCACTGATAATCTCCCTCGATCTGGGGCTCCACGCAAGATCTCACCCCGTGGGGTCTAAATGATCACAAGAACGGTGAGCAAAAATCCCAGAACCACACAGGTCCCCCCCTAGTCAATGACCTGCAGAGAGCTGGGACCAAAGTAACAAAGGTTACCATCGGTAACACACTACGCCGCCAGGTACTCAAATCCTGCAGTGCCAGACGTGTCCCCCTGCTTAAGCCAGTACATGTCCAAGCCCGTCTGAAGTTTGCTAGAGAGCATTTAGATGATCCAGAAGAGGATTGGGAGAATGTCATATGGTCAGATGAAACCAAAATATAACTTTTGGGTAAAAACTCAACCCGACGTATTTGTGGGAGAAAGAATGCTGAGTTGCATCCAAAGAACACCATACCTACTGTGAAACATGGGGGTGGAAACATCATGCTTTGGGGCTGTTTTTCTGCAAAGGGACCAGGACGACTGATCCGTGTAAAGGAAAGAATGAATGGGGCCATGTATCGTGAGATTTTGAGTGACAACCTCCTTCCATCAGCAAGGGCATTGAAGATAAAACGTAGCTGGGTCTTTCAGCATGACAATGATCCCAAACACACCGCCCGGGCAACGAAGGAGTGGCTTTGTAAGAAGCATTTCAAGGTCCTGGAGTGGCCTAGCCAGTCTCCAGATCTCAACCCCATAGAAAATCTTTGGAGTGAGTTGAAAGTCTGTGTTGCCCAGCGACAGCCCCAAAACATCACTGCTCTAGAGGAGATCTGCATGGAGGAATGGGCCAAAATACCAGCAACAGTGTGTGAAAACCTTGTGAAGACTTACAGAAAACGTTTGACCTCTGTCATTGCCAACAAAGGGTATATAACAAAGTATTGAGATGAACTTTTGTTATTGACCAAATACTTATTTTCCACCATAATTTGCAAATAAATTCTTTAAAAGTCAGACAATGTGATTTTCTGGATCTTTTTTTTTTCATTTTGTCTCTCATTGTTGAGGTATAACTAGGATGAAAATTACAGGCCTCTCTCATCTTTTTAAGTGGGAGAACTTGCACAATTGGTGGCTGACTAAATACTTTTTTGCCCCACTGTATATACAAAATAACATTCAGGAAATGTTCCACTGGGTTTTCTGATGGATTAACCAAACTAATGTAATTTGCCATAGCTGTTTTTACACTTACCGGATCTTCTTTTTGCAGATTAATATGACTGCACATAGTCTCTTGGTCTGGGCACCGGTCTACTATACAGAAATAACAGACTGTAGATTGTCGAAATTGACCAATCAGAATCATGTATATTCCTAAACTGTGTAACAATGCAATTTTAAACCTTTTCAACTGCTAAACAATTTCATTGAATTATCTAAAGCACATTTGTGATTTCTTTCTTCAATAACTCATCTTTGTTTTGACCAACATGACATCATAAGAAAAAAATATCATCAGCACCTCCTAGTGGACCGAAAAAACAAATGTTACCAAAAGCTTAAATTGGATTTACAAAATTATCAATGTATTTAATTAAACATAAACCTTGATATTTGTTAAATCATAACCATATTCCTCTTTCCTTTAAGGGTTCCCATCGTCATCAGAAAAGGAGACCCTGGGAAAAGCAGTAGCAGTTTAACACAACAGGTAGTCCAGAGGCTGGAGATAGTCTACCATTTCGGAATACACCAGGACAAAACAAACACTTTTGTGAGAACAATATCTGGAAAAGGACCGAATCACCATTCTGATTTATATGTAAAGTGTATTTGAGCACCAGGAAGAGCGCTATAAAAATTAAATGTATTATTATTATTATTATTATTATTATTATATACTAAGTGGAACTTTATGCAACAGTTTATTTATTTACTTAATTGTAAATCCGGAAATGGTGTAGTTTACACTTCTCTCTTTGCTGCAGCAAACAGCACATCAGACACCATCAGAAATCACCATAACAGTGCAGATTTACTGCTTATAACACAAACATCAAATATACTGAAAAACCTGAATGGTTGGCTTTAATTAAATGTATTATTTCAAAACATTTCATGTAACTCTATTAGGTTAGTTGAAAGCAATCATATTAAGTTTGAATTTGTTCAACTTAATATTATTGCTTTCAACTAACCTAATACAGTTGTGTAACAAATTGAAGAAAACATCACAAAAATGCATAGACACTCTGTTGTCTGAATGTGTTGCAAATGAGCATGATCCCCTTGGGTTTGGAGGAAGTGTGAGGAAGAGGAGGTCCTTCTGCTGGATGAAGCTCAGCATCAGTCAGTCAGAGTTATGTTGAGGAGTGTGTGCTCTGTCTTTCACACATGGAAACACCTTTGATAAGTAGAGGAAAGAACTGAAAATTAATGTACACCTGAGTATTAGTAAAGTATCCATTATGTTTTTCCATTTGTTTACTTATTATTATTTAATTGTTTTCCTCATTTGTCGATTGTTATGTAGTTAACCTATGTATCTGGGTTTATTTGATTATGCTTTGTAAATAATTTCTTAAAATGCAAAAAAATAAGAAAAAAAAATAATGGTAGGAGGCTGCAGACAATAACTGAATTGTAAAAACTTGTGAATGAAAATTAATAATTTTTCCTGTGGAATCTTAAAGACTGAGTTTTAGTGTGGACTTTCCCTTTAAGTGACAGATTTAGCCTATGCAACAACATCTCCGCGTGCACCTGCCTCAGCACCAGCTCTGCAGCCCGGTAACGGCACCGTCAACCCCCGCACACACGAGGCCCTGGGGGGGGGGGGCTGGGCATGTTCATTTTTTAATAACTACCTGCTAATACAGCATCATATACGGTCATGTTACTGCGCTATTGACAGCTGAACAGAAGAAGGGAAGGATGCGGGATTCCCTGTAGACACCTCCGCCGTGTTTTTCTTTAGTTTCTCAGCCATCAGAGATCCGTTTATTTGTTACCGTTAATGCCTCCATCGAGTGTATTCAAGTGGAGTGTCTCCACATGATAACACATGCCATGCTCGTCTTGGTTGAGCGTCTCTGCAGAGCAACGTAGTAAAATCTCTCCCTACTCCACGCCCTATCATTATTATCAATAGATTCCCAGCACCATGTCCCCCCCAGCATCGGCTGCGACAGAGAGTGAAAGTTGCACCACCGTTTTGGAGGAGGACACCAGAGAGGAGGTAGGCTACTATCATTTAGCATGGCTTTTTCATTACCACATTCCTTTTGTTGTCTTCTGTTTGTCGCAGCCAATTATGGATCCATGTTTGAAGAATGTTAGTGCACGTCAAAGATTGCCAGGGATGTTGGTTTAACAAAAATGTTCATGCAGTTCAGAATAGCAGAATGTTAAGATTAAACGTTAATGAATGCAGAGTAAAATGGTTGACCTGGTGATTGTAATCCTAACATCTTTACCTGTCTTTCATCTCACATCTGCTGTAGTGAGCCAGCATATATCCCTCTAGCGCTTATACAATTACATGAATTTTCTACAGAGCTGAATAAACTTCTTCTTATTTACAACGGCATTTTTGGTTTAAGGGTAGGGTAACATGACCCGAAAGGTGCTTAACGTGTTGCCGTTATCAATTACATGTAAGGTAGATGATTAATGATAAGATAACGGTTTTGTATGACTTCATCTTTTGTTTTGTCTGTTTGTTTTCGACTCAACAGCAAAAACCCCTGAAGCAGTCTCTGAGCAAGTCACTATGCCGGGAGAGTTTTTGGAAATGCCTTCTTCTGTCCATACTCATGTATGGCTGCATGGGAGCCATGGTTTGGTGTCATGTCACCAAGGTGACCCGCCTCACCTTTGACAGTGCCTTCAAAGGGAAATCCATGATGTACCATGACAGTCCCTGCTCTGATGGCTACATCTACATCCCACTGGCCCTACTGGGAATGCTCTACTTGGTCTATCTTGTGGAGTGCTGGCACTATCATGTCAAGAACGAGCTGCAACACAAAGTGGACGTGGAGGGCATCTACGAGCGCATCCAACGGATGCAGCAAGCCAAGCCCTGCATCTGGTGGAAGGCCATCAGCTATCACTATGTTCGCAGAACCCGGCAAGTTACGCGCTATCGCAATGGAGACGCCTACACTAGTACCCAGGTTTACCACGAACGTGTCAACACACATGTGGCAGAAGCAGAATTTGACTACAGTCACTGTAACGTCAAAGATGTTTCAAAACAGCTGCTGGGCTTGGAGAAGTCAGCTCTCACTAAGATGCGCTTCACCAAGTGCTTCAGTTTCGCGAACGTAGAGTCTGAGAATTCTTACCTTACGCAGCGAGCAAGGTTTTTCACCGACAATGAGGGCCTTGATGACTACATGGAAGCCAGGGAGGGCATGCACCTGAAGAACATTGACCTGAAGGAGTACGTTATGGTTCTGTCCGACCCAGACCACCATCCCTGGTATCTGTCCCACTACGTCTTCTGGTTCGCCTCATTCTTCACTTTCTCCTGGCCTCTCAGGGTCTTCACAGAGTATCACACTGCATACGTCCACTACCGCGTTGAGAAGCTCTTTGGGCACGATTACATCCCTGTGACGCCATGTGATGATCAGCCATATTGGCGGCGTATCCCTCGTGTTAATACCATTGACAGTACGGAACTGGAATGGCACATTAGGTCCAACCAGCAACTGGTGCCCAGTTACTCGGAGGCTGGCCTGATGGACCTGGCCCAATGCCCGTCCAGCTTCAGCGGGCTCCGTCAGAATTGTGAGCGCTGCCACCGAGCCATCAGCTGCTCCTCAGTGTTCTCCAGGAGTGCCCTGAGCATCTGCACCGGTGCCAGCTCCCGCATCCCCTTCAGCGGCAGCCGCTTCTCCTTGGCGCGGCGCTACGGGTCCCAGCGCAGCTGCTTCTGGAGGAGCGGGAGCTTGGACGACCAGGAGAGCCCCAGCGAAAACACCCGCTGTCTCTCAGTGCGCCCCGCCACAGATGAGGAGGAACCCCCAGAATATGAGGACGCACTTTGCTACCCAGTGCTCATCGTCCACTGTAGCGAGAATTGCCACAACCACAGGTCCTTGCACAGAAATGGTTCCTGTGTGGAGACTTCCTTATGACAACTGACAAAACAGTAGCATTTCTGTAGCAGACAAACACTTTGGACATCAGAAACAGACTATGTGAACACGTCTTAATGTGGGGTACACCGATTAATGCTGTAGCGGCACACTACCTGAAACAAATTCCTGAATCCCGATTGTGAGAATCACCAAAGCAATCACAGTGATTAGTGAGGGGGAACAAAGCGATGGTGGTATGTAAACCTACTACAATGCACACACATGGAAGAAATAAATCTGCATGGCTTCCAATGACAACCAAGCAGACACAGACTGTTACACTAGACATCCTTGGCATAGCTTTCAAGGTCTCTTGTTTGACACATATATGAAACTGAAGATGTAGTTACCTCATAAGACCTTTTCCGAGGCCACAGACGAGACGGGCAGGTTTAGACATCTCAATCATTCAGTCCAGTCAGGTTTTTACAGCAATAACTTTGGAAAAAAAAGTGAAAAGTGTGAGGAGGAACATCAGAGAAATATGTTGGGCTAATGCATGTTACAGAGAGACATCGGTCAACTTTGAAACCTCCAATCCAGAAGTTACTAACGTTCTCTTGGATACTCTCATTCACTCACAGTCATACCAATCTATGACATTTTACATCACGGGGAACTGTTGTAATTTTACTTTTTACCGAGTACCTACTACTTTTTAAATGTATTTTTACTTATGTTAGTGACTTGGTGCACTCCCCAGAATGCCTTTTACGTCGCCAGAAAGCTGGTATAAACCTGTTTTCTTGTGCCCTTTATTTGAAGCAAACATTTATTGTGTTTGGTTGCATTTTTAGTTTATCAAGGCTTCTGTTTGATGGAGAATTTGGTATAACTGATGTATTTATTCTACAATTGATTTCTCCCTATTTGACTGTTGACTGTTGGTGCTATACGGCAGCTCCGGAGAGAAACTCGCCTTTATTTTGGATGTTAATGTTTACAGTTGTTGTTTTTGAAACATGTTGTCCTACAAACCTCCACTGTAGGCGTGGGAAGATATTTGTGTCACTGAAACTGAATTGTTTTTTATTTAAATTGCTCAACTTGAATAGCATAATTTCAAATTGAATGTATTAGTTTAATATGTTAATCTTAATCTTTTTAATGCAACTATTCAAGTTGGGTCAATCAAATCCAGTTTCCTGTGACTAATATTTCTGCTCATATATTGAGGTTGGGATTTGGATCTAACATCTGGCACCTGATTTGTATCAACTAATCCAGAAAACGGATTAAAGTCAGTCTTCAGTGAGTGCAATGTAATTGTTTTTCTACCTACTGCCACGATTAAACACGCCGACAACTGTGGTACAAACACATACATGTCACCACATTCTTGTGGTCATAAAAGACAAGTACAGGTTTACATTCACATCGATCACTATCATTAACCACAGTGTGTGTGTGTGTGTGTCACTGCAAAAAGAACAATAATATATACTTACATTTGCATGATTTCATTCTGCTAAGAAAACGTGTTAATAACCATACCTGAATGTAAACCACCAGCATATGATATATTGTAGTATATGTTCATTATGTCTATAGTAAAGGAACAATGCTCAATTTTGTATCTGTTAAATATAACATTTCCCCGTCAAGTGTATTGAATGTGCTCAGACAGTGGTGGAGCACAGCACACACCAACATGTCACCATGTTCCTAAAGATGTTGATTCATCCCTGACTCTTTTGAGAAGAGTTTACAGGGAGATATGCAAGGATGCAAACGCACTTATGTTGACACGTGGACATCATACAACCTTTATAAGACTTTTTTAACAGGAACATATTGTATGCATCCAAGCAAAACTTTTTCTTACATTGTTGTGACACCAGTATTATGCACTTGACTAGACATTATGAATTGTAATGAAGCTGAAGGTTGATGTAAATTCCCTTCAAATGATAAAGTATTCAAGCTGATATATTGATATGCTCAGACATAAAACAACCACTTAATGCTTCTTGTTAAATTATGTTATCCTCATAACCAAATGGGCTGTATAAATAACTTGATTACCTTTTCAATTATGTATTCAAATTGATCTTATGCTGGAAAAGTTGCAGTATATGTTTTGGGAAGTCCATGTATGTTTAAAACATGGTCCTGGTTCGGATCCTCAAACATTTCTGAATGAACACATTTTGAAAACTTGATGTTGGAATAGCACAGTTGTAAAAAATAAAACAAATGAAGGCTAATTTGACTGTTTATGATTTGGTTTCAGGATTGTGGTTGCATGCTGACTCCAAGTCACACCTAATGAACTGTATAATGTCTGGATTTAGCTTTCTGGTGAGTTATACTTTAACAGTTTACTATTTGTATACTTCAAAACAATATGGCAGATAAATAACTGTAAAATAATGGTTAATTTGATTTTTGTTTCACTTATTGTTTTGCAACATAAGCACAATAAGCCTAGTACTTGTAGCAGAGATGATGGCAATACTATATACACTTTGGTGGATAGAAGACAATAAACCAGGCAATGTAAAGTGACTTAGCAGCAGCTCCGTCTTCAGAAGAGACATTTCATTTCAGGCATACTGACAGACATATATCAATCATTATAGAGAAATGTAATTTAATAATTGATTGAAATGTTGTATAAACTAATAATCTAAATGAACTAGTAACTTGCTAACTAGCTGTTAAATACATTTAGTGAAGTAAAAAGCACAATATTGGCTTCTAATATTTAGTGGAGTAATACGATAAAGTAGCATAAACTAAAAGTACTCAGGTTAAGTCAAAGTACCTCAACATTGTCCTTAAGTACAGTAATTGAGTAAATGTACTTTGTTACTATCCACCAATTGCTTTATTAACACAACAGCAAACTAAGGGAAATGAGGTAGCAATTCACTTGTTTAAGAATGCTTGCTCTGACAGACATCATTTCAATCAGTTATACAATGTTGACATCCAGAAAAAAACGTTAATGATAAACATCAGTCAAATAAATGGGGGGAATGGGTAAATACAAAACAGAGGAAAAGTAAAGATTGTTTTTGTGAAAAAAGCAAAAGATAATTTGTCATTCTATAGAAAGAGGTTTAGTTTTCATTATAAAGTTGAGGATTGGGCAGTGTTGGTTTGGTAGATATGAGTATTCTAGAAAGGAAAAGAGAGTGGCAAATAAATGAAGTAGGAATAAAAACAAGTACCTCAGAAATAATTATCACAATTACCTCAACATGTGGTTCTAAGAACAAGGAAGAGTGTGTTGGAATATATACATCCAAGACTTTAAAATATCGATCTCCAAAAGAGCGTCAGATCAACTATCAGTGTACACAGCAGAAATGCTGGCAGTAATAATAGGATTACAGTGGGTTGAAGAGGCCAGACCAGATAGGGTGGTGATATGCACAGATTCATTATCCATATTAAAAAGAATACAGTCAACAACAACAACAACAACAACAACAACAACTGTCAGAGAAAATATACTCATTGAACTTAACCATAGCCTGTTAAGACTTCACAGAGGCGGTATAGATCTGCAGTTCTGCAGTTCTGCTGGGTGCCTGCACATGAGGGGGTAAAAGGGAATGAGTGTGCTGATACATTTGCAAAAAGTGAATTACAAAAGGAAATAACATTACCAGTTCAACTTGGAAAAGCAATAATTAAGAAAAAAGTGCTGGAGATCTGGCAGAAAAGATGGGAGAAAGACCCGAAAGGCAAAGAGTATCATAAGTACAAAAGACAATCACAATTAATATTTATAAAGAAATAAACAGAAGGTAGGAAATCATGATAGCTAGACTCAGACTGGATCACACATCATTGAATAGTACTCTGTATTTCATGGGGAAAAGTGACAGTGACAAGTGTGGGAACTGTGGAGTTAAAGAAAATGTGGAACATATCTTATTACATTGTGACATCTATAAAGCTGAAAGAGAAAAACTGAAGGATAAAGTGATATCCTTTAGGCACTGTTTACCTTTCTGAGTGAAACTGGGGTAGGTAAAATAATCGAACATTAGGTTAGAATAGATCATAGATTTTTGTTTTGTTTTATTTATTTTATGTTTTTATTTTATTTTACTTGCGGTTTGTTAGTTTTAGATCATGGATCTAGGCAGGATGGAATTACACACTCATGGACAGTTGGTGGCGGTATGCAACTAAAAGCTGTTTGCGATCCGCCATTAAAAGAGAGAAAAAGAAGAAGAAGTGTTTGGAGGACTGCTTAAAGTGTGTAAGCGAAGCATTCTGATGAAAATGCACCAAACAGTAACGTTAGAGGGCAGCAGTACGCCATTGTAATCTCTGTAGAATCCAAAGAAGAAGAAGAAGAAGAAGAAGAAGGTTATTCCATCGGTGAGTGGACTATACCGTTTATTTATTGCGTGTTAGCAGCTTCAAATGTGACATTTAGCACCAAGGTAAACAGGCTATACTGTCTTTTTGCTACGGGCTCGTGGATTGTTGCACATGGAAGGATATAAATGAGTGCACGTGCTCACTGAAGAGAAGTTGAGCTAACGTTAGCTAGCAGTTTCTCCTTCAGCTTCACCGTGAAACATGTCAAGCTCCACCAAGCAGAGACAACCTCCGCATAAAGGTACATTAACAGCATTTTATATTAAAAGATAAAGATACATAACATTGCTCAACAGGTATAGCTCTACTTTAATAAATGTTTGTTTTCGACTGCTGTCAAGTGGACAAGAAAAATATTACTTCCGGTAAATCAATAAGCGCAACTTTAACACACCTTAACACAAATAGTTAAACCTAAATGTTTGCCCATTGTGTTATTGGTGTTTAACAGAATACTTGATGTAACAGTCTTGTATTTAAATTATTATTATATATTACAAAGCTGGTGTTAGAAATAAAGAGGCTTTTACTTTGAAGGGGCATGACTCTACATAGGTACTTTAGCATAAAAAAGAGAATATTTCACATTTATCTAATAAAACAACCCCTTTTTTGCCTGAATATTGAAATGATACATTGCAATAGGACATGATTGCATAGCAAGTATATAATATGCATCCTTATATTTAACTTGTGACATTGTGAACAACAGTTAACACATTATTTTAAGAGGAGACTCAACAGATACATATTTGAGGGCAATAGCTCATTCAGTTATTAAAAAGTCTTGATACTAAATGCATAATTGCGTGATACCAATATGGCTGGCTTTCTGTACCTGAATTTGTCTGAACGAGATGTATTATAGCTGTTATTTATCACAATGCTTCCTAACCATCTTTGTTTTTCTAGTGACTGGGTGGAGTGCTAACATGCAGAGTTTGGTGGTGCAGGCACTCGCCATGAGGCAGCTAGGAAGGCTGAACCCCCGTCACCTGCTGGCTGCTGGCTATGGACTGAGGCAGGCTGAATGGTGTCCGAGGACCATCCACACACGGCAGCTGTGGGGCTGCTCGGCCTTCCCCGCACTCGGCTGTCACAGCAGGCCTGCTCTCCGGGGCCGAGACGCCATCAGGGGATGGTCAGTCAATCCTCTGAGGTTTAAAAGCAACAAGAAGAAAAGTGAGGCTAAGACAGTGAAAGAGGATGAGGAGGAAGATAAAAAAGACCCAGAGGACAGTGATTATGAAGAAGAGGTGGAGGAGAATCTACCAAAGGACTATAAAGACATTGAGAAACACGTGCAGTCCTTTCGCTATGACGTCATCATGAAAGCCGGCCTGGACATGGCACGCAAGTGAGTTTCTTCATGCAGACATATTTTCATCTTTGAAAAATAAAACTTTCAAAACATTATTAAACTATGATTTGACAGCCCCCGATGTGGAAGATTCATGGTCTAAATCAGGGGTGTCCAAATGTTTTCACTGAGAGCCACATTCAGAAAAACATACGAAGGTCTGGGCCACTAGCTTTTTGGTGAGGTATATTGCCCAAGCGGCAAACTCTGGGGAAGAGACGGGACGCTAATACGGAAGTGCCTCAAACTGCAGTTCATCTAGTGGCCAGTAGGAGCAGTCTGCAGAAGAGAGCAATTTCCATAGACCCCCATATTAAAATGCCCAACTTTACAGCAGAAATAAACATGTTTACATCGTGGTTCAAAAAACCATTTTCTCTGTATAGTTAGATCCCCCCTTCATGAATATGGATTGGGGGGGTGAATTTTTTCTCAACTCATCTGTTTAATTAATATTAAGCCTTAAAGCTTTTGCATAAATTAGGTTGTGGTCACTTTGATGGACATGTACATGCCTCACTGTCAGCTAACAGCAACTTGTCCACTCTGCTAGGCTACAACCATAGAGGCTATAACGTTAGTTAGTTGTAGTTACTGTACTTGACCCTTTAGCTTTCGCCGTGTTCGTGGTGATTGTGCCTTTTAGGGAATATTGTTACAAATACCAGACAATTAACATGTTGTGCTGTGCGCTTGAATGTACTAACAGAACTTCCAAGAAGTCTAAAATGATAATATTATACATCTTTCGTTCACAGGTGTTTGTGTGCTTGGTAGCTTAGCTTGTTACTTATTAGCCAGCTAAGGACGTAACCCTTTATACATACATATACATTTTAGTTTATGATTCAGCCTTGGGTAAGACTTTTATAGTCTATGGCTATGACGCCCATAATGCTAAACGGGAGCAAATGTTAATAGGGGACCCAATTATCCCAGTGGTGGCCGCCGGAGCTAACGGAGCCGCAGGGGGCTAGCTCCAGCCGGCGTCCCGGAGCTAGCCCACTGCGGCTCCGTTAGGTCCGGGCGGTGGAGTCCGTCTTTTCTTAACGTGTGAATGACAAGCATTAAGAATAACAAAATATAGCTAATTGTCTTGCAGATTGTCTCATTTGATTATGAATGTAACGTTTGTATAGGGGAACTACACTGTTAGCAGTAACTTGGTACGCATGTATTTCATGTTAGCTTAGCTTCTTTGCCTGAGCTAGCTCTGTTTACTGCCATTTCGGAGGCAGCAGGTTCCGCCTCGGCTCCGCCTCTTTGCCCTTATTTGGAGCAGGCGGGATTAGACTCTGACGTTGCTGTCAAGCCGTTAGTGGCCGACTCCGCCTACTAACGGCAACTCTGCAGAATTCTATGGGTGACGTTACGGACACTACGTCCATTTATATACAGTCTATGATATGGCCTCATAAATTAGGTTATCAATTAGCAAAATCATTGTCATTTAGTTAAATGATTCTTGATACCTGAATATGCTTGCAGCCATCACAGCTTTTTTTTTTTAATTTCATTCATTTTGTTACATAAGTGTTGGCAGCTCATTCCTTATACCAGGAGCCTCAGATTGCTTATTATAAGGGGAAATAGGAAGGGTATATTTCAAACTTGTTATGCAGATAAATTATTGGGATTATTTTTGACCAACTAAGATTTAGAAAGGAAATGTTTCAACTGAATTGATTTGAAAATGGGCTTATTAACACATGAATACTACAGTGTAATATATGTTCGATAGATATTTAAGAAGTAAAATATAGGAAAAACATAATTTTTGAATTGGGTGAGGGCCAATAAAAAATGGGCCGCAGTTGGCACCGGGCCATAGTTTGGACAACCCTGGTCTAAATTCTGGAAATATGTTACAGACATACTTTGGAAAGTATGAAACAGCAACGTTTTTAAATGTATAGATCACAAGGGCTTACTATCAACTGTTCTGACTCAACATATAATACTGTACTATTAGTTATTGGATAAGATGCCTAATACTTGAACTTCCTTGTAACTTCTGAGATACAACCATTACATCCCATCTTCATATCTCACTACTTATTACTATACTTATTTATTAGAATTATTTATCAGCCAAATGGTTTGACCCATTTTGAGATGTCTTCAGATTTGTTCTCATACTATAGCAGTCGATGTAAAGACTAACTGTCTGTTCTCCTATTCCAGTAAAATTGAGGTGTCCTTCTATGACAACAAACTCAGGCTAAATGGACAAAAACTCATCAAGAAAAGTAAAACGGTGAGTAATGAACAACATATTCCTACTCTAATTTCTTAGTTTTCCACTAGTGCCTCAATCTTATTTCTAATTTCTCCTATATATTTGATTTGTTTAGGTTAAAGTTGGGGACACATTGGACCTGATACTGTCGGAGAACGGAGAAACAAACACTGTCACTCTGATGAGAGTCTGCCTTCGGAGGGTTTTGGAAGAAATGAGTCACACAGAAAAGTACAAAGTTGCCATACGACGATGGAAATGTTTAGAGCTTCCCAAAGAGGAGGCCTTCAAGCCATGAACTTGAACAGGACAGTGTGGACTTTAATACCATTTGCTAATGAAGGCAACAACACCGGCAGAACTGAATGCCATCAATTGACCGGCAATCTCCAAAAAGTTGAATCTCTAATGGATTACTAAAGTGTAATGTTAAGGCTTGTAGCGGGTGTAGACATGTCAACAGTTTTCTCAGAGAAATATATTTAGTGTTTCCCTTCCCCTTCTATACTGTGAGTCCTCCAATAAAGGTGCACTTTGACACTTTGAGATCATGTCTAACTGAGAGCAAATGAATGAATATTCATCAGAGTTGTTAGCGTTTTGGAAGGTTTGGCTACTGATATCCTTTTTGCAATTCCTCATTGCAATTTTTTTGATTGAGGCAAAAATATGAAATGGTTAATAAAACCTGTAGAAGCAATATATATATGTTGCGTAGTTTAGAGCTTGTTGGAGAGTGTACATTAAAAACTCTGTATGTCACTAAGAACCTCACAGTTCCTTTATGTAAAACAGTGCAATCAAATGTCATGTTTATAGCTGTGACTTTATTAGAAATAGTTACCATGATCACCGTCATGTTAATTGTCTTTATAATATAAACTTCTATAAGAAGGCTTAACATAAGCACATTGTTATTAAAACCGTGATGGCACAATGCTACATCAGTAACAGCAACGGAAATGTATCACTTCATTGTGATTCATTTCTATCCATAGTGTGAGCTATGCTATATGCTACTATCATTGTCATTGTTGTTAAGGCTACAACATTGTTCAACAAAGTATGTTAGAGAAGCTATGACAGTTTTGGCTTATAAATAGAAGCATTTAATCTATTTATCTAACATTAATATGATTACATAAACTACTGCTGTAGACAAAAGGTAAAATATGACTGAATAGTACTGAAATAAATCCTAACAGATTGGCTTCATCCTACATAGGACTGTTTGAAAAGTTCAAAGATGCGGTTTCAGCTTATATACTGTGCAATTATTTTTATTCCAACAGGTGTTGCCTAAGTGAAAAGTAACTAGGACATAGTGCTTGACCTCTTGGCCTTCTTAAGAATGTCACACTTCTTGCGATTGGGGCGCCGGCAGCGTTCGTCGATGCTTGGCACACATTCATAGTGCCACACCTCCTCCATCTTATCCACAGGATACACTGCCTCCACGTAGTGACGGATCAGTCTGAGGCGCACGGGGTCCAGCTGCTTCTTGTTGCAGGCCCCTGAATGGTTGTACTGCAGCCGGAGGTTCTCCTGAGTGAAGAGCTCAGGGAAGAGGCGCACCAAAAGGCGGGCAGCGAAGTTCCCAACAGAGAGACTCTGCTGGACGACTTCCCGTACCTCAGTGTCCGAGAGTAGGTAGACAGAAGGTACAGGGAAGTCGGGCTTGGATACAGTCAGTTCGTCCAGGGGTATTTTACAAAAGTCTTTGCTACTTTTCTCAGGAGGTAAAGAAGGAACGTCTGAATCCTCCCTCATGCTGTCTTGATTGAGCTGGTTCAGCTGGCAAAGAAAGTCCTGATCCGAGTCTTGACCGTAGACTTTGCGTTGCTGCAGGTAGGACCTCCTCTGCTCCGTGTCGCGTCTCCTGCACCTCTCATCGAGCTTGCCCACAAATTCCAACATCCACACTCTGTCGTTGTTGGCCCGACAGTAGACTAACTGCACATAATGACGGATCAAGTTCACACGAACGGGGTCCAGCTGTTTTTTACCAAGAGAACCGCTGCAGTTGTACTGCTTCCTGGTGTTCTCGTGGGTGAAGAGCTCAGGGAACATGAGGACCAGCAGCCGAGAGGCAAAGTTCCCGATGGACAGGCTACATTCATAGTTGTTTTTCAGCTGCTCCCTGGACAGGAGGTGTTCCTGGTGGACGGTAAAGTCAGGAAGAGGAATCTCCAGATTGTCAAAATCCACAGGTGAAAGCAGTGACTTTTTGGCTTTGCGGCAAGGCCTTTCACTATCACCCGCCTCTGAAACCCGAATTATAGACACATCTTCTGGAAGACTGGCCAGGTCATAGCCCTCATCATTGTTATTGTCAAGTTCGCTCCCATCCCCAATACTGTGAGGACCCTCCAGTGCATCCTCCATGTTCTGAATGCACACCTGAAGCCAGCTGTCCTCAGGCACATCTGGGAAATTAGCTTCCATGTACTTTCTTATTATTTCCATCTTGTCAGAGTCCAGAATTAGCTGCCCCGCACTACTGAAACTGCTGGAGCCTTCAGGCATTTTCCCCTCTTCGAAAACCTCAGGGAAGAGACGGTGCATAAGGAAAAGAACAAAGTCCTCAGGTGAGGAGAACTCGTCCAGCTCCTCCGTGGCTTGGATATTGAAAGCAAGGTCTGCCACACCCTCGCTGCTTTGCTGGTTATCTAAAGAAATGTGCTCCTCCCGGCCCTGCTCATTAATGAAACGATAGGTTTGAGGGCGCTCAGGCTTTATCCCGGCGGCCGTGATTGTCTGCTTCCGGAGCAGCCGAGCACTCTCCACGTCCCTCTGTGCCCAGAAACGGTTAAACAAGTCATTAATCTGCAGGAGGCATTCTTCCTGCCAGACGCTGTTGTTCTTGATTGAAGGGTAGCACACCTCAACATAGTTGCGGATCAGCTGCAGATGTAGAGACTCAAGTGTTCTCTTGCTGGCCATGCACTCGTGAGAGCACTCCCTGGCTTTGAACAGCTCAGGGAAGAGATGCACCAGCAGCCGACACCCGAGCTCCCCGGCGCTGGAGGTCTGCTCCATCAGCTGGTTCAGTTCATCACTTGTTAGCAGGTATTCAGGAGGAGGCTGGAACTCCGTCACCATCCCAGCTGGCTTGATCTGCTTCTTTATTCGCATCACCTCAAGCGTCAACACGTCCACTTTGCTATGCAGTTGTGTCATGCTTGAATTGAGGGTATTGAGAATGAGAAACATTTTCTCAATGAGAGGATAAAGACTGGAGTCCGTTGACGGAGGTTGCCCTAAAGCGTCTATTGTGGGCAGAGAATCCAATGGGCCATTTTCCTCCGAACTTCTGAGCTTTGACGAGAGGATGCTGGCCTGCTGCTCCAGACTTGGTGTGGTCCTCTTCTCTGAGATCCTGTGGGAGATGCTGAAGAGAGGCTTTCTGTAGGACACTCTGGGTTTCTGCTGGATGTAACCCCCCCTCTCGCCAGTTGTGGTGAGGCAAAGAGGCTCATGTCTGCTGCTGCTGTCATCCAGCAAGTACCGCCTCATCTAGACAGAGGAGATGAAATTTAAAACACATGACAACTTTGATCTTTAAAACAAGTGCATATTGTCTGTGCTGTGTACTATAGATAAAAGGGTCTGAGATTTACCTCGCTAGAGACCCTGGCTCTCTTACTGCTGGTGGGCTGGTTTGTGTGAGGGCCCGTCTCTGCAGAGGGACGTTTAGCAGCCTCAGTGGCTCCAGGAGGTCCTCCTCTAAGCCCTTCAGGGGACGCACAAATAGCCAAGTCGTCTGATTCCTCCTTAACATCCTGGTCATGCTTTTTTTCTGTAAATCATGAGAGACCACTTAGTTTAAATATTTGATTTCTGGCCGACACATAGAGACACAAGTGTTATTGATAATGATATAGATGCATACATAATATCTTTTTAGATGAGCAGACTTCAGTCCTTTTGTTTTTTTTAGCCACTTTGATATTGTTTTGTGTCTTCTAATGAGGGAATTGAACTACCTCTTATCTGGAAATTCTACCATGTGAATATTAATGTATTTTTGAACTTGATAACAAATGGGTTGCTATACTAAAACAGTCAACCTTTGCAGGTACAGATTGCATTAGTTACCTTTCTCAAGCATCTCTTCATCTGAAACGTCTCCATGCCCAGAGGAATTCATAGCCTAGAAGGTAAATGCAAACATCGAATCAATGAAAATATGTTTCATGTACATTTATAACATAAGGTTACTGAAGAGCTGTAACAATTAGACGATAATTGAGTCTTTGATAAAAAATAAACTGAAAACATATTTTATAAATTATTTTAAAGTAAAACTTCACCACTTAATTATTTTCTAATACATTTGTGATTTCTTCTTTGATTGTAAAATGATTGCCATTGGTATACGGACTGACAAAATAAGACATCTGAAATCATCACAGCAAAATCCCTCATATATAAGAATGTAGTTAGTTATAGCCCTAGCTGACAAAAATATCAAAAGCTCACCTTAATTCCAACAAGCGAGAAAACATTATAACACAGGATCACTAACTAGTTTTGCTAAAAAAAATAACGCGTTTAAAATGTGTGTGTTATGAACATATTACAAATCATAACATGTGGTAGCTTCTATGCTACCGTTATGACATGTGACAAGCTGCAGGCATAACAGCACTTGTATGCTGGTAAAGCGTGCGTGCTGCAAGGTTACACTGATATCATCTAACGTGATGACAACAATTTTTTTGGACTAACGTAAACTAGGTAGATTATTGACTTCGCTGTGCATGCTTTCTGCGTTGCATTCTAGCTCTCCTCTAGCCTTTATTAGTACGCTAAGGTTACTTCCTCATTCCTCCGCCCATGAACCCTTGAACCAAAACACAAGACATATCAGCTGTGCGGGGGGACTCTTTAGAAACACCGTCACCAACATGTCGTTATAACAACAACACGCTGCCATTGTGAACACATATGCACGGGGTTTATTTAGTAGTGTAACATTTATATGGGATTTTTTAATGACGCGGCAATGTTTGCGTGGACCCCCCCCCCCCCCCCTCCACACACTCCCCCTCCTGCTACGACTCTTGTTACAACGGTAAAGGCGCGTGACCGTTGGTTCGAGCTCACCTTCACGAGTCCATGCAGTCCTTTAGGGCTTTTAACGACGTGTCGGACATGTCTGCGCACTACCGCGAACTAGATCTGCTGCGGAGTGTTGTTGATGTTTTTTTGTCTCGCTCTGCTTCTCTGCTTTCTCGCGTGACGTGACGGGGCGCGCGCCTGCTGTGTCACTTCCGCACAGCTGTGATGGAGGTGAAAAAATGAAAAATAAAGTTGTAATACCGTCTAGGTAAAACGACATTGTCTTTAAACTCATGTTATTATATCCAAACAATTTCACAGCCCGTTTAAAAAATGTTTTTAATTTGACAAATGGTCATTATGCTGAGCATGACACACATTTATGTACAGTATTGTGGCTTTTTAGCTTAGCTTTAGTGTTATATTGTATTATGCATTTGATCAAATAAAACCAGACAGAAGAAATGTACAATGACATATACAAACATGATGACTTGTCGAAGCAAACCAACTAATACTGAAATAATACATGGCTGTAGGACTATACTGACAAACATAAATAAATATTATTTTTGAATATACAAAAGAACAATTCCCAAACTAAGATATTACAAATAAAAAAGGCCAAGGAACAACAACACAATAATAACAGTTGCAAATATATCATCTCATGGCCAATTTACATTAAAATGCTGTGTAAATGCAAATGCACTATTTATAATGAAAGAACAAAGCTAAAAGTATATCTATAAATATAATAATATAACTCTGAAACAGGCCCTTTTACCTAAACAGGCTAATGGGTATTTTTCTGTTAAAATGTGATGTACTTAATACTCGAGTGCAGAATCTTAAGTATCTTGTGAATTCTGGTTAACCTATGTATACAATGTAGATGTTTGGATATTCCTTATACTGATTGGTTCAATCGTTTTTTTGGCAGTATTAAATATCATATGAGCAACCTGATATTGTATATTTATGTATGCTGTGGTGTCACAGTAATAACCATGTATGAATTGTTCTTTTAAAATACAGAATATTTTAAATTATCACTTGCGATTTAATATATTAACCTGAGTAGTATTTAATGTGCTGTATAGTAGAGCAAAACAACTCTATATTTTACAGTTTGATGATAATATAAATTAATAATAAGGTAATATATGGATTTTCTTTTGGTCATAAGGAGTAATTATTGGACATCAGCTCACTAAACTTTATGTGCAAAACAAGAAGAAGAAAAAAAAGAAGAACTTCACGTTTTAAAAATTACTGTGGTTCAGATTACATTTTTTAAACATATAGCTTTGATAACCACATTAATGCAATAATTAAAACAAAATATGTAATTCTGAAATGGGCCAATCTGCATGAGTACTTTTGGTACTTTATAAGTTGATGCTAATACTTTTGTACTTTAACTTGAGTAACATTTTGAATAGGACTTTTACTTGTAACAGAGTAGTCCTACACTCTGGTAATTTGTTTTCAGCTTCTTTTCCAAAGAGTTGTTTAGTAAAGCACAAGTATAATACAGGAGTGATACCTCCGTGGCAGGCATATTATTGTCTCTGTTCCCCTTGGACTACAGAGCCCATGATGTGGGCAACATCGCCATCTAGTGGAAAGAGGGATAAACTGCAGAATGAGCTCTGATCAAACTTGTCTACTCTGAAGCCTTCACACTGTCACTCTAAACTTCTGAGCTATTTATGTAAGCCAGGATAACATTAAGAGACCAGGCTCTAAATACACACAATCACACCACCGATAATCATTTGGAAAACATCTTTTTATTTCAATAAATGTATTTCTCACAATGTTTTTGCTTTAAACTTAATTTTATATTTTGTTGTATAATATATTATTGGTTTTTACATCACACTTTACATTATCGATCATTGCTATAGACTCTTACTGGCAACCTTTGAGCTCCATTACCCAAACCACATTCAGCTCAGGAGATAATCATTGGTGGAGAATGAAGTGTAAAGATCCACAATTGTTGGTCAAAGTAAACTGTGAGTAATGTTTCTCAGATGGAAGGATTTTCATAAATCATTCATTCATCTACTGCAGCGGTTCTCAAACTTTTTCTGTCAGGCCCCCCCTTTGGAGAAAAAAAAAAGTCGGGCCCCCCCAACACAAATAGTCAGGCTCAGTGGTGGCGCCAGAGATTTATTTTGGGGGTGCTGTGGGGTAGCTTGACGTTTCATAGAGGGTGCTCATACATTTAGGGTTTCCCATTAATGTACCGGGTGCTACAGTGGAATTTTCTACTGCAACAATCCCCACGCAAATACACAGTGTACCCGCGACTGTTACAATGAAGGCTCGATAATCAGCTCACGGCATATAGGTGTAAGCAGGGGTCAAGTGCTATTTTTATAGGTGGTGTGTGGACCTCACATAGGGGGTCCGGGGGGATTCTCCCCCGGGAAGATTTGTTTTTAAATATTGAAGTTAAAGCATCAATCTGGTGCACTTTGAGAGCAAAATGAAGAGATCTATGGATACATCTCTCAACACCTATTTGAAACAGAACGGTAAAGAGATTTACTTTTTCTTTATGGATATTTTACAAATCACCCTTTTAAACTTTTTTTTTTTTTTACTGTCATATAGTATTTCATACCTGTTTTTCATTTATTCTCTTATTTTTTTTAGAACTATATTGATCATATAAACGTGTGCCTCGGAAATAATTGTTTGCATTAATGGTGACCAAACCGTTTGAGACCCACTGAGATAACTTAGACTAAAGTGAACTATCTAAACACTCAGAGTCCTTTAGCTCACTGAGCCTCTCAGTCTGACAAGAGAGGACTATCCTCCACTTTGTTGTTGAAAAAACTCCTTAAATCTGTTAGCGTAACTCGCTAGCACCAGAAGCTAACAACAAAGATCTCCGTTACCGGTGCTCTCTCTCTCTCTCTCTCGCTCGCGCACACAAAATGGCTCGTTCCACACACACACACACACACACACACACACACACACACACACACACACACACACACACACACACACACACACACACACACACACACACACACACACACACACACACACACACACACACACACACACACACACACACACAGCCGAGCTTTAATGAAACACAGAGACACAGACGTAATAGTATTGTATCATATTATTTTCCAATCAATAATTTTTCAATTTATGATTCTTTTTTTTTTTCTTCTTTTTTTTCATAACCATTTTTCCTCCTGGTCTCTCGCGCCCCCCCCCCCCTGGCATGCCCCCCACTTTGAGAACCACTGATCTACTGCAAGTTGGAGGAATGAAGTTGACGAGTGAAGATGAAGTTTCATAGTGATATATTTAAGTCAAAATACTCACCCTATCACTTGTTTCTGGCCATAAATAATTCCATACAAACGCTTTACATGTTAGTTATCGTAGAAAAGTGCAGCATTGATATTTAGGCCACAAGTCTAAATGTTATTCTCTAAGGTCATCTAAAGATGGATCAGCACAGACCCCAATCACTCAACTCCAAATCACATGAAATGTTCTTCTAATTTGCACTGATTTAGATACACCACTTTAATATATGAATATATTGCAAAAATCATCAAGACAAAAAGGTTGTTTGTGTTTGAGATTTGTCTCGACTTGGTTTTGATTGAGGTCAGATCTAAGTGAGCTTGATGAGGGTTGAAGAAGAGTCAAGCAGTTATCTGTTAACGTGACAACAGGGATCTGCTTTGGATGGACAGACACTTTGCATAGGATGCTTCTATCATTGATTTTGCATAAATATCACAAGAGTATAATCTTCATAAGCAGATATAAAATAAATGGATAAGTAAGACTATGAACCACACCTAGCCACAGTGTTATGTGCATTTGGACTTGTTTGTCATGTTGCCCAGTCTTACAGAAACCTGCCATTTACATATTCTACCTTCATACTGAATCATTTTGATGTTTATTTTTGATATCCTACACAGGATGTCATTATTTTGAGATTATTTCTCATTTTTATGAAGAAAATGACATTTTCTTTCCTCTGGCTTCCGTACCGTTTAAATCAACCTAATACATAAGAGCACTACATAATTTCAGTGAATAAAACATTGGTCATACAGCAGTTCAGTTCAGCCATAATTCAGAAAAACTGAAGAATTACAGTCTTTATGTGCAAAACAACGTACAACTCCTGCGTCAGGCTGACCCCTGAGGCCTGACATTGTTGGAGGAGGTGAAGAAAATCATCATTATTGAGCTGTCAGTTCCTTGGGAAGATCGGTGCGAAGAGGCCTCAGAAAGGAAAGCCACCGAGTTCCAGGACCTGGTCCATCAATGCAGGGACAAAGGGTGGTAGGCCTGGCTTTTCCCAGTCGAGGTTGGCTAGATGACTTCCACAGATCTGGGAATAGCAGGTAGGGATAAAAAAAAAGCTGCTCTTAGGTTGGGGGAGACAGGGGAAAGAGCTTCTTGTTGGCTCTGGAACAGGCGGGAAGAGTGGTGCTGGAAGCCAGGGGAGGGTGGGCAGTGACTGGCCCTCACTGCCCACCCTCTAACGCAGGGGGGTCAAACTCAATTTCATCAGGGGCCACATCAGCATTAAGGTTGCACTCAAAGGGCCGGTTGTAACTTTAAGACTGTGTAAATATACATATATAAAATAATGTTTTATATTACATTATTGCCTCTGCATTGGATTATTTTCGGATAGGGTAATAACTTCATAATTAACCACGTCTGAGAGCAGAAATCGCAAGTCTCTTCAGTGCGCATGTCACAAAATTAGATGCATTGTGGGACATGTAGCTTCTGTAAAGCGGCATGAAACCGTATAATAAACGTATTGTATTTTTTGCAAGCTCTTGCGGGCCAAATAAAACCAGAACCACAACACAGGACGTTGTGGTTCAGGGTCAAATTCTGATGAGAGTTGGACACCACATGTCGACATCCTATCAATCTGATTGCTATATATTTGTGTGCATGCATGCATTTGAACCATGATTTGAACATATCCAGTGTACAAATAAAAACATGGATTTCTTACTTTTCTCTGTTGAAACTCCAATGGGCATGTTGCACTAAAGGTCGTAATTAAACGAAAAATACTCAGTACTTTTCATTTAATTTAGTTATTTCATAAAGAGTATTTATATTTAGAATCTCCCCCAAAAACATATATTTGATTTGAGAGAGGGGATGACCTATCGGTATAGAAGCCATATCGACAGTAAAATATAACTTTTTATTTCTTTAAAAAGGTTTAACCTTTCTTTGATAAGCATACTTATCTGTTAAGAGACATCTAACATAACTATTGCTGTGTGTTTGTTGAGTAGAAAAATATCTGATGGGATTCAGATTTTTCATCTACTTTGACAACAAATATCCTCACATTACAGCTGACAGTCTGATCACTCATTATGAAGCTCGTATCATATGACTCAGAGTTAAAAGAGTATGAGGTTATTTATTATGGTTTCTTTAAACCAGGGGTAGCCAACGCGGTGCCCGCTGGCACTAAGTCGCTCGCAGCTGGGAAATTGGTAGCCCGCGTGAATGTTCTAAAAATAGCACAAGTCACCATGGAGCTCCGTCTAAAAAAATTATTGAATACATTTTTAATTTTTAAAATGACCATATTGAATATAACAGTTTAAAAGCACACATTTTGTATGTACATATGTAAGTGAAATGGAAATTTGGTGCGTGAAATTGAACTCTGACCCCAGATAGGTTCAGAGTTGAACTCCACGCACCAAATCTCCGTTCCACCTTTAGCTGAGACAAGCTAGCATGAGCAGCTACGATCATGGGCCTCATCACCACACCGCAAACACACTGCCACTGATGTTCAACCAGAAAACATCAGCAGTTAGCTGTTAGCAGTTAGCAAACAGAGATCACAGCTCCTCATATCTTTTCAGAAACTGGACAAAAGTTAAACAAGTACAAGCCACAGACTGTCTGTGTCATGGCGAATGCAGTCACTGGTTTATTTATGTCTGTAGGCCGTTGTTATGAGTGTGGAATGAGCATATACAACGTTAGCTTAGCCTGGTCGACCCAATCTCCATTCAGAAAACAAGCATTTTAAAAGGTTTTTCGCCTGCCGTCTTGTCTGCAGACTTGTCAAGCATTAATTCATGGTTTTTACTAAACGGTATCAGTATGTTGTTACTTCGGCATCATTTAAAACGTGTATTACAATTTAATCACGGTAAAATATGTTCATTTTGTTGTAGTTGTAGCTCCCGAGCCAGCGCGTCTTGTTTGAATGATGCGAGTAAACACAGCTGGCAGCAGCGGTGAAACTCGAGCGATTAGAGCGAAGTCGCGTCCGGTGTGAACGCAGCATTACAACGACCCCTGATAAATATCGCGAGAATGTGTATAAATATAGATACATTTTCATAACAAAACAATGGGGTTGCTATAGCAATGGTAAATCATTGTTAATAATTATTGTGAGGAATAATTAACATTAACATGTGATCAGACAGTCCTTCACATACAGTAAATTAATATGTATTCTGATTATTATTAATAATAATATTATCATTAAAGGTGAACCGTGCAATTATGTTATTCAGGAAGTTTGTATCAAACAAGTAGCCCTTCGTATTACTCAATACCCTTGAAGTAGCCCTCGGTGACAAAAAGGTTGGTGACCCCTGCTTTAAACCATAAAGAAAATGCTGTCAAATACATCATCTTTGAACTGTGGCAGCTGAAAGCAATAGATATTATAATTAAAAGAAGGCAATCTTTTGAAACTCTACTGTATTGTTTTAATAAGGGGAAAAATAGATGTGCCAATAAGCAAAGATGGTGAATTTGTTCCCCTGTTGAACAAAGATTTCAGTGAGTGAGAGATGAACAATGCCATAATCCTATTTTAATCATTTCATGCACCCACTAGCACCCAATGTTCTGTCCTCCACCACAAATATGTCGATACAGATATGATATAACAAGAGGACGTGTGGCTGCTGTGCTTCTCATTATTCCACTAATGAGCTGTCTCCATGGCAGTCTGATCTGTCAGCCAATGGAGCGAGCCGGCCCTGTGCGGGGGGAAGCACGGCCCGGGGTCAGCCAGGCGTCGGCTTGCGAAGAGGGGCCGGCGCGCAGCACTTAACACCCAGGAAAAGCTCGTTAAAGTGTCATTTTTGGCCAATATGCTCGTCTGAGTCGGGGAGGCCAATCAGCCATACTGTTCCTATCGCAGCAGAATGACTCTCATCCATCACCGTCAGATATATGATGATATTAGCAGGTGTTTACTGATAGGCCATTCACAGGAAGACTAATGGAGGCTCTGATATCATTCCACATTCAGATTCACTCAGTCATTTTACATACTGGCTTATTCCTAACAGGGTCACAGAGGCCGCAGGGAATGTATCCCAGCATGCAGTAGAAAAGGAGGCTGGGAAACACCTTGGCAAGGGCATCAGTCCATCACAGGGTTTACCAATTGAGAGATAATCACATATGAAACCCAGACCTTTTGTATCTGTGGCCATTTTATGCAAAGATGATCAGACCACCATTGTGATTAGTCTAATTAATGTCACCACCAACAGAAATAAAAAAACTGCCTCAACAAGCAGTACATCAGAAGATACTGCCTGGATCAGCATCTTAAAGAAAAGTTCCAAACTCATAAGGCTCTGAACTCTGAGGCACAAATTAAACAGGAGACAATGAGACCTTGAGCTGGACGTCATTGACAGGGAGAACACATAAAAAAAGCCTCTCCATAAAACTGAAGAAATTCCTACTCTGTGTTTCAGCTCTGTAGCATTCGCAAATATATAAAGGCTAATTCCTTCTTTCCCCCCCTGAAAGAATAAACGGCTCAGTGAAAACAGTAAAATACGGTAATATTTAACATGTTCAGAATATCAACAAAAGAAACGTTGAGTATAATTTTCTTAACAAGTTTTACAAACACTATCTTTCTGTCAAACTCCTGAGATGACAGTGGTTCTGACCCCAGCATCGACACATGTATTTGCACATGTGTGTGTGTGTGTGTGTGTGTGTGTGTGTGTGTGTGTGTGTGTGTGTGTGTGTGTGTGTGTGTGTGTGTGTGTGTGTGTGTGTGTGTGTGTGTGTGTGTAAAGGAATATGTGCTGACCAACTCTCTCCACTGGACCCTGCTGTAATTACACCACTCATCGTCTGGGCCGGGCACACTAGAGCCGCTGTTACCATGTTGTGCATGTAAACTTATAGTCTTGCAAACTCTTACTTGCATGACACCCAAGACTCTCAAACTGGAAACTGTAAGCAAACACAGTGTCAGGTTTCTGCTGTGCAGGTCATAAAAGCTGACAAACCGCTCCCCTCTTCATTCGGACTGCAGAATTATCAAAAAGATGAATGCTGTCTGGGAAGAAAAAAGGCTACACATTCTGTTCTGCATTAAACATTTAGCTTGAAGTACTGTTTTCTTTTCGAGTTACAAACAAAAAAACTCATACCATCAAATCGTCTTCTGCACTGCCTGGTTGATTTCTACAGGGACCGCCTTTGCAACAGTTTCATTGCGAAGGCCAGACCTCGCGTCTTATAAAAAGTTCTGTTTAGGAACTATATTTGTTATTCTGGCAGAGCCCCAGCCTCCTTCCTTGTTTGGGCCTTTTAACTTTCCATGTAACTTTCCTCATGTCTCCTCGCGGCAAGGATAAATATTTCATGAAGAGCCGGAGGCGTATCTGGCACAGGCCTTACCTCGCTGTACCCAGGAAGCCAAAGCAGCGGAAACCCAAACAGAAGAGGAAGTGGACAAACAACCCAACAACAGACAGGGGCTTGTTTTTGAAATAGTTCACTCCTCATCATCTCCCCTTCCCCCTTTTCCAACCATATGTGTTTTCCACATCCACGCTCAAACTCTCAAACACTGATGCTGGGCCAAATGTCTTAAACCTTTTAACTAATTGAGGTATCACTATTTGATTGGATGATTGAGACGACCATATAAACTAGACACTTGTAAAATAGGTAGGCTATAGTATGCAGGAAATAGCAGAATCTAATCTTTAAATGTTTTGTTTTTATTTAACAACATTTGACATGAACTATTGAGCGCTGCAGTAATGAGTCCTGAACCCAGAAATGTGTTAGCCTTTTTGCATGAACTAGTCTCAAAATCACTTGTTTATGGTTTGCTGCGTGAAATAAGGGGCCTGTGTTAACACGATTTGAAGAGATTTACAATTATTTTCTATGACATAAAATATTTCCGCAAATACACAACTCATTAATGTTGAAGCATAAAATAGCTTTAACAAGGCGGTTTGCTAACAAAATAAATACGACTACGCGTGACCTTGGTGTGTTTGTTTATAGCTTAGAGTTAGCTGGTACTTCTGGCGTTTTCCTTTACGCTTAAAAGTCATAAAAGTGGTTTTATTTGCGAGTATTATTTTTTTTTAATTGGAAGAATAGGAAAAATACCATTTGCTTTTCGTTAAGGGAACTTGTGCGATGCATACTTTCTGACCACCGCAAAAAACGTAATTCGTGTAGCATTTTTAATAAATGACAGAACTAAAATGTGCTATATTGGTGCAACTTAAAGGCACTTGAAAAGTTGTGTTATAGTTTTTCTTTGCAAATACATTCAATATACAAGACTAAGAGCGTACAGACAAGCTGCAATTTGTGCAAACGCCAACATCATTTAGCATGCTAACCAGGGACGTGCACAGGTACGGGCTAATGTAGCCCGGGCAACGGCCCGTTTGGCCTTTTTGGCTGACCTGCCCCTCTGGAGAAAGCGAGAGTTTGTTTTTCTTTTTTGTTGTTGTGGCCGAATCAACATAAGCCCACAATTAGTATTGTAGCGTCTCGCTGCGGGAAACACACTTTGTCAGCGCTGTCATCTGCCGGTGCGTTAAGACCACCTCAGTGTCGGATTTTGGAAACTTGATTTTGAGTTGTCTCATGGCAGTTATAAGGGACAAACCAGGGGACTTTACTTCCTCTTGTTACCGTCAGTTATTTACAAAAAAACACCACTTGTTCTTATTTAGCTTCTGTCTTTCTGTGTCTTTTCATCTGTAAACTCCCTTAATGGGGCCGCTCGCTCTCTTTTCTTGATCGCCCTCTCACGGGTGAACAGTTCAATGTCCCGCTTCATTGTAGGAATTCTGCCATGTCTCTACTTTAGTTTGACCATCTCTGTTATTAAGTTATGGAATACTAAATAAATAAGTAATTAGATACCTTACCGTCACTGCACTCATAAAGAATGATAAGAATAATAATAATGCGAATTGAACTGGTTTCATTAATTAGTGAGTTTCTTTAAGGTAATTAGTTAGAGGCCCTATTTTATCAGTAGCCTGTCTGGACTGCACAGCAGTTACAATGGTCACATTAGAACATAATTGTCTCAATTTTGTCTTTAATATTTACTAACATTAGATATTTTTGATGAGATATGGACCGGAAAACAAAAAATGTCCCTGGTTTTCATTTTTTAAATCAAGTTATCGAATGCAAGTAGTCGCCTTAGCTTACTTTGTTATGAGATGTGAATTACTGTTCAATTTAGTTGATGTAATAATAGTTTTTTTTCTTTTACACTAAAAACAAGTTACAATTTTCAAAAGGTCTTTTTTATCAGGGGGAGGCCCTTTTTCCAGTTTAGAGCAATAGCCCCTCCAAATGTCTGTGCACGTCCCTGATGCTAACGTTTGCTAATGAGTGCTAAATTCAAAGCGCTGCTAAACCAAAGTTAGGAAGATTCATCCTTTAGGGAATGTGAATGTCATAACACTCCCTCTAATACTGTGATACGTAGGTTAGTCTCGACCAAAGTAGTGAATGTACACTGCCTAGGAACAAATTGCTAGCATGGTTAAATCCTTAATCAGCTTCTCAAATTAAACTCCTTTTGAGTTGTCTCTTTTTGATTCTCATGATTCTTGCTATCCAAATTCAAAATCAAACACATGTGGTTGTTCCAACATTATCTGCTGAACTACACAGAACTCTTTGTGTTAGGTATGTTCCCTTAGTCCTAGATCTCCTCTCGTCCCGTCTCTGTTGCTCCGTCCTTCAGGTGTGGCCTGGATGTGACAGACTGCTGCCACAGTGGCCTGGTTTCACACCTTGACTGCACCCCCCCTCCCCTCCCTCTGCAGACAGCAGCCTGGGAAACCACAGGCCACCAGGCTGGCGCCAGCCTGTACGGCTTGGAGCAGGGCAGCCGGCCCAATCAATACCTCTGCATTTCCTGTCCATTTGCTCAGGTCTCTTCATTAATAATTACTGCTTGGCGGAGCTTCAATGCGCTCGCTGGCTGGGCCAAGGGGAGAGACTGTGTGACCTTTCCCCGCCCCTGGGTCCACTTGGATCACATACACAGGCGTGGGGACAGACATAATAAGGCAACATAGGTGACATTACTCCTGATTCATGCCCTTTTCCCCTCTGTGAAGAGAACATCACACAAAACGACTTAAAAAAAAAACTAAAACCTGCTAGAACATGACTTTGAGACTTTTCTGGATTCAAGCTTCTCTTCAATTTGGCATACACCCACTACATCCAGCAGCTATGATTTCAGCATCATCTGAGGTGTACAGTAATGAGCGGGTGAACCAGGGTGAAGTGATCAGCTGCCGTTCATGGTACATTTTCCAGATGACAATAACAATACTTCAAAACATCTTACATTACGTTCTGCCTGGTATGTGCCTTAGCTGATAAGCCAGGTGGTAATAAACTGCCAGGTTTTTAATCCAGCTTGGCGTGAGATTTTCTCCACCCGGAGAGGAAGGGTACGTGTTGGAGCCGACACAATGCATGACATGATGCTGAAGTAATGTGTTTTTATTCCTTGTTTTTAATGATGACCATTTATGGATACAGCCATTGCATTTCTGATGCACACTGTCATCCCCGGCGGAGCAGAACCGTTTCTCCAGCAGTCAGCACCTGGCACAAAATAAGTTGATTTGTTTCGTAAGTGTCAACAGTTCAGTGCTCCTCATCCTGTTGCGGACAAAGACACCCTGTGTGTGTACGTGTGTGTGAGCACAGGTCAGAATTTGGTGATGGCAGAGGCGATGTTCTCCAAGGCGGATCGAGCCTCGGAGGAGGGGAAAGCCTGTATGGCCTCCAGAGCCTTGTTGCCATGGTAACAGCATAAGTCCATTGCTGTGCTCACGCCTTTCTCAGACTTAACTGCTGCCAAAAGCTGTCGAGGGAGGAAAACACACGTTAGTTTGTCACAGTTAGTGTCACTCCTGTTACTATCCAGCTGCAAAGTGTTAAAGAGACAGCAAAAGTTACCCTTAAATTAAGGGACTCTTTAAGTACCTGGATTGAACTGAAGCAAAGCAGAGAGCCACTGTATAACACAATCAGGTACGGTTATTGCACGCTGCCCCCGGCACCGCTGGAGGCAGCCTACTGCTTTTAATTTCATGGGGAACATGTCAGACTCATCGCGATGAATTATATTTAAAAGATTAGTAGCGAATGCACAGAATGTTTTATTATCTTATGTTTCTAACCTTTCATCTCACAGATCCTCTGTCTCTGCTGTCTGCTAATTGTGGCATCAGATCACTGCACAGCAACTTTCTTGTGCCAAAATGATAATGTTATATGTACTTGCCCAAAGATATTGATAGTGTTTGATAACTTTATCCCACACACTTTATTATATAATGTTTATGCCGTAATATGTGAATTATAGGCCCTATTATACTTCTTGGGTTTCCCCTTTCCTGTAGTCTGTAATATAGGTTTGTGTGCATGCTAATGGTCTGCAAAGGCTACAATCCCAAAGTTCCTTCCAGAGGGAGTTTTCTCCCCCTGCCTTAAAAATGCCTCCATTGGACACCTTTGTTTACTTGCCTAACATAGTGACATCACTATGTAACACCTATGCTGCTATTGGCTAGCACTCTTACGAATTGTACATGATAGGCTGAAGGGCGGGACATCTCTAAGCAGTTGACCAATCACAACAGAGCCAGCCAGCTAACCAATCAGAGCAGACTGGGCTCTGGTTTCAGACAGAGGGTGAAAAGAGGTGCTGCAGCACAGGCAGAATGAGACAAATAAAGAGCTTTTTGAAGATTGAAGCATGGAGTCATGTCACAGTAGACACACAATACAAACATTAGCATTTAAGGCAATAAGCACAATAAGGCGCCTTTAAACCGCTGTCAAAGTACACCTAGTTACATAAAAGAACCTTCCCTCTCAATAGTGTCTTTGTATAGAAGACCTGGGCCTTACAAACACACACAACATATACATTTTATAGAAGCGAAAGTGAAAACATCATGTCAGATCAGCCCTAACCAACAGCTTGAGTATTCAGACTGGGAGAATGTGGGTGTCTCTTTGTGCCTCTCTACTGGTGTGTTGGACATCTTTTGCTGAGGGCGTTTTAACCTCATGAATTCTGGAGGTAGAAACTCCCGAAGGCCTTTCCTCTTTAACAAAGCCTGCAGGTGCTGAACTTTGCATCACCTGCTCTGCTTATTTCATTAAAAAAATATGTTCCACCCTCATTTCCAACTTGTTATTTGTTCTGCATTGACTTAATGTATCCTGTATGTCAGTTGACCTTATAAGTTCCACATCCATCCATTTTCTGATGTCCCTACATGAAGAGAGTCATGTTGCGTGATGCAGATTCATCCTTTTTATTCACTTTTTGTTTAATTCTACTCACTGATCTAATCAATATCTCATTGAATGGGTTGAAGCTTCTGAAAGGCTTTAGGCAAAAGTAAGTCATCCTCCCTTTTTCAATGTAGTCAGATTTTATTTTATTATTAGTGTGAATATTAATGTCTTTAGATAATATTCACCTTCACCAATTTTGGAATCTATGGAAGCCCATTTCTGCCAATGTAAAAAAAACATTCTGAGAGTCATGGTTAGCCCTGCTGTCATGTTCGGGTCAAATGTGACCGATTGACTACTTTAATCAATCATAAATAATGTGTTTAAGGCCTCCGCAGAAGGCATTTCAACGTATCAAATTGCTGATCACCACTTTCATTGAATTTTGAGTGGTTTAGTTCACTTTTTAACACCTATGATGTTCCTGTTCAAAAATGATTGCCATAGAAAATGAATGGGTAACCCTAGATAATGTTTATCCTTCAGATAGTACACACCCACAATGGACTAAATGTTCATTTTGGAATTCATTTCCAGTTTCTATTCTTTGCATTGTTTCTGGACTTATTCACGTAAACCAGTAGTCTGAGACATTGTTTACAGATTAAAAGGGGGTTCAATCAAAATTGGTGATGATTAATGTTTTTTGTACGGTCAAATCTGACCGGGAACACCAAAGGGGGAGAAACGAACACGACAGCAGGGATAATTAGATCATTCATTGAAATAATCACTTGATACCGCAAAATAGTCAATATTATTAGAACGTTTTAATTCTTTCAATAGTAAGTCATTATTTCTAGATATCATCAGTCATCTTTTGAGACACTAGACCAAGGGTGTCACACTCAATTTCATCGTGGCCCACATTATCATAATGGTTGTAACTTTAAGACTATATAAATATATGAGTATATCATATTGACAAGACACTAGGTTTGTTTAACTCACATTTAATGACTTAAGATCTTTTTAATACCTCTAAAAAGGTAACAAAATAATACTATAACTATAAATCTAAATTCTAGTACATATTACACTTTAATTGTAATCTTATTGCTTCCATAGAACTTGCTTTCAACCAAATGGAAAAGCTGTCAAATGGGAGTTTCTGCAAACAATGATAGTTATTACCGGTAATCAAAATGATCGGGATGAAAGCACATGACAAAGTTCCTGCAGTTATGCGTCCCCATCTCTATTCTGAATCAAAAACTTTACACTCAAGGTCTTTCTTGTTCCTCCCCAAAATGGTATCCCTCCCCGTGTGCTGCTCTCAGCTTTCCTCCTTGTGTCCCCTCATCTCTCCTTCCCTTCAAATCTCTCCCTCTGTCCCCTTTTTTGCTGAAGGAGATTCTCTCACAATGCCACTGTCTCAGAGCCTCGGTGTCTCCTCCGTAAATAGGCCTCGGTAACTAATCCTTCCTGCTCTGGTTTCAGGCGGGACCAGATAACCCCCACACCACTGTCAGACCCCTCCTCTGCAGCTCCGCTCTCCTCTTGCACCCCGATCACCCCTCACACATTGACTTTGGGAAGCTTGTTTCTCAACTTTGATATATGTTACAGCAAGAAAATGCCCTGTTCCTCTCTCTGTTAGAGGCCTTGCCGACTAGTAAACAGGTGAATATATGAAGGTGAAATGATAAAAGCTTAAACGCAGCACAGAGGCAACTGAGGAAGCATATCTGGGTACAAGCATTTTGTAACATAGTGGAGTTCAGATTGTGAGTAAAGGAATACATAAACCACAGGCTTACCTTTGAGTAATCCAGTTCATTCCTCCGTGTTTTTACCTTGAAGAGAAGAGAGTCATTATCAGTGACAGTACACAGGATTCTAAGGGTATGGAACATTAGGATGAACAACTTTTAAATCAAGTCCATTTTGATTGAACTGAATATTGTTTTGTAATAAATTACGCATTTTTTAAATATATATCATTTGGGAAATAAATGATGTTTAAAAAAAAGATATACTCAAAAACAAACATCTTTTGAAATTGACTACATTTTTGAAGAAAAAGAAAATTAACCTCATATTAAAAAATGTACCAAATATAAAAAAATGATCTAATTGCATTGGTTTAAGCTATGATTTTGACTCTGTAAAGGGTCTTTGAGTTTGTAGAAAAGCACTCTATAAATAAAATGCATTATTATTATTAGAAAATTCATTAATTAAAATACCTCCAAGGCTTTTTCCCCCCCCTTATTTTCAAGGCTAAAACTTCTTAAAAATCCAGTCTGCTTGCACGTTTGACACGTTTGGTTGCTTGTTGAAGAAAAATGTAGTCATTGTCCATGCCATAGTCATTGTCCATGCCGGTTTCAATTGGATTATTTGTCACAGTTGCTCCGATCAGATCGGTCTCCTCCATTTTGTAGATTATTTACGACTTTTGAATCCACATAAACACATCGGCAAAATCCGGCTTACTTTGAGCATGTGTTTTAAACAGTTTAATCCCTTTGTGAATTGTTTCCACTTGCGCCGTCCTTTAATTTCTTCATACAGCGGGAATCCAAATGAATTAATCCTGAGTCCAATAACCATCAAAGTCACTCCAATAGTGCTCCTTAATTACGTTTTCATCCTCCTTTAACAAAATACTTCACATTCATCCAGTTTGTGACAGTAGTTCTTGAGAAAAAAGGTTGGGAACCCCTGCCCTAGAGCCTGTAAGACTCCTTTCAAACAAATAAAACATATGTAGGACGTATGTATGATGTAATTTCTGCAGGGGGGCCATTCCTACCTGCTGCAGCTGCTGACTCCACCTCTCCTGCCCGACAATCTGACGGTGGAAAACAACGGGGGCGGCGCTAAAGCTGAATGTCGCAGACTCTCCTGCGCTGCTCTTTACAAACGGCAGCAGGTCAGAGTTGAGCTGCAGGAGATGGAGCACATTCAGACTGAGATTACACCTCCAGACACCAATTACAGCCACACAGGGGAGAGAACACTGAGTGAAGCTGTTAATGAGCAGGAACAGTACACTGTAAGTCACAGCTAGCCTGATGCTTGTCCTTCAAACACATCATTTCTGTCCCCCCCCCGCCCCCCGGCTGAGATTCCTTGTAGCCGCTGAGGCCTGCAGACAGGCCGCTGCAGGGGTCTGCAGCAGGAGAGGGCAGGCTAAACCTACTAGTACATAGGTCCTTAAAATTAAAATACCTTTTTACGTACAGTGGTCAGGAGTGAAAAAAGCTATATCAAAGCCCCTGACACCTTGGGTTCAAATCCTCAAACCCCATTGGATAAAATATAAAAATATCCCAAAATCTTTGGAAGAATATCCAGACTGATAAGGTAATATTTTCTCTTAATTTTCAGGTAAGTAAAAGGAAGTGAAGTCAACTCCAGATGCACCAAATGTTCTCAACCACCCAACTCATATAATATGTTCATATACTATCACACACAATATCACTCTGCAAGGGTTTTAACGGCATTATTTATTTATTTCGTTTTCCAATAAATATAAATACTTTCAAACCTATACTAAGGCAAATTAGGTTTTAAGATATTTATTTAATATATTGTCCTGATTCTTGGGTCAGGACAAAAAAAAACTTGGGTTCAAAAACTTTTGTGGAATGTTAAAAATATATGTATATTTGAAATATTGGTGAATCCCAGAGATACAAAGTAAATCAGAACTAATGGATAAGAACTTCTGAGAGAAGAGGACATGTGTTCATATGCTCCCAGTCTGAGGTCCGTTATGTGTTCTTGTTTCCCATCACTCATTTATAGTAGCACTTTTATTATATTTTTCCTCCAAAGACCACCTTGCCTGGTAATTACTACAAACAACTGAACTGTTGATTTTAATTAAATGCATTATGTCAACAAATTTAAAAATAACTATTAGGTTAGTTGAAAGCAATAATATTAAGTTGAACCTAATATGTTTCATAAACGTAATATTATTGCTTTCAACTAACCTAATACAGTTATTGGAAATCTGCAGACACAATTCAGTTTTTTCAGTGTATGTGGGGGGGGGGATCAGGTGACTCACCTTGTGGCCCATAGACAGGTGTTTTCCGAACGTGTAGGCCATACTTTGGGCCTCCTTGTCGTGTTGGGCCAGCTCCATGGCAGCTTGGCAGCTCTTGGCCAGCAGTGCACCATGGGACAGGAAGGTGTGCTCCTCCCACGCCTTTACATCCAGACTGTTCTCCTGCTGTGAATAGAGGGGCGGAGACACTGAGCGCTCCCTGCTGCAACTGCACAACTTCATCAGAACACCTCAAACCTCAAAAGAAGTAAACACCAACATATCTACAAACATTTCCGCAGTTATTAATTGTTTTTACTTATAGAGAAAAGGGGCATCTTAAATATTTATTGTAAGGTTTCAATTATTGCTCGAGCAATTTCTTGAATAACCAGACAGAAGAAGAAGTGGTCAGAAGTGGAACTCTGTCTGAGTTACACAACATCAAACTCCTGTGGGAACATTAAGAGAAACTCCTGTTTACCAACAAAAAGACTCTCTGTAATCCGTTATTGATCAAAATGTGTACTTTTTCTTATTAATAACAGCTTGTAGCACCTAGATTCAGAACCATTTACAAAGCAGTATTTCATTTGATTTCTGTACACAGCTGGAAACTATTGGAGGAGGATATTAATTGTTTGTTTGATATTTGGAGAATAAGGTATGAATCACAACATTGGCAACAAAGGCTTTAGACACAGACGCACAATACTTGTTAGAATGCATTCTTTGTTGTTTTGAGTCTTTTTATGGGAGTTATGAAGAACAGACAAAGCCCAACTGTGTAGTATGTTGGGCTTTGTCCTGGCATAAACGTATAAACGATGCTTTACCTCCGTATTACTGGTGTTCTCGTTGTAGATTCCTTGAACCACGTCACCAATGGCACTCGAGATCAGTTCAACAACCTGCAAAGCAGACACGATAACATTAAATCTTTGGGTGAACATTTCAATCGTTAAGCATTGTCAGAATTAAAATGACAATAGAGTCACACACAGGGTATATGCAGGAATCCTGAAGTCAAATTTAATAACTTTTAAGTCCTTTTTTAAGACCCTTTCCATACATTTTAAGACCTCATCGCCACTTGGAGTTTTAACCGTTTACATTGGCGACACACTTTACCTCACATTGACTACATACAGTATTGATTGTCCTTCCTCCTTATCTTCCAACCATTTGGACGCAAACTTGCATTTCCCCATAACGATGTTGTTTAGCAACCGGCGTAAACGGACCTTCGCGCTATCAAGCAGTGAGCGTGCGATGTCCTGTTCAGATGACGTCAAATCCAACGGGATGCCATAAATAAATTACACAGAATCACACTACACACCTACGCAATGATTACATTCAGGCAGACTGTAGAATACAACCTCTTTGGACAATTTATATACTTATTGAAAACAAGCTACAAAATGTAATACCTTGGAAAATGCCTTTTAATACTTTTTAAGACCCTGCGGCCACCCTGCACACATCATTCTCTGGCATGTTTACAACTGAGTCAAATATTGAACAGCAAAAAGTCAAAAATAAACTGCAATAAAAAGGGGCAAAGTATTACTTCAATTAGCAAAATCATCAACCAACAGAAAAAAAAAATGTTTTTTTAAAACAAATATAAGTATCTCAAAAGTGCAGCCAGACTAAATAACTAGAACATTTGTCTGGATGCAAATCATATAAATATTTCTCAATATGAAGGGAAATGTGATCAAATGTAGCAAATGCTGGTGCCATTAACCCTAAGCCACACTTAAAACAAGCAGTCTGGATACAAAGTAAAGAGCTCTTCTTGCTCAACATGGAGGGAATAGTGCCATCCTCTTGACATAAGGGAAATATTTATGGAATACATATTGGCTAAGGTGGGTCCATGGCACATAATGATATAAGAAACGTGCCAACAGTTCAACTGACTCTTACTTAGTGCGTTTCCAGATGTGAAAAGTGAACTGTATTTATCATAGAAGTACAACGTTGCTGCGCTCTGGTTTTAGATTGACACAAAACCTGTGAATTCTATCTGCTTTTTAACATATGAAGGGATACATTATGACTTCAGCCAAGCATTTTTGTATTTACCATTGTTGGTCAAACAGCTTTAAAATACTGGTCACTCTTCAAGCATTAAAAGGTACTCAGAACCAGTAATATCATCTCAGTAAAACCTTTAAGGTCATTATGGGCAACACAGAGACATCATTGAAATTCTCTTACATAAACCTGCCCCAAAACACGTTTATATTTCCTTGATTTAGGATTTTTTACATGATTGAAAATCGACTTTTTGCGGTGTTTGATCAGCCGTGTGTCCTGTTGAGGCGTCCTTTAACTCTGAGCCTATAACCTGCTCCTTCATTACAAGTCAAAAAACACAATTTCCCCCTGACTGAAGCGAGAGGTGACAGCGCTCATCTCAACAGCTGGCTGTGAAGAGATCAGGAGGTGAGATGTGAACTCAGCGGCTCATTATCTTGCTTCATTATACTTTGTATTTATAGAAGAGTCCAGAGGATAGACAGATCCGGTGTCGGTCCGGTGTGAGGGGCTGAAATGGAGCTAAAAGTCAGACGGTGAAACCAAATAGAACTGTGTCCAGGGGGGAAATAAGGTTAAAGAGCCATGATCGGATTTTAGCCTCCTCTTTTTCTCTGCAATGTTTGAGGATTTATTTCACGTCTTTGCCTTTGATTCAGATTCACTACACAAACTGGAAGTCTTGCCAAGTATATTTGTCTAAAATGTAGTCAGAATATGTATTTACACTTGATATAAGAGCTAATAACTCAAAAGTAAAGTACTAAAGTAACAATGCAGTGGGATATAGGGTCTTGTTTTCAGACAACGCATCTTAAGTACTGTATGTTATTAGGTCTCTTGAAAACATCTTATTTTGAGTTGCATCTAAAAAATAAAAGAACTTATGAGCATTTGTGGCTTATTTTGGAAAAACATTTCCTGATTCCCGTAAAATATAGTTAAAAATAAGTGTTGCCAGCTAATTACAAGATCTGATCTAAATATCCCATCTTCTTTAAGATATCTTACCAAGCACACTTCCCTTCTTCTATTGGCAGATTTCACATATTACATATTACTTATTTCATAAGTGAAAACACCTTGTTTTCATTCTTTTCAGTGTTGGAATCAACTTCATTGTCACTGCACAAAGTACTGGGATAATCAAATGCAGTTACCATCAGACCAGAGGTGCAAGAGAAGCATTTATATGTAAAAAGCTCAAGTATATAGAGTATGAACAGTAGTATACATATTGAATAAACTATGAAGCTTGTATAAATATAGACAGTACAATAAAGACACTATTTTAAAACTCTATGGACTGTTGTTTGACGCTTTTATAAATAATATGAACACATGAGTGCGTATAGAAGATAGAACAGTTTGGACTTTAAGCATTGCAGATCTGTTGATACTTACAGAATAGGCTCTTCTCAGAAAGAAAATCATAGAAAAATAATTCAGAGAATACGTTTGAATGAATGAAACTATTAGTTGATATTATGGAGAATCACTTTAAATAGTGTTTACTAGCAATGTGCTTTTCTTGGAAATAAGTGGAAAAGCATTCAAAGAGAAATCTTAGTTTACTAATAGAGATGTCCCGATCCGATCACGTGATCGGCTCCGATCGCCGATCACGTGATTTTCAGAAGATCGGAATCGGGAGAAAAAAATCGGGGAACGGGATTTTTTTTAAAAACACTTTTTAAAAATGTTGTATTCAATGTTACAAAACAAAAAACGGACCATGTTCAAGTCTTAAAGTCATCCTGAGGCCTTAGTTTTGGTTTCAAATTACACAACATCATGTATGTGTTGCTTCTTTGGGGCTTGTTTTCATAGACCTGGTTGCTTATTTCGCTCAAATCTGGCAACAGAGTGGGCAGGGCGCAGTGTCTAATTGTAGCAGTAAGCTAACAAGTACTGATAAGCTTTATTTTGTTTTGATCCAATGCTGCACAACTGAACTGATCCAGTGCTGCTGTGAAAAAAAGAAGCTATATCCATGTTGGATAGAATATCCAATTTAAATAAAAAAATAACCTTAAGGGACAACTTGAATGCTTTTTTTCCTCTTAATGCATTGCATAAATATCGGATCGGGAAAATTCGGTATCGGCAAATTGTCAAAATCAAATGATCGGAATCGGATCGGGAGCAAAAAAGGTGATCGGGACATCCCTATTTACTAACTTCAAAAATCGACTAATGAGTCAGTGCTTTTTAGTAATAGAGGTAGAGAAAGCAAAGGAAAAAAAATGTAAACTGGAAATGGAGAAAAACCTTTTATTTTAAACATAATCTTTCAAATATATATTTTTAGGTTAATGATTTTTTCATAATGTTTCTTTATTGACTCTCACTTACTCCACTAAATCGAAAACTCTTCAAGTTTTTTATTTTATTCATTTTTTGCTCGCTGATTTGTTTGTTTTTATCAAGCTGCATTGGTTTGATTTTGTGTTCCTTTGTGATCTTGGTGTTTGATATGACTCTTTACACTATAATATAATAAATATGCGGCAAAAAGAAAACATGCTGCTTTTGGAATTACAATTCATACTAAAACATATATAAATAAACAAAACAAATCTTTATTCTCTCCCACAGTGCATTGTGGAGGTGTGAGTGTCTGCTGCAGTTGCCTATTCCCTCTTACAGGGGGCATGCATGACTACATTTTTAGCTTCGAGAAACACTGGCAGCCAATTATCAACCCCCAGATGAGAGGCTGCATCATTTCAGATGACAGGTCTGGATCTAATGTATGAGTGAAAATGAAAAGTCTCCGTCCTTCATTCACAGCCTCAGAGCTGTGTGGACGGGGGGTGGAGGCCACGCCCGTACGGTTCACATGAATGAGGTTAAATTTAGAGCTCCTTCAGCTCATGCCAGACATCCTTGGTTCATCAGAAAAGTCTGGTGACGCTGCTCCGTCAGTCCCCGCCGTGCCCTCTGGGTAACTGAACCCACCGGGGGAAAATATTGAGGAAACCCGAGCTCCACCCGCAGACCTGGAAGGACAATGTGCCTACAGTATTACCAGATGTGGTGTCTCTGCCTGCCTTGGGAAGTGGGGGCCGGTGGGGGTCTTTTTTTGGAAAGTATCAGATAAGCTCTCCCCCTGCCTCCCCCTTACTCCATTCCCAAATCCAGCCAGATCGTGTTTTGCCGACAGGTCTGCGAGGGGGGAGAAACCGGAGCCTGGCGGTGAGATTACTTTACAGTTTATACAAGTAGCGGCATAGGTTTCCTCTCAAGGCCACGACACATAATCTCCATCACTCTCACTGCCTTAAAAGAAGAAGGAGAAAAAGTCCCGGTTTATGAGAAAAACTTTGAAAGCTGCAAGAACGACTCATCTGTCACCCTGTGTGTTAAAGAGATGAGGGACAATGGCCACACACAAGCTGCAAGAAGAGACAGGCAATCTGTTTTTTATACATACCAGACTCAAACTGCACTCTTTGAACACCCTTTGGAGCTGATGCAGAGTCATACATATCTAAAGTTGGCTTTCTTTGCATTTGCCAGAGAGAAATGTTAAGTTTCAAAAATGTAAATGTCTGTTTGTATCCTTGTTTATCCTAATGAGCTAAACCAATTAGTGATTACAACTGGGAAGTTCCTAGTTAGCCTAGGAGCAAAGCTTGATATGTTCAGTATTATAAGATAAGATAAGATTATTATGTCCAACAATTCTTTTTGTGGCTCTAAAACTTGAAAGAAGCCCTATTATGCTTTTTGAGGTTTTCCCGCTCCAGTAGTGTTTTATGTAGGTTTATGTACGGTGGCTGAAAGGTGCAAACGGCCCATATATCTTCCATTAGGAGAAACACGCCGAGTTAAAAAAACTATCCAAATATAAAAACTAAAATGTTCCAAATCCCCGAATGTCACAGCGGTCCAAGCTGTGTGTGTATCAACTGTGCGTTTTTAAAAATGTGCAGCATTAAATCGGGCAATCTTTTCAGGGTTATTTTTATAAACTGGAGGTGTGAGGTAAAAAATGAGGTGAGAGTAGGGGGTCTAACAAAACATGATTTCCAGTTGCATCAAAGGAAATGTAGTGTTTTTGGAACTTGACCCATTCTACAGACTAGACTATCTCTGGCTTTGCTGTTTGAATTTAGAACATTTTATTGCCTCACAACTCGAGTGTAGTCTGGATTTTCATGCCGGCTACAATATGTACGTCTTTGTTTTAATACAGCCATTAATGGATAGCGAGTCTCCTCAATTTATGTTGATAGACACAATAGTTTGATGATATTGTGTGCATCTAATCAAAGTTCCTAATTTACAAGACCGCTTCAGGTAAAATGAACTTAGATTGTTTTCTTTCACTCAAACCAAATAAAAGTGAAGGAAGGAAAGTCAAGTAAAAGTGATGGAGGAAAGTCAACATGAACAGGAGGGGAGTAAACAGGATCACCACACCATTGAAAAAAAAAAAGTGTCCCAAACATATCCAATTCCTGTAACTTAAACTCACAATGATTGACTTTTGCTTTAACCTAATTTCCCCCCTGGTCATAAGGTATTTAAGAACAGCTTGACACAAACACAGCAGAATATGAGCATCAGTGCACAGCTTGGTTTGCCCTCGGTTTATTTTGTTTTGCTAACCTTTTCAAACACGAGCAACTGTTGGCTATCAGATGTCCATCTCCTTATTACCTTTAAAACTTCCTTTTTTGGGGACGTTTCCTGTGGCCGCTTCACATTACACTCACACTCCTAAACACAGCAGGTTTGTTTTCGACAAATAGTTTCTGGTGTCACTTGGTGCCACTTGAGTTTGAATGGCTTTGCTCTCACCTTGACAATGAGCCCCACTTAAGGGACAGATGCTCCACAACTTCCATTCAACCAGTGCCAACGCACAGTGTGGATGTTAATGTGATTACATCATCATTAGCTCAAGTCATCAGCAGATCTGCCATCATTTCATTCTCAGTGTGTTTTTCTTTTCCATTACTATAATTCCCGTTTGTCAATCATCTCACACAGTACTGATGCAGTGACAAATCTTAATGAAAGCCAATTAGCACTGGAAAGGAAATGCCACACCTTAAAAATATGTTTTAATTCAAAAGGAAATGGTTCCTCGTAACTCTTGCTGTGTTTCCACCATGGATACCGCTTCCATTTGGGAGGGCATCTCATTGCTCCTAGACTGTGTGCTGAATAAGAGTCGTCAGGGAAAGCGATAAGGCTCGGTCCAGCTGATGGCAGAGATATGGTTATTTTGATCCACTCAGGCAACCACATTCTGACAGAGCAGCGTGGTGACAGCTTCTGTCACTGAGAGGTTACCAGGCTACGCAAGAGATATGATCTGTGACCACACGACCACCACCACACTTACCTCCAGAAAACTCAATAAGAAGCATTCCCATGGCGTCCATGTTTACAGTGTCTCCTGACCAAACTCTTAACCATTACAAAGACCTGTTTTTGGAAAAGTGTTTTATATAAATACAGTGTGAAAGACATTAAATATGACCTGGAAAGGTGTAAATAATATCAAACCGCACAGCACCACACTGGTACACAAAACTAGCACTTGTACGTTTTGATATGATTATCCAAGATGGCAGCACACAGACAGCTCCTGGGCCCCTTGAATTTTAGTTCTCTCACTCAAAAAATACACAAACTTTCTAGTAAGCATCTAACATCTTTTTTTTCTCCCATTGCTGGCCTCCTCAGTTCGACCATAAAACCCTGTTTCAATTTGCATACTTCTGTGCCAACAACAGCTATCTTGAGTGCAAAAGGGCATCCCATTTTTAAGTATGACTAAATGCAGTGCACTATGATGCAGCACTCATAATGGTCAAAAAGTTGAGTGTGGAATACTGGTTACTCTCAACAATCGCCATCTTGGCTACATAACGGAAGTTGCCGGACCAACCACGAAAGTGGTGTTTTGCTTCGTTCAACACAGCACAATAAAAACAAGCTTATCTTGTTGATTACATTACATGTCATTTGTTAGACGCTTTTATCCAAAGCGACTTACATACATTCAGTACTGGGGGCAATCCCAAAAGGAGCATTTTTGGGTGAAGTGTCTTGACCAGGGACACAACGACATACTGACTAGAGTAGAACCCGAACTAGCTCTCCCCGGTTCCGAAGATCAGCGCAATATCCCACTGAGCCACATGATCCATGTGATCATCTCGCGGGCACTCAGATATATCTCACTGCCCCCCAGGATGCGAATCACTGGGCTTCATTGTTTGAATGAAAAAGCATCTCTGGCAATTGCAGTGTAAAAATCACACCAATGCAGACTCAGATCCAGATGGAGACAAAATAAAAAAGACAACGATAACCACTTAATGTTGTTCTATGAAATGAATATGTAGGGCTTTGTTGCTGTGGAAAAAGAAGGAAAATACCTCTCAAAAATAAATCATATGATACAAATTCCGTGAATAGTGGGAACTCTGAAATGGAGTGTGGATGCTATATGGGGTTGAAAAAAGACGAAGGGATAAAGGTCAACAGGGATTATAATGGCCACCGGGAGATCGTTCAAAGCGGTGTTTCCTCAAAAATATCACTGATGATAGGTCAAACATTTCACAGTTACACTAATCATTTGTTATTAATAGACAGGGTACCTTAGTGTTGTTCAGTTGGGCAAGTCCGGTACAAGCGTTTGCTAGCAGGAAGTCGCCGCTCAGGACGGCGATCTTATTCCCGAACTCCATGTCCTTCAGTGGGCCATCTGAGACTGTCCACTCCTTCAGGTCCACTATCCCGCGATGCACCAGGAACGCCGTGTGGATCAACTCTGTGATTTCTGCCAAGTTACGCTGGCTACAGAACAAAACAAAGAATACATGTTTGGCTTTTTTGTCAACAGCTTTTACAAGAGGCGTTCCGGAGGTTTGACAGTTAGAGAGCTTTTTGACAGGATCATATTCATTGTCTTTTTGCTGGTGAAATATAAATTTCTTCACAGCATCACGTACAGGTGTTCTGACCACAAAGGAATCAATCAAAACAAATGTAGTGTGGGTTTCATTGTATTCATCTAGCATTCAATAAAACAGCGTTATTCAGATTGCGGAGTCTTGTTTTTGATTTGACTGAAATACACAGCGCTGCTCCAAACAACATCAACCAACTGCTATCTGGAACATTTAGACAACTTTAAATAATAAATTACCATGTATATTCAAAAATCAGTTCTCTAGAACAACAATTGGGTTTGACAAACCATTCAAGTCAAAATCAGCTGACTCAAACAGAACTTATGTCAGACATCTCACTGCCCCAGTGTCAGGGGTTGTGTTAAAAATATATATCAAACGTATCATTAGCAAATAACAGCCATTCTTGATTATGAGAGAAAAGACATAATAAAAGTGGTCTTTGAATAGAGGCTTTCAGAGTAGCCTTGGGGAGGATATAATCAAATGTTGATTCAGCCATTGGTGGGGGGTAATTAGGCCCCTCTCCATATGGAAGGAGCTCTGCTGCGACAGGAGGGATCTATCCAGACAGGGTTGGGAGCGCTGATGGCCACTTATGACCTTCTTTCAGCCGCTGTGAGAACCTGATGAGCCGATCGTCTGCCTTCCCGCTCCAACCCCTTCCTATACACACACACACACACACACACACACACACACACACACACAAACACACATCTTGTAGCCAGGTAATTGCAGTGTTCGACGACGGCGCGGAGAAGATGTGATTAAAATTCAATAATGTCATCTGTTTCGCCTCTCAATCACATCCATTGTCTGGTTGGTTTCTCAGCTCGGTGACGCAAAGCAACAACACCGTCGCCCCGAATGAGAGTTAATAAGTTCAGGCTTTAAATAAGAGGAAATTAGCAGATTGACAGTGGCTTGTTCACAAGGTGCCTCTGAGTGATATCTTCGCTCCACAGGGTTTCAAGAGGAGAGTTCATTGTTACAACAAGAGAAGGCTGATAAAGAGCTGATTTCAGGTCATAAAAATACAATTTTAAATGTTGCAAGGTCAGCCTTGCTGTGGCATTTTACTTACGTTGAGTGTAAAACTACAATAAATCGGTGATCAACCTGCCATCTGCAAATGCTTTAGGCTTCAGATCAACACTTTACTGCAGGTCCGAAAAGTTAAAAAGGGAGCATTTTCGTAGCTTCATCTAAAAAAGGTGTTTAACTTTGTTACAATAAAAGATAGAGCTAACCAAGATAGAGCTTTGATTTAGCAGTACACTCCTATAACACTGAAGGACTCATGATTGACACCGGTTAAATTCGATAAAAGATATTATAAGAATGACTTATTCTGCTCATTTATCTATTCCTTGTCAGAACCTGGGGCCTACTTTACCCACAATGCAACTTGGACGCCAAAACTTTGGTCTGAGAGTCGAGAGTGCGTCTAGTAGACATAGATCTGATAAGTATAATGTGTAAAATCAATAGAGTTCCCATATAATGATGAAGTATTCTCTTTTGTACGAATGGCCAAGCCATTTTTATTTGTAATTTATATCTTAGACAGGAAGTGGCCTCACAATGGCCTTATACGCCCAAAGGTAAACAAAGACATCAGAATTTGGGCTACGACAAACACTTTTAGCATCCCATTATAATTGACATTTGTTAGACACCCACCCTAACAGGAATACTGTAAGAGGAAACATAAATCTTTTTGTTTTAAAAATATTGAGACATGACCTTGATTGACTTTTTAGTAACAATGTTAATACATCACTGGCATTAAATAGTCTTAAAATTAAAATTAAATGATTTATTGCAATTATTTCTGGGACAACATATCGTTCAAAAAAAGTAATCATCGTGACAGGCCTAGCATTGAACAGTGGCTGACCAAAAACCCAAATCAGATGAACCCCGGTGAAAACACACATCCCAAAGCCTTGCCTCCGTACAGCAATCCTGATCATTAGCAGTGGAGCTTGGGGAGGAAAAAAGGGGGACAAGGGGGCCGGTGTATAAATAGCTTTGGTGCCCAGTTGCATAGCAACCGATGCCATCTTGCCGAGGTGTAACGCCCCCTACCACGCCCCTTGTCCTGACTGTTCTGTTCCATTTTCCTCCCTCTGCAGTGTGCCTCGCCATCAAATGCAGCCTTGCAGATATGAGTGCGGCCCTGTGTGAGATTTAAAGAGCTGGCCTGTCCATCAGACGCGCCAAGAGATGAGTTCAGTGGCACCACTCTCATTTGTAACGAGAAAAAAAGAGGTGTGGTTGGCACAAGTTGGACTATCATACTAGTGAAGTGTGTGTGTTTCTATCTACATATATCTATCTACCTACCTACCTACCTACCTACCTATCTATCCATCTATCCATTCATCCATCTATCCATCTACCCATCCATCTATCTATCTATCTATCTATCTATCTATCTATCTATCCATCTATCTATCATGGCGGTGATTTGGTGAATCATCAGTGTCAGGCAGCAGAGTGGGAAATGTTTTACAAATGCTGCCTGTCAGGAGGGAGGAGACCGTCCCCCGGAGGTTTCAATCACCCCCCACCCCCCCACCCCAAAACCCGCCCCACCCCGACTCCCTCCATCCCTCCATCTCTTCCATCAGAGGTGCTAATGAGCCCAGGAGAGGTGCGGATAGGTGTGGGGGAGAGAAAGGGAGCGCAAGACAGTGCAAATGAGGTGATCAAGTCATGCTCTGTGTGTGTGTGTGTGTGTGTGTGTGTGTGTGTGTGTGTGTGTGTGTGTGTGTGTGTGTGTGTGTGTGTATATATGCGTGTGTGTTTGGGTTGGGGCTATCCATCACAAATGACTGACGGAATGCTGCATGTTGGATTTAGTGATCCAATGTCACAATGATGCAAGTGCCAGGTAGTGACATGAGGGGTGTGGGTATGTGTGTTTGTGTGTGTGTGTGTGTGTGTGTGTCCTGTAGTGAGAAACAACCTGCCAACAAGGCTCTGCCTCACGCCCTTCCATGGCGTCCGGGCTATCCCAATTTGATCTAATATTAGGATGTTTCTGCAGAGACCCGGCTCCACTACACACATCGTGAGCTTTGTGGCAGCCAGCAGTGAGAAAGGAGCTCTTTGAGGCACCCAGCGCACGGCCACGCCAAACACAGCAGTCACTTCTGGAAACCACTTGGCACACATCCCTGTTCCGAGCTGCATGCCGGGAGTCAATGTGTGTGAGAAGGCGGGGAGGATCTTAGGGTGCTACCTGAAGCATTTTCACAGTAGAACACTAATAGCTAATTTGACACTATATATTTAAAGGAGCTATAAAGGGAATTCGGAGCATGGCTATGATTCAGAGTCTGCCCCTCACATATAGAAAATGAATATTCAAATAACATTCCAATGAGGATTTCTGATCAAACACATATTTGACCAAAGCTCACTTTAATCTGACCTGAGAAGTCCTTAAAATGTTGAAATTGACCAATCAGAATAGAGTATTCATTGAAGCTGTGTAATAATTGTTGAATACTCAATACTTATTGGTCAATTTGGACATTACAAAGGTCATTCATTCTCACTAACAGACCACTGCTAAGGAGAACAGACTGTTGCTAAGGAAGATCAAGGGACTGTGTGCAGCCAAATCAATCCGCAGAAAGAAGTTCGGTCAATTTAACATCAGCTGCAAACAAAGAACATTTGTTTTCTCAATCAGAAAACGCAATGGAATACTTTTTGAAAAAAAGAAAAAAAAGCAAGGCAAAATAAAGAATTTTAAAAGACAGAGCGCTAGACGTCAGAGAACTCAACTAAAGGAGACAGACAGGAAGTAAACACCATTGGGAACAAGGTATTGGCTCTGGCAGAGTTTAAAGACATGAAAAAGATAATGTGAACAGACTGACATTTACCGCTAATCTCGATCAGTGCTGCCATCATTTTAAGTAACGTCGCTGTTACCGCAGTTCCATTTGTTGGCACGTAGTGGCCAGGACTACTTTATCGCGTCAGGATTGCAATGTTGTTAGTTTTTTCTTTAACGACTGCCTCGCTGTGTTACTGTGGTTATTTTACTCCCAGTATCCATTATATTTGCAAGATAATGTAGTGCTTAATGTACAGTAATTGATATGGACTATAATCACAAAGGCCAAGATAGAGTTACCTGACAAGAGGATTTTATTTCTCTATTTATCCTTCATCAGCCATGTAACACGGACAAAAGAGGCATCACCTTTCTTGGTCTGCTTGCCATGCACATCTATGGCTGCAAAAAGCAATATTATCAGGGGTGCACATAACTTTCTCAGTGAGGTACTCAGAGTCAGTACCTGGAGTCAGTGTTTGATACTCCAACTTCTGGCTCCACTCAAAGTAATTTGATGAAGGGGGGGGGGGGGGGGGGGGGGGGGGGGGGGGGGTAGTGGAGTACTTCGTGACCACTGAGCGTGAACGGGATCAGCTGTTTTAGCGTAGTTCTCCAGTGAAGGGGGGGGGAGTCTCCCTCCGCAGCCGGCTGGCGTAGTTTTGGCGCAATTCCTTTGTACAGACTGACGTTAACAGCAGCCCTGCCTGTGCACACAGAGACCGACTGTCGTCCGGTGATCTAACCGCCTTCTGGAAAAGCTTCACAAGTAAAATTCGCTTTGTGACACAAGTGACGATACGCATTTCAGATTGTTGCCGCCCATGCGTACCTGCGTACCAGTTGTGTGCACCCCTGAATATTATGCATGTTTGCTGCACACTGTTTTCCATTAAATCAGTGCCTACTGTACATGAAAATGAAAATATTCGGAAACAAAAAGGACGGTCTGCTAGTGTGGGGTTACAGACATGAACCGATAGTTGGTAGTGGAAATAATTCCGTAGAGGCTCTATGACTGTGATTAAGGTTGTTAGACACAGTTTAACATTTGGGAAAATCCTCTAGGGCACAATGTTTCTGTGCAATGGTTATTTTATGCAATGGCAACCAATTAGATTTTCTCAGTTAGGCATGCTTTAGGGAATTTCCTGCAGAGGAGGAAGATTCATCAGCGCATCCTGCTGATGTTGATGCTTGCACCATGCAGAGCTGTAAAGTCAAACATGCTGTAGAGTTCAGGGAGAAAGCAGATGTCTGGAAGTTTGAGGAACATCGGTAAACAAAGCCAGAAGAGCAGCAAAGTGGAGAGTCGGGACTTTGATGGACATTATATGGATCTAAGTAGTAATAAGCAGTCGATGAACAGAACTGATAGCCCCTAAATGGTCCCTTACCATCTTCTGACTCAACCAATGGAAACTAGAATTATCGCCCCACGTTGAATTCCTCTACAAATTACTGAAGTTATATCTTGCCTCACATGTCTGTCCAATAGAGTCATAACTTTATCATTTACCCTATTAGATACTTGTGTGAAATTATAATACTTAGAGTATGAAGACTTGAGTGATGTCCAAAAGACCTTTGAAGAGGAAAATATAATCAGTTCATCCTTGAGACCAAATGGACATTTGAGCCAGATTAGGAAGAAATCCCTCAGATATTGTGTTCACGGGAGATGATCGCTCAATCGACCCAAAAACTGAGGTTACTGGCATCCAAAAATTGTGTCAATTGAATGGATGGAAATGGAAGATTTTGCGATCCTTTTTTATTGCTTCACATGTACAGAGAAAACAAACTCAAATGTGGGAACTGCATTTAACCAAAAGTGGTTTGGGTAACCGGTTTTGTCCATTCTGGGACCTGAACCAACAACCCTCCAGTTCCCAAGCAAAGTGCCTACATATTGAGATCATTCTGGCTACATTATTGAATTACCTAGTGTGAATGCCGCTGACCGTGTCCTGAGCCAGAAGATCGGAGGCTGTATGGCTCGGCCCTGCTGCTTTGGACAACAGCAGAACAATCAGTCCTCTTGTCGGGAGATTGTTCCTGCTGTCGAAGACAAAGTCCCTGCAGAGAAATACCATCAGAAGATTAAAATACACATAGACTGTCAGTAAACAGTATGAATTAGTTCTCTGGATTTATAATTCATTCTCTTACAGTGGGGCAAAAAAGTATTTAGTCAGCCACCAATTGTGCAAGTTCTCCCACTTAAAAAGATGAGAGGCCTGTAATTTTCATCCTAGGTACAATTCAACTATGAGACAAAATGAGAAAAAAAAAAAAAATCCAGAAAATAACATTGTCTGATTTTTAAAGAATTTATTTGCAAATTATGGTGGAAAATAAGTATTTGGTCAATAACAAAAGTTCATCTCAATACTTTGTTATATACCCTTTGTTGGCAATGACAGAGGTCAAACGTTTTATGTAAGTCTTCACAAGGTTTTCACACAATGTTGCTGATATTTTGGCCCATTCCTCCATGCAGATCTCCTCTAGAGCAGTGATGTTTTGGGGCTGTCGCTGGGCAACACGGACTTTCAACTCCCTCCAAAGATTTTCTATGGGGTTGAGATCTGGAGACTGGCTAGGCCACTCCAGGACCTTGAAATGCTTCTTACGAAGCCACTCCTTCGTTGCCCGGGCGGTGTGTTTGGGATCATTGTCATGCTGAAAGACCCAGCCACGTTTTATCTTCAATGCCTTTGCTGATGGAAGGAGGTTGTCACTCAAAATCTCACGATACATGGCCCCATTCATTCTTTCCTTTACACGGATCAGTCGTCCTGGTCCCTTTGCAGAAAAACAGCCCCAAAGCATGATGTTTCCACCCCCATGTGTCACAGTAGGTATGGTGTTCTTTGGATGCAACTCAGCATTCTTTCTCCTCCAAACACGTCTAGTTGAGTTTTTACCAAAAAGTTCTGTCATCTTTCCATATGACATTCTCCCAATCCTCTTCTGGACCATCTAAATGCTCTCTAGCAAACTTCAGACGGGCCTGGACATGTACTGGCTTAAACAGGGGGACACGTCTGGCACTGCAGGATTTGAGACCCTGGCGGCGTAGTGTGTTACTGATGGTAGCCTTTGTTACTTTGGTCCCAGCTCTCTGCAGGTCATTGACTAGGTCCCCCCGTGTGGTTCTGGGATTTTTGCTCACCGTTCTTGTGATCATTTTGACCCCACAGGGTGAGATCTTGCGTGGAGCCCCAGATCGAGGGAGATTATCAGTGGTCTTGTATGTCTTCCATTTTCTAATAATCGCTCCCACAGTTGATTTATTCACACCAAGCTGCTTACCTATTGCAGATTCAGTCTTCCCAGCCTGGTGCAGGTCTACAATTTTGTTTCTGGTGTCCTTTGACAGCTCTTTGGTCTTGGCCATAGTGGAGTTTGGAGTGTGACTGTTTGAGGTTGTGGACAGGTGTCTTTTATACTGATAACGAGTTCAAACAAGTGCCATTAATACAGTTAACAAGTGGAGGACAGAGGAGGCTCTTAAAGAAGAAATCTTGTTTGTTTGTCGATGACCAAATACTTATTTTCCACCATAATTTGAAAATAAATTCTTTAAAAATCAGACAATGTGATTTTCTGGATTTTTTTTTCTCATTTTGTCTCTCATAGTTGAGGTATACCTAGGATGAAAATTACAGGCCTCTCTCATCTTTTTAAGTGGGAGACCTTTGGTGTTGGAACAATTGGTGGCTGACTAAATACTTTTTTGCCCCACTGTATATGCCTGCTTCCCTTGTTTGAGACATACTTGAAATACGTAACCTACCAAATGGCCATGGCACAAACTAAGGTTGAACCAGTTTACATTGATAGCTCTATTTTGTATTTTTCCAACCTTTCTGAGCAGAACAAGGCTTTTTAAACGTGTACATTTAACATCTCGTCCTACACCCTGCTGCCATCTGTTCCAAGAGCCTGATGCCAGCTACACCTAATCCCACTGCTTCACCCTGTTTAATGAGCAATGTTTAAGAAACCGGTAACAGCTTGGAAACATCCAGCATGCATAGAGGAAACTAAGTAGTTTAAATAGTGAAAGAAAAATAACTTCGACACACTTCCGAAGTAAGGCTCTTTCTTCTTTGTCCTGAAGCGCAGTCCCGTTGATTCCAAAGGAAGGTACTCTGTGTGAAATGCTATGTAAAGCCTGCTAATCATCATGGCTGCTTACAATAGTGTTTGACACATAAAATGCAAATGATTTATTATTCAGAGAGGTGTGACCAAACCAAAAGCGTAAAGTTACCGGCTGACAAAACCCAAACAATGAGTTAGAAGATGCTGAAATGCTACATAGAGCTGAAGGGAGCTGATAGCAGGCGGATCATCCTCTGTGGGTTCCTCACTATAAACCATCCTTTTCACATTACAATTAGTCTTTGTTAATGTAGGAATATTGATGATAGAAGCTTTAAAAAGGGCTTGTATTATTCATATTGAAATATTGAGCAACCCCTTGCTTTTTTTAATATATATACTTTTTTTTTTTTGGGCCCTTTTATGCAGTGTTGAGAGGGGGGACACAGAAGGGGGGACATTGCCTGAGCTATCTGGCTACTTATCATATTTTAAATATATACATTTATTTGTTATAGTATTTATTTCATAATTTGATTTCATGCTTGTAATCTGAGGTAAATTATTTAATCTCTATAAAAAAAATTTAAACCAAATTTTTTATTTTTAATACATTTTCATGATCTCAGTTGGATTAAAATGATCCGCTAAACAGAAAACCTATAAAGAATTTCTTTTTTTTTTTATCATTTTTGTTTACGCATTCATGTTTGAAAGTTATATAAAGACACAATAACTTATTTTAATAAATTACATTTATTCAGGATATCTTTTTAAAGCATCTTATATACAGTATAGTAAACAATGGCATCTTAGGTCTGGACATTCAATTGATGCTATTGAATAATCATGATTAGCCAATCAATATGGACCGTTTCTCTAGGACAAAGAATGACAAAATGTTTAAGGATTAAACTGCAAAGTACCGAGAAATAATTGCGCAGTTCGCTGTAGGAGTGTATATTTCTACAGTTTTTCTTTTTAGGAAGGGGGGGGGGTCCCTAACACACCCACGGAGCCCAGAGGTATCTGCCTGCGTGGTGGGCAGATTAAATATCTTTTTAGTGTCTCTGGGGAGCGCTTTAGACAGAGCACCTCTAATCCTGTCCCTATGGGAGCCCCTTGTGCCATGAATCACGCTCTCGTTAGGGGCTCCGAGACAGACAAGCCACCACGCCCCCCTCCGCTCCATGCCCAGACACCGGCTTCACCAACCCCCGCCACCTCCACACCCCCCACCCTCTCTGACCCACCCCTGCACCACAGGGGGAGGTGGAGGAACGAGGCAGAGAATGGATGTGAGAAGATAAAGCATGAAAAGTGGGAGGGGACGGGGGGAGGTGGAGAGCAAAGCAGAAATGCAAGAAAAGATGACAGAAGAAACACACTGGTGATTCAAAGTGTTCTGGTGCTGAAACAAGAGAAACAAATGATTTCCAAAAAAACATAAAACACCTCTAAAATGTAGATACATGTGACATTATGTAGGGCTGTCTTTCATGGCAGCTTTTGGGATTTATTTATGGTCACTCTAAATGTGTACTCAAGTGAAAAATAGGAGGCTGGTGCATTGATGAATGCAGAAGCATCGCCGGGCGAACAGAAAACGGCTAGAGAGCGAAAACATGATGAAGCTGCTCTCCTCTTGGGGAGTCCGGTTAAGCCAGTGGCCTGAGGGTGGCAGATGATTCATATTTATGTCACTATCCACACCGGCATACATCAATCAATCACAACTGCCCTCCCGCAAAGGGGTGGGGCAAAGGATGATGTGGAAAGCGAGAGATAGTGAGGGCTTGGGAGAGGGAGAGTGGAGGAGAGGAATGGGCTGCTGTCAGTTTGAAAGGGTTGTGAACAGGTCACTACGCCTCCTGCTCCGCCACTGCAGCGCAGGAATTCTAGACCTTTAGTGGCTGTATGCAGGGGCTGAGATGAATGGATGCTAATGTGTGATCTCACATGTGTGGTGGCTTATTGATCCTCTGCCTCCCCGGAGTATGGAAAGGAGGCATTCATGCTAAACATGCCTGTACTTTTCTTATGATGGAGTTTATGCAATGCATCTGTCTCTACAGTGCAGATATCTTTATTGAATGTTCAGTTTTTTTCAGAGAATTGCCCAATTGGATGATTACTGAGTTAAACCTCAAGTTGCTTTAATGACTGAGTAAAGAAAGTCTCAAGGAATGCTCAGCAACATCCATAAAAAATTGCAGATCTAATTAGCAGACGAATAAAATAAAAGCTAAATATGGACCTCCGCTAAAAGAGAATATAAACAGTTGCTTGTAGTTTACTTGCAAGCTAACATCTCACCCAAATGAATGTTCAGTGGGTAAGCCTATTTAAAAACCGATTACCGTGGTGTCTTTTAAGAGACAACATAAACTGTCCCATTGGACACGCTTAAGGCCTAAAAGCACTGAAAGAGATCATTGACCCGTCATTGGACATGCTTCAATTGCTTCGTGGTGCACTCAGATTTTAAACGCCAACATTACAGAACCAGCAATCTTTAAGAACATTTATTTGTGGTTCTTTATTTTCTGTCATCTGCTATTTGGAAGTCGGGTCACATTTGGTTATGTAATGACTTGGTATTTCAAATATATGTACATGAGAAGGTTTAAAGAAATACAATGACACGTTAATATTGACAGGCCTAGTAAAGGTGTTTCCCAGGCTGCCCATTTGCACAAATCACTTTTTATATCTAGAAGATGCTTATCTATAAGTGCTTTTGTCTATCAGCAAATATTTCCTAACTTAAAGGGACCTATTATACAAAATCCACTTGTTCATGTCTCTTCCACATCACCATGTGTCCTCTCTGTGTAAAGAGATTCTGACAGTTTCAGGAAAAAAGATTCTCTCTCTTTTTTGTCCTGATCCATTTATATAAAAACCTGTCTGAAAATGAGCTGATCAGATTTTGGCCACATGTCATAACGATTTGTTGGTTTGTGTAACAATTAGCCAATCACCAACCAAGGTAATCCCCCCCCCCCCCCCACCTTATCACCTGAATCTCCTCCTAGAGCACCATTGTGTTCTTTTTAACCAAATATCTCGCAGAGGGGCGTGGGGAGGGGCTCCTTATTTTCATCTAAAGTAACAGACAGAGAATCAGCACTTTTGGAACAGGGCTAAAACAGAGGGGATTATGGGTTGCTGCAATGATCTGTTTGGCGTTTGGAGCCAAACACTTCAGAGACATGTTTTGACCTATAAGACCTATAATATATTGATGAAAAGCAGTATCATAGGGGACCTTTAAGTGTCAATAAAAGTTCTCAATAACTATACCCTTACTTTGACACTAGAAGGCTGTTTTCCTATTCATCTCTTGAAGTTCGAACGTATTTCGCCTGAAATCGGAGTTCCACACATGTCCGTACAAGCAGGACTTTATGATACCACATGGTGATATCCAGTTTTTTTCCAATGTGCAGCTTGTGATGTGAAAACTTGAAACCTCTAGTGAATTGAGGGTGGGGGGAATTTGAATAGGCTAATAATCTTTTCTTTTTGAGGAAAGCCCATTTTAGACTAACTTGAGATTATTCCTATATGTCCTAAAACAGACTGGAGAAGACTATCATTTCAAAATGGTTTCTTGTCCACAATCTAGCTGAAATATGCAGGCCAATGAGGCACCACTTAAATTCTACTGAACTGTCATCGCATTGATCAAGATATCAGAGCTCATGCTTGAGATTCTAGAAAGAAAAAGGCGAGAAAACGCTGGAGGGAAATTCTAGTCGAAGGCAAACTCTCAAGGACTGTCCTTAAAGTAAGTTAAGTTTCTTCTCCAGGGCCGCAGTCCCCTCGCTGTAACTCCAGACTTTGGGGCAAAGTTAGCTGAGCTGCAGTTTTTGAGAATGAAAGGAAAGGAAAAACCGAAACCCAACTCCACGAGGGTCTGCCTGTCTGCTATTGTGGATATTTTTATCTGCCGCACGTCTAAGGCAGAGACACAGAGGGAAATACGAACCAGCCAACCCAAGCTGACAGTGAGGAGTCAGACTGTCAAGAGGTCTGCTCCCCCCCCACCCCCCACCTCCACCCCCATGCTACAACACCCAAATGGATTGTCATATCAGATTTAGGTGTATAGGTTATTACACCCTTGGGCTCCTGTTTCCAAAACACCCGTCGGTATGGCGGGATTGAGTTTGAGGACTCTCTCTTCTGGTTCTCTTTCCTTGGTTCTCCAAGTTCTTGATTTATTTGATAAGATGAAAGACAAGGCAACCCCTGTGATAAATAGGTCATATTTGGAAGATGTGACCCGTTGTAGCCCCTCCCTCATCATAGCACAATCATGGGTTTGCAGTTGCATCACAAGTCCTCCTTGGCATCGTGCAACTATAGGCAACAACTGGCAGTGTTTCCGCCAGACCAGGACTGAGAGGGCGTCCACCCCGAGAGCGGGGGGTGCTTGAATTTAGACTTGAGCCGTCCCTTATAGATACTGTCTTTTTACGTTAGTGAGCCGGATCATTTGGCTCGGCTCTCTTAAAGCGCCTGATGTTTCAGCTCCCAAACGGCTCTTCATGGTACCACAGTTTACCACGGAGCCTCAGTTTCGCTGCTGCGAGGCTCTGGTGCTTGCAGATCACACACGTGCTCCAGTAACAGCACTCATCGCGTCCAAATCGGGCATGTTCCGTGTTGTGCTGTAGCAGGCACCGCTGATGTCGGGGAAACGATCTTCAATACTCCGAAAAGAATCCCACCAGACTCCTTTGCCCCTCCAACAGAGGGATGTCCTTGTCCTTTTTCCTTTTCGTCATTTCAAGCGATAAAAACTCTCGATCTTCTCTCGAATTGTTAATATTTTTGGACGCCCTCACCTCGCGTTCAGGGCGTCCCGAGCTGAATAAGGGCGTCAAATGACGGCAAGACGCCCCCCTGGCGGAAACGCTGACAAATTGATATAAAAACAACTATGTCTGGCATGGCCATAGGTCTGTTTAGGAACATCTAATTGGGTTGATTAATACCCCAAAAGAGGTGACTGCAACAAAGACAAATATGTTGTCTTTGGGCCTCTCCTGCAGAAGAAATAAATACAGTACTTCCCTTTGAAAAGTTAGTTTATGGTTTATACAGTTATATGGTTGAACATCGGCCACAATTCGCCCTGTTGACTGCCTGCCCGATGACATCAACTATGGCAGGAGCTGATCTCAATAAGTGCTCTTAGTCCAGCAGATATGTGAAAGAATTGTGCTTTTGATGATAAAAGCATGACATTTGGCACACTGTTAGAGCATGCCCTAAGGAAGATTTTTGGCTATAGGGCCATCGCAAATGTGTCCAATGGCGGCCATTTTCAGGTTGTTATTTTACCAGTAGTTTAGGATCTAGACCACCTAGGATCTTGATTCTGGTGGCTAATCCTACATTTTCAAGGATGGGGAATGCATTGGTACTATTTACAACATGCTAGAATGTAGCTAACTATATGTATCTGGTATTCAGGGAACAAAATACACAGTAAACCATTAACATATTTATTATGGTGAAGTCATACATGTTACATAATATATATGAAATATTACAGGTTTTCAACTAAATGCAGACTTAGTTCTGAAAACACAGTCCACCACAGTGGCAAGGGGCAGTGTACTGAATTGCTACCTTGACACATTCAGGAGAAGTTCACGACAGGCCTGGGTCGATTGGGCTGCTGTGATTGCCAGTAGGCTACTACCATATCCGTGTCAACTGTGCGTATTGACACCTTGCTATACCCTTCCTTCACAGCATCTCCTAGGTGCAGTAGGATGCAGCTATCAGCCTCCTCATGTGTGCATGTTGCAAGTACTGATTATTTGTTTGCCAGTGTTGAGGGCTGTAACACTGGTTGCCAGGAAGAAGAACAGTTCAGCCTTCTTGTCTTCAATGCGCAAAAACTCTGGCCAGTTTCCAGGAATGACACTGGATGGCTCAACGCGTCTATGAACTCCCTTCCCTCTCTTGCTGCGTGTTTCAGCCTTCAGACTTTCGGGGAAATATTCATCCCACACGACATCAATTCTGCTGACATGCTCCAGCTGAGACAGGATGTAACGCTTTCTGCGTATAATAAAAAAACGTCTTAGCAGCACCAGGTCATAGCATGTTCACAAGAGTAGCCCCATCAAGGATGAGGCATTAACTGTGTGGTGGGATACATTCTCTTGTAAAGAAATCAGGTCCTCCAAACAGCCCACCAAGTCTGACTTGGTACCGGTTCTGAGTTTGCCCATTTGTGAAAATGATGATGGACATGCCTGGTTTTCAAGTTTATTATATTTCATGTAATTAATCCCAAAAAACTCATCCAGACTTCCATCACGTATCTCAGATACAATGTACAGCCTAGAGAACAGAGAACAGTCATTCTTCAGAGATTAGAGCTGTTGTTGGACCTGGACTTCTCTTGGACTGGAGGCTGGCTGAATAGAGGGAGGTTTTTCCTTTTAATGGGATCTTTGATGGGCTTTTTCTGTTCGACCAGGCGCTCACTGACATACAGTGGAGGAAATAAGTATTTGATCCCTTGCAAATGTTGTAAGTTTGCCCACTTACAAATAAATGAACAGTCTATAATTGTAATGGTAGGTTTAATTTATCAGTGAGAGTAAGAATATCAAAAAGAAAATCCAGAAATGTACATTATATAAAAGATACAATTTGATATGCATTAAACTGTGGGAAATAAGTATTTGATCCCTTTGCAAAACATGTGTTAGTACTTGGTGGAGAAACCCTTGTTGGACAGCACAGAGGTCAGACACTTCTTGTAGTTGGTCTCCAGGTTTGTGCACATCTCAGGAAGGATGTTGGTCCACTCCTCTCTGAAGATCCTCTCCAAATCCTTAAGGTGTTGAGGCTGATTCTTGGCATCTCAAAACTTCAGCTCCCTCCACAGATTTTCTATGGGATTAAGGTCTGGAGACTGGCTAGGCCCATCCATCACCTAAATGTGCTTCTTCTTTAGCAGTTCCTGTGTTGCCTTGGCCGTATGTTCAGGTGTATTGTCCTGCTGGAAGACCCATCCATGACCCTTTTCAGTGTCCTGGCTGAGGGAAGGAGGCTATTGGCCAAGATGTTACAGTACATGGCCCCTTCCATCCTCTCCTCGATGCAGGGAAGTCGTCCTGTCCCCTTAGCAGAGAAACACCCCAAAACTTATAATGTTTCCGCCTCCATTTTGGTGTCATCTGACCACATCACCTTCTACCAAGCCTTCTCTTAATCATTCAGATATTCATTGTCAAATTTCAGAAGGGCCTTTCATGTTCTTCTTCAGCAGGGGACCTTGCGGGCGCTGCAGGGTTTGATCCATTATGGTGTAGTGTGTTACAAATAGTTTTCTTGGGTCTGTGGTCCCAGCTGCCTTGAGATCATTAACAAGTTCCTCCATTGTAGTTCTTGGCTGATACCTCACCTTTCTCATGATCATCAATACCCCAAGGGGCGAGATCTTGTGTGGATTCCCAGACCGAGGGTGATTGATTGTTGATTGATGTCCATATTTTTCCCTTCCATTTCCGAATAATCGCACCAACAGTTGTCACCTTCTCCCCAAGCTGCTTGCTGATGGTTTTGTAGCCAACCCCAGCCAAGTGCAGGTCTACAATCTTGTCCCTGAGGTCCTTAGACAGCTCTTTAGTCTTGCCCATGGTGGAGAGGTTGGAATCTGATTGATTGATTCTGTGGACTGGTGTCTTTTATACAGGTAACAAGTTGATATGAGGGGTACTTTCCTAAAGGAAATGGACTTATGTAACCGGTCTGTGGGAGCCAGAATCCTTGTTTTTTGCAAGGGGATCAAATACTTATATCCCACAGTTAAATGCAAATAATTGTTTATCTTTTATATAATTTCATTTTCTGGTTTTTCTTTTTGATATTCTTACTCTTACTGTTAAAATAAACCTACCATTAAAATTATAGACTGTTCATTTCTTTGTAAGTGGGTGAATTTACAAAATCGGCAAGGGATCAAATACTTATTTCCTCCACTGTAGGTGTCATACCCGTCCTGTCCGAGTTTTTCAATCTGGTTCAGAGTGTCAATGACTGCTGCATCTGCAAGGTCTCTAGTATCCAGTACAAGAAGATATTCACTGGTTATTTCACAGAATGGATTGCCCATGTCTTATGTAGCACCAATTAGTGCTTTAACATCTTGTGCAAATGCCATTTGTGCATGTTTGGTCTGCTCATGGTGCAGGGTGTCAGTCTTCTTTCTCTTCTCAGTGGAGGCCTTAAACTCTCCAACCACACATGCCATCTCGGGGCCAGACACCATCCAGCATCGCAGAGCTGCAGGGTTCTCCGTCAGGCCTACAGCACCACAATCACCTTTCACAGAGGCATTGTTCTGCTTGTGGTCCTGGTCAATGACAATAGCAGAGAAGCTGTGTGTCGTCTTCTTCACAGCAAAGTTTCCTTTCAGAAACTGTTGATGGACATCAGGATGGTTATCTTTTAGCACAATCATGTCACGTAAGTGGACTGGTATCCATCCGGCATATTGGGTGTGTCCCAGGGAAAGGACCATTCAGGTCACCCTTGAAAAAGAGATCAATGATCTCAATGGGATTCACCTGCATAAATAAAGGTTTGAAATGAAATGAAATGAACCAAGGCACAATCTTGGTAAAGGCATTTATGTAGAGTAGGAAGTCGGCCTCTCTTATTGATCGCACATAGATCATCAACTCTATTTCCAGCTGCAGGATGATAGACCAGAAGTGGAACTGGGAACATGACACTGCTCTTGTCCACCCGCTACCCCTCCAGGAGGTCGCCAAGTACCTTGAGTGCTGCCATCTCAATGTGAAACCCAACAAACATCACAATAAAATGATCTTCAATGTGAGTTGCTGGCCAGCTCCACTGGGTTTGTTTTGCCACAGCATATAGAGGTTGATCCAGAGTGATCTGACCAGGATTCAGAATCTCTAATGCCTGACTTACCTCATCGATGGAATGACGAATCATGGCCACATATTTGGCCTGGTCGTAGAAGTAGATAAGTGAGCATCGATTCAGCACACAAAGAGAGCTGCCTTCCAAGCTGGTCACTGCTGGGGACAGATGATGTTTGCAGCCCCTGAACTCCCATCCCCAGGTGACTGGGGGTGGAAGAGGAAGGCCACAGGTGGATGGGAAGTTTACTGGACCACATTACCAGGCCTGTTGTGAACTCCTCCGCTGTGGATGCAAAAAGGGTTGCAGTGGACAATGCAGATGTGTCAAGGCAGCAATTCAGTTCAGTGCCCTTTGCCACTGTGGTGGACTGTGTTTTCAGAACTAACTCTGCATTTAGTTGAAAACCTGTAATATTTCATATATATATATTATGTAACATGTATGACTTCACCATAATAAATATGTTAATGGTTTACTGTGTATTTTGTTGCCTGAATACCAGATACATATAGTTAGCTACATTCTAGCATGTTGTAAATAGTACCAATGCATTCCCCATCCTTGAAAATGTAGGATTAGCCACCAGAATCAAGATCCTAGGTGGTCTAGATCCTAAACTACTGATAAAATAACAACCAATGGCGGCTATTTTCAAAATGGCCGCCATTGGCGCCATTGGACAAATTTGCGATGGCCCTATAGCCAAAAATCTTCCTTAGGGCATGCTCTAACAGTGTGCCAAATGTCATGCTTTTATCATCAAAAGCACAATTCTTTCAGATATTTCACATATCTGCTGGACTATCTTATATAAACAGTCTATGGTTATGTTGCATCAATGTAGCACCGACTCAAACCTCAGTATGTGGTATATGCAGATTGGGGGATGAAGTCACACTTTATGTTTCTAATTGGTTTTATATTTACATTTAATCACATTTCATTTATGTCTCACGCAAAGACTTTCTTTACTTTTTTAATAAATAATTATTTAATTATTAGCAAAAAACCACAAAACATTAGTATTGGTTTTGGACAAATTGTTATTTTTAACCCAGAACTTCACAATATGTGCATCCCTAAAATGTTACCCCTTGCGTGCTTCTTTAGTCAATTTCCTTTTTTGAAGTGAAGCATTAATGCAGTGACAAACCAATTCATGACTTTGCTTTTGCTCCCATACTTAACATTTCCCTTTAGACTTTATTCAGTGCAAACATTTGATTTGAAAGTTGACCAATTTCTCTTACGATGTCAGCAAAGGGCTGATGGCTTTACTACGTTTGTATGCATTTGGATAGATTAACATTATACAAATATGATTAGTTGTATTGTTATCAGTTGATTGACTTTGTTTCTATCTAAGGAATGTTGCTGATAAAGTAATTACACACAGCTCCTTTACTTAAAACGCTTCTGCCCATTCACTTTGAATGGGGTGACGTCACACTTTGCCGAACTGCATTGTGGGAGCGTCGCTTTGCTTCGCTCGCTTCAAAAGTTGAGCAATGTTCAACTTTTGAAGCTTCGACGGAAGCGTCAGACAATCAAATCATATGCCAGTACAAGATCTAGCCAATCAAACCGCGTGCTTGTGTGTCCGGGGCGGGAGATTAATGTGATTGGTTGTTGGTCGAGCTTCAGACGCACGCTGCCATTTGGACGCTGTGTTATAGTCACAACATATCAGAGGGAAATATTGAACTTTTTATTATTATTTCTCACCATTTATCCAGCAGCTGTACTTACTACTTTTGGATTGAAAAAAATGATACAAGTTATACGAAATCTTAAAAAAAAGAGAACATATTAGAGTTAAGAACTATTAAAGTAGCCAACTGTGTATTAAAAAGTTTAACTAGCTACTAGGGGTGTAACGGTTCACAGAAGTCACGGTTCGGTTCATACCTCGGTTTGGGGGTCACGGTTTGGTACGGGTTCGGTACAACAAGGTAAAGCAAAATAAAGTCCCAGATGCATAATTTGTTTTTGCTGTTATTTATTTTGAACAGTAGTGCAAGTTTTGGTATGAACATAAGGAACTCTAACATTTGGAATCATTAACTGTATTACACAGTTAAAAACCAACTACAAACAGTAACACACACACTCAGATGGCCATATTATTTATAATGGCTAATGTCAAACAAAAAGGTTAAATAAGCTGTACAACTAAAAAGAATGTCTTGAAAATATTAAAATAAATAATAAGAAAGTGTTTCAATCACAATCAATAAATGGCAATACAGAACTGTATAACATCTCCTGATGTCAAAATATAAAATAAATACAATGATAAATATAAAACAAAATAAAATATGTAGGCCTACCTTTAGGGGCAATGTCTAACATGTGTAATTAACTTGTGAGTGTGTGAGGCCATTATGCCTAAATAAAGGTACTCAAGCTTTACTCTATTTTCAAGTTTTTCTTCAAAAAGATGAGTTTGTCTACATTGTCAGCAATGAGGGCAGATCTGTTTGCGGTAACTATGTCACCTGCCGTCGAGAAAAGCCCTCTCGCTGGGGACTGAGACTAACTCGGAGGTGATTGAGCGGTGTTACCACTAGCATACCGCACCGCTGTCGAACAACGCCAACACACCGTCCTCGTCCGATCCACAACTCGCACCCCATCATTGTTGTAGTCCACAGGGAATGTTCCCACACACCTGATTTAAAAGAAGCAGGTGGGTCTTCTAGCTCCTATGTGTTGTGTGAACTTGCCATATCTACTAACTTTTCTTCTTCATGTATTGTGTTTGTTTTGTTGTGTTTTGTTCTTGTTCTTCATTTGTTATACGGGCGGCTGGCTTTTAGGCACAATACCGCCCCCTGGATTATAAATAGTGTAATGGATACTGCCCTGAGTGACAGACTTTTTTCCCACTCGCAAAAAAAGGCGTATTCGCCGTGTGACTGCATGTGCCGAACCGTGACGTCCGAACCGTGACGGTACGGGACGAATACCGTTACACCCCTACTAGCTACCCTTTCTAACAGATACAACAGTGACATGGTTTCTGATCAGTGTAATCATGTCCTGTATTACAGTATCACTCACAACCTATCTCTCTGACCTTTAACAACACACAACCTTTCAAGATCACTAAGTCCTGCTGACCAGCTTCTCCTGGTTGTCCCAAGATAAAGCTTGAAGCACAGGGGAGACCTCTGCAGTTGGAGCCCACAAACTCAACAAGTGGCCTCTGAGTGTAAACACTGCCCTGTTTTTTGTAAACAAAGCAGCAAGTAACATAAGCGTTCGTACAGATAAGCACATCAGTCAGGAACATAAATGAAAATAAAACGAGAGAACATTCAATCGGGATCAAAACAGCATTTTGTGTATTCCCAATAACAGAAAGAAAGGATAGCAAATGTTTTTCAATTCCTTGACTGTCATGTAGTTATAAAATCTATTAAAATGTAGCTTGAGTTTGTCAAATCAATTAAGGGTTTCAAAGATCAAAGATCAGCAAACAATAATCTTTAAAACTACAAAGAAGGATGATAAGAGGAAAATCATCTTTTATAATAATAATACGTTTTTATCCTCAATCCCAGTTTAGAATCTGTCTAAGGGGGCTGTTACGAAATGATGACGTTTGTGGTGAAAATTCAGTTTGTGTATGATATGATGCACATTTGTTTATAAGCTGTTGTCACAAAAATATTACTAATAGTTTAGCATCTGATGGCTGTCAATAAAGGCAGCAACCACTGACAATGGTTGTTGCTTCACTTAACAAAATAGATGTATTGATTACAAACGATTGTTGTTTACCCATAAGTCTGCAGTGACAAAAGAGGATACTAGTATGGATCTGTAGGTGATGTCATGTGTTTGTACAGTAATGTAATTCCACAATGATGAGTGCTGCCAAATGTATTTGTTTTTTTTAATAAAACAGTAGTTAATCAACGATTCGAGTGTAATCATCCATGCAAAACTCTCATAAGAGAAACATATGATTGAGGCACACAATTACAGTGAGCTCCATAATGAAACACTGGACTTGTATTTCTCTTTAATTTAGAGGAAAGGTAGTCATTTAATCAAAACTGACTGCCAATTGGTGGATTATATTCATGCCAAAAAATAGTCATTTAAACAGTTTCACTATAAATGTTCATTGTATTTATTTTAAGCTTTGATGAAAGACAGAGTCGTGTTATTTTGGCAGATCATTGATAGAAGTTAGGTTAGGCGTTTACTCCATGGAAAAAACAAGCCCCGAGTCGGAGCTTAAAGGAAACCCAGATCATGTATAGTGTTACCTTGCAGTGTGGAGTAAAGGGTGTTGAGTCCCGACCAGTCTCTTCACCTGTATGGCCACATTACTGAGTTCATCACTGAGCAGGCAGCGGAGGCTCATGAAGGAGGTTGGATATCCGACGATCTTCTCTGCGTCTGCGACCGCTTTGCTCCAGTTGGAGGGTGCTGAGCTGGAGAACAGACTCAGAGTCCTCCGTCCTCGGCTGGACAGAGCCATGTGGGACAGTCGTGACCATGTAGCAGGAAACATTTTCTCTATTACTCTAATGTACTTGGTAGTGAGACAGTTGCATAAAGTGCAATTCAGTTACCTTCCACCATCTTTAAGTTGTATAGCCTGACTCTTCCTCTAACGTAGTGGCATGCTCTTAAACAGCACCGTGTTATTATTATGAATTAAAACGTATAATTTGCTGTTCTGACTGATAAAACATACTGTTACTGTGTCAATAACTAGCTGTGCTTCATAACACACGACCTGTCACTGTAGGCTGCCATCTTTGAACGCGTAATACGTTGCGCCGCTGTCCAACGTAATGACGTTTGTTGCTAAATTGTTATATGGAGAGCACTTCCTGCCAGCTCCGTAAGAGAATGAGACACTTTTATATTCATTCGTTTTTTGTCAAAGTTACACTCTGAAAGAACGTGACATGAAGCCATTTTTAAGGTATGTCCACGTGCCTTTTCGTCAAGTATTAAATGTACAAAGTGTCACTTTTGTTTGGTGAAATGTAACATTTTACAGTTTGTCCACACCTGTTTTCTTTCCACCGAACTATGTAATTTAGGAAATACAAAGCGCGCCATTTCTTCTTCTTTGCCAACAAATCTAATCAAAAACCTCAACAATGTGAAATTAACATGGGTTATGATTTGACCAAATGTAATACCATTTTTGAAATATATTATTATAATATTCATACATAGTCCATATTGGTGAATCACCCACGCAAGAGTTACTTTTTAGTTTTAAGTACTGAAGGCTACTTTGAAGCACAATTACGAGGTACTTAACTTTAGTATTTCAATTGTTCTACTACTTTATTCTTCAACTCGACATTTATCAATATATTCAACTTTTTATTCTACTACATTTATCTGACATCTTTATAGTTACTGTGTAGATACATATTTATTGCTATCTGCTCAAAATATGTATTATTATTAATAAATAAAAACTAAATATAAATAAATATAAACTTTATTGATCCCTTGGTGAAATTCACAAGCTACCCAACAGCATATATATATATAAAGAAAAAAGCCACTCCTCCTTGGCTTTACCAGCTTAAACATTAAAGTAGTGAACACATAAATGCATCAATAATAGTCAACAATAATATGTATTATTCTAAAATGGGCTGAATGAAGTTTCCTTTTCTTTTTGTAGACTATTTTACCATACATTTTAATGTTAATACTTTTTATAGTTTTGCTCTTGTTTATTTTTAAGCAGCAATCAAGCTAAGTTTTTTTAAACTGTGGCATTATTACTTCCAACAATCTGAGTACTTTTTCGACCTCTGGTTTTAACCTGTAACTGAGTTCATTAAAAGAAATATCACTTAATTCTGTGTAACATTCAAACATATTTAATTGATGCCTATATATATTTTAGTTAATTTGCCATAAAAACAAAACATTAACACCCCAGAGATGAACTGAAAGATTCAAACCCATCATATTTTGGGGCCGGCAGAAAGATTATTACTTGTATTTTTCTAAATTTAAGAAAGATAAGGCTCAATAATCTAAGATTAGCTAAATGTAAACTGATTGAAAAAAGTTAACATCAACTTAACACAAAACTGTGTTTGGTAGATGATTTCTATGTTGTAACAATGCGTTTTGGCAATAAACCTTATACCGTTGGAAAGCCTGTTCTCTTACCATTCCAATGGTACCACATTTGTGAGGAACAAGCATTTGTGGGATGAGCAGCAGAGCAGAGTATGTGGGGTGCGCCCATGAAAAATGTGACAAATATCCTCTGCCAATGCCAAAAGGCAGCCACTCTACGGTCTCGTACGACCGCCAGGAGCCGGCAATGACTGCCCTTTACCCTCAGGCCCGTTTGCACTGGAACCTCAACATGTGGAGGAACATTATGTTCAGCGATGAGTCCAGATTCTGCCTATGGCACATGGATCATAGGGTCACAGTGTGGAGCAGACGCAGAGAACGCTTTGCTGATTGCTGCAGCGATAGAGTAGTGGAGAGGATGGCCTGCCTGCAGTCCTGACCTCAACCCTATTGAACCCCATTTTGGGTCAGCTTGGCCCTGCTGTCGGTGCAGAGTGACCAACACAACTGCACAACCACGCTGGCTGACCTGGGACAAATGCTGGTTGAAGAATGGCATGCCATCCCGCAGCAGAGTGTGATCAGGCTGGTGACAGCATGAGGAGGAGAGGCTGTTGTGGCTGTGTTTGGTTCTTCCACACGCTACTGAGGCTGCTTGTTAAATGAATCAATTGTTAATAAATCAATTGTTGGCTTTCCAACGGTATAAGATTTATTGCCAAAAAGCATTGTTACAAAACAGAAAAAATCTACCAAACACAAATTGCCTTACTTTTTGTGTTAAGTTAATCTGTCCAAGATGGGGATAGAGTATAAGAGTTCAGTTCAAGCCGTAGCCTCGACAGTCTTACACAACACCTATGTCAGTAATCGGATGCCCATCTGTTTTCCATTTGCTGTGGATGTTTTTGTTTGTTGCATGAGGGCAGAACGGATCTGTGATCTGATCATGCATTAACGTTTGACCATTAGAGAACATCACTTACTGTTAAAGAGACCCCTTAATGTAATGTCATGGATTTAATCCTTTATCTTCTTCTTCTTCTTCTTGACAGATTAACAGACAGTTCTGCCTTACACTGTAATCTTCATTTATTTGACACGGAAACATCACTGACATATATATTGTGCATGTTTCATATTAAGTCCAATGACTGAAAATCAAAGAAATACTTTACACCAATGTGGAAACACTTTTGGATAGAATCTGAAGTCCTGTCCTGTTATGTTTATGTTGTGGCCAGTGACAGAAACCACAAATGGGATCTTATGTAACTCCAATGTGGAGATTTAAAATGATATGAATTCTGGATGAAATTAAGCTAAGCCAAAGTGTTTGATTGTTTTGGGGGGAAAAATCCCACTCATGTTTCAGTTCATGTAATACCATATAACAGTTCCACGATTTGATGGAGTAGTGCCCCAGCAGCGTTAGGTTTAACAATGCTTTCATTGAAGCCGCTTCCATCTGCTTATTAATAAACTGGAAAGAAAGTCTGTCAAGGACAACTTGCTGAAAAGACTCACAAAACAAACACACATACAATATATTAATGCACTAAACGCTAAAAGAAAACTGAATATGAACAAGTTAGAAATCCATCCTGATTTAGAGCCAAATAACATGCTACACCCATTTAGGTATAGCAACACATTGCAGCAAACTCGACACACATATTGAGTGTTACGGTGCAGGTGAGCTGCTGGTTTGCAAGGCATGACAGGAGCAGCCCCGTAGGCCACCACACAAGTCATCTCCCCCTGACCCTGCACCACGGTTCACTGAGCTCTGTTTCCGCCGATTTCCCGGCTCAAATGGGTGTCACAATGCCATGAGCAGCATCCCCCCGGCAGTGTGTTTTTTCACCTGCCGGAGGACAGCATGTAGCACACACATGAAACAGGTTTATTTATTCCCTATAGATTGTTTCATTCGGGATCTTGCAACTGTTTTATATGCCAATAATGCAACCAATAATGACCCTATGAGTGGCCCTAGCTGAGAAAACCCACTGTAAACCATCATCTTGTAAAACTGTCACATTATGGTCAAACACATAATGCCTATGCAGTGTTCCCCACAGAATTTGATTCTATTTGTGGGGGCACCGCACCGCACCACACCGCAGCAACTATTAGACTTGTTTTAGCAGGAAACACACAGGTGGAACGCATTTTGTTAACAAGGGCTCTGCATTAACATAATCAATCACATCTGTGCTTTCTGAAGTGTCTGCTGTGAGAAGTGCTATAGCGTGCATTGGTTTATTGGAGGTTTTTCCATGGAAGAGATATGTGGAAACCTGGATCAATAAAACATTTGTAGACGCACTGTAAGTATCTACATTACATACATACATATTTGTTGGGATAAGGGTTCTTTAAAAGAAACGTGACTTTCATTGAACCAATTTGTATTTCTTCAGCTATCGGTCTTACTTGATATTTCGGGGTTCTGGTATAAACCGTTGGACTTGAGGGAGCAGTTCTTTGGAAATTTGTTGCAAATTACAAAACCACTTCAAGGCTGAAAATGTGATGTCTTGGGTTTAAATCTGACCAACAGTATGTGAGACCTTTGTTACAAAGGCAAATGTATAGTCCCTTAAAAGTCTGATAACTGAACCTTGAGATTCCTGCAAATACTTAGACACCTAGAAAAATGTGTGCCATGCATGTTGTTGCCTGATGGAACAACCTGATGCAGAAGAAGAGACTCTGAGGCTAAATGGCAACTTTTAATATTTGATGCTAAAATGTTCCCTTTGTTCCTATGAGAGAGTGTTTAACCTTTTACCTCACTATGATGAAGGGTTTGTTTTTAGACTGCAGTTGTGTTCTAATTGGACACAATGTTCTGTGCAATGTCTGCCATCATCAAGCACTGCTCTAGGTGCTCCTGATTTTTCCCCAAAACATTTATTTCTTACAAGCAACGCTTGGCTTTTAATCCCTGCAAAATTCACTGACCTACTGATGTGTCTTTTTAAAGGTATACTTTTACGATGCCCCAAAACATTTACATTAGAAGTAATGTTAGTAGGAGTTAGTCTATTTCATAATTGTGTTTTCTCAATATATTAGAAATGGCTAGGTTAACTATGTTAGCTCGCTAACTCACAGCACATCTGCAATAATATCGGAAGGACTTATGCGACCACATTGTTAAAATAAGCCAGTAAAACTTACATTTTAGGTCATTTTTTCCGGTGACTGCGACAGTGAGCCCAATTCATTATCCCCGGATATCAACAAGAGTTCCGGTCGCTGTGAGCATCCCTTTTTAGTATCCACGTTTCCATTGTATATTGAGCTTCTTGCTGCAAATACTTTACCCTCAAAATTATCAGTTCTTAATCAATTACTTTGCTCACTTGAAATCTTAAATAAATATATTCTCCCTTTTAATGAAGGAAGAACCCAAAAACGAGAGCAAATTCTTCAATGAATTCAGATGGGGGCCACTATAAACTATAGTGATACCCATTAACAAACTCTCACACTGGGCTGGATCATCCTTTATCCAGTCAACTGCATTTTCAGTAAAACCTTAACTTGCAGAGTTTGGACGGTTCAGAAATATTTCAAAGACTAAGAATTTAGTAAAAGCACTTTGGAAAGCACTGAGCATACAACTGGATAAATTATATTTGGATTATGTCAGAGTTTGAAAACAGATTGCAGATTTTATATAAATGTGTCTGTTAAACGCAGCCCCCCATTATTTTCATTACACAAGAAATGTCTTCTTTTTTTTTTTTTAATTCTTAAATCACGTGGAGACACGAGAGAAAAGTAAAGTTTGATCAAAACATCAAGGTAGAACCGGGTGAGAAGCTGATGTACAAATGACCATTTTGGAGATGAAGTATCAAGGTTCTGCACAGTTCCTTTGGTTAAAACTCATGCTCTGGAACCTCCAATTTGAGTTTGTGTCTAAACCTGTAAAGAAACTAATGAAAACACCAGATTGTATTCTAACCAACAGCATATGGTTGTTAGCCTCCCCTGAAGAACAATATGGGACTGCAGAGTGTGTGGGCACCTGTTTGCTGCTTACAGCCCCCCACCATAGGCAGCAGCGTTAAGTGGATGTGACTGCTCTGATTGCAGTCCATGGGAAAGCGAGAAGAAATAGCCCCCCTCTGATCACCAACGCGTCATATAATGTTTCAGCGCACGCCCCTCCCCCTGTCTCGTTTTTTCCCCTCACTCAACCTCTCCTTTGACTCACAGAGGCGGCTCACCACTGGCGCACGGACCGTTGAGGATACGGGCAGAAGATGGCTGACTTAGCCGGGCACCTCAAGCCCTCGCCGGCATCAACAGCAGCGTCACGCGGGCCGCTGAAAAGCTGCAAGACATCCGCCGTCTGGAGACTGTAAACAGCTGCCTCTTTTCTCTCACCCCCCTCCTCACCCCCCCTCCTCAACCGCAAATATTGACAGAAGTATCTCAGAGGGAACATGGCAGAGATGGAAAAAGAGGGCAGACCTCCGGAAAATAAAAGAAGCCGAAAGCCAGCGCACCCGGTGAAAAGGGAAATAAATGAGGAGATGAAGGTAAACAGGCTCTGTGCACACTTGCATGTGATTACGCGTGGAGTGCTTGCTCCTCTGTGGAAATACACTCAAGTGCAATAGGCTGCATGATAGTGAAACTTTGATTTATGATTAATTTTTTCATACCCAAGTTCTATTGTGACGCTGAATGGCAGCATGAGCAGCGGCAGTATTTACCGCCTCGCACAATGGATGCGGCACCCATTCAGCGCTCCTGTAGTAAGTTTGGAATCAATGAGGAATACAGTGTGTCGCCCTCATGTCATCATTTATCCGTTTGTGTTGCCCTGCCTGCCTTTCATGGAGTTAATGGAAAATCCAGTGCGTCAGTGAAGGCGTCAACAGTGCCTCTACTATTACTATTAATACTGTTACACTACGGCGCAAAGGAGAGCAGACCAATGTGCATAATTAGGATACATCAATGGGGGGGGGGGGGACGCTCGCATTTCCACGATGCGTGTGTGTTTTTGTTTATGCGTGTGTGTGTGTGGCCAGAGGCGTAGTGATCCAGATGTGCGTCTGTGAGCTTTACGCACTCGAAAGGAGCACATTGTCTCCAGTGTTCGGCCTATCCCCAATATTCACCCTCACCTTGTTTCTTTTTTTCTTTTTCTTTTTGGTGCATATTGTGATTTTTGAGCTCTGAGCTGTGCGGTTCATTGTGGAGAAAGAAAGTGCTCAATTTGTGTGTGTGTGTGTGTGTGTGTGTGTGTGTGTGTGTGTGTGTGTGTGTGTGTGTGTGTGTGTGTGTGTGTGTGTGTGTGTGTGTGTGTGTGTGTGTGTGTGTGTGTGTGTGTGTGTGTGTGTGTGTGTGTGTGTGTGTGTGTGTGTGTGTGTGTGTGTGTGTGTGTGTGTGTGTGTGTGTGTGTGTGTGTGTGTGTGTGTGTGTGTGTGTGTGTGTGTGTGTGTGTGAGAGAAAGAGAGAGAGGAAGGATGTGTGTCCGCTTTGTCTTCATCTCCTCATTGTTTGTACACATTTAGGCAGAGACACATCTGCTCTCTTACGGGTGGACCTGCAGGTGATCACGTTGGGGAGAATTATTGTGGAAATGATGTTTTTTTTGGCTGTCAGAGAGAGGCGCGAGGGTGCTGGCTCTGAGCGAGTCCTGAAACAACCCTGTGATAAAGAAGCCTTTTTTTTGCATTTAGACCTCTCCAAAATACCAAGGCGCGTTCACGTGCCACCACTTACTGTAAAACACATTTTATTTTTTTTGTTATGACAACAGATGCTTTGTTGGTGGTTAACAGAGAAACAAGGGATAATGCAATGACATTCTAAGATGATTTGAATCTTTTTTTTGTTGCAGTGTGATCTACTGATTTTGAGGTATTTAATGTGAGTGTTCCACTTTGTATGCATTCAGACTTGCCAATACAAAAAGAGAGCTTCTTCCAATAACGGCACAAACTGGAAATTTTTCTTGATAACTACAAAAAAAAGGCCACGATCCTCAGTTTTAGAGGAAATCCTGTGATGTCTGCTCCTGATGACAGGAGGTGGGGATGTTGGGTAGTGGTGGTGGGGGGTGGTGGTTGAGGGAGGGGAATGGAGTCGGTCAGGGTCTCTCAAAGGAGACATTTCCTTATTTCTTATCAGGGAGCACTTGTAGTATTCTCAGTGGAGCCGAGTCTTTATGAGCATCATTTAAACACATCTGTCTGACTTATTGTAAGTCGCTTTGGATAAAAGCTTCAGCTAAATGCGATGCAATGTAATGTAATGTAATGTCTGTCCACATTTTTATTTTCTAATTCTTTTCAGAGCTAAATATTACCATAAATCTATTTGGACTGTGAAAATCTATTAAAATGTCTCCTGTTGTAATTTATCAGATAGACCGAGTAATTATGGGATGTCAGTCAGATATGATGTTTTATTTGCGGGTTTATGATAGATGCTGTTTGACGTGGGTCATCATTCAGGGTTCAAAGAAATGACAGATTTCGCAATATTTTTAACGTGTCGGTTAAACATTTAATTTGATGAAAGCAGCCTAATATGTCATTTTTATTTGTAAGCACAATGTAGTGACTGTTATCAGTCATGGCTGTGAGATGAGATATGAATATACACCTAGGGACGGGACGATCTATGATATTATAATAGATTATGATACAATTGAATTAAAATCTGGATATTTGTGAATACCCTCACACGAGGGACTTTAAAAAGCTTTGCAGTAGCTGTTATCATAAAACATTTGAAAAAAACACAGCCTGTTTTTTCTTTGCAGGAATAACATGTAAAAAAGACTCATACAATATTGCTATTTTTACATTTATATTTTTGTCGTTAATTTATTTTCTTTAAAATGATGTTCTGTTAAAAAGATGTGATGCAAAAATATTTTTTCTTAACATTTTCAAAGCTGCTGTGGTTCCAATATGCCAAATTAAGAAGTTTTGAGCATATTTTATATTATCAGAATAACGTTCCGAATCTCAAATATTTTGACCGAATAATGTTGACATTGCATTTTCACACTCTCACTTACTCAGATATCTCTTACCAAATGAAAAATCAGTAGCTTGTGGATTTTCCCATAGATATGTCAGTAAAAAACACAGTTTTATTGTTAGGCTGTAGGGAAAAACACCTCTCCCACAACAAGTCCTTTATCTCCACCAATACCGTGGAGAAGCGACTGAATGAAGGAGCAGATGTGGTTAAGGTGTCAAAACTCAAAACACTTTCAAATGCTAAACAAGTTTGATTGTAGCTCATTACGCAACCTTGAATATCATCTCCTATTGCACACACACACACACACACACACACACACACACACACACACACACACACACACACACACACACACACACACACACACACACACAAGCGGCTGTCCACAGATTTAATTTAGGAAAACAGCGATCCACTGATAGATGAAAAACAGCTGCAGCTTCCCTTTCAATACCTTCATTGTTAGTGTGACATTACGGGAGTTAATAAGTTGTCGAAAAAATATAATTGGATCTGATTAAGGTCATTGGTTGGAAGCATTAGAAATTAGCGTGTTAACCTGAACGCAGCATTACAAGCGGCACCTTATTAACAGTATGTGCCATAATAATAGCCAAATAAGTTAAGCGTATTGATTTCCTGCAGAAAACTCTTCGATTCTGCTCTATCAAGTGTTCAGAACAAAAGGACCCAGTTTTCCTCTCATCCTCAATATTTCAGACCAAAACACACAGACAGACACACAATGTGCCCTTGTGAGGGATCATACAGTCCGACAGTGTTTCCTTCATCTGGCTGCTTAATGTGTGCCACGGTAAAATAAGCTCCGGTGAGTAATCAAGGACACGGAGGAGTGGGCATGGAGGGGATATGAGAGGACTGCAGAGAGTGGGCTAAGAAACAGTGGAGAAAGGAATGTATACAGCGCAGGGCTGGCTTAGCTGTAAAAACTGTAACCTGAGTGTCTCCGCCAGATCAGATATCAAGGAAAGTAGAGGGGAATGAAAGCAGAGGAGAGAGGGAGAGGCAGAGGAGGAGAGGAGTGGAAAAGTGGAGAAGGAGGAGGCAAAGGGGAAACTTGGCGTGTGGATTCGGGAATTTTATCACGGTGTACAGTGACCTGCTCTGGTTTCTGGCCACAAGGTATCCAGTTCCCACCATCATCATTCCCACAAGCCCTGCTGGCCACCACTGGGTCTTACTGGAGGGAAACTGAGGGGACGACTGTGGAGAATTTAAATGTATTTTTATCAGTGTCCACTGCTTGCAGAGAAGTATCAGCTCGTGAATCTGTTGTGAAAGTATCATCGTCCTGCACAGGCTCTGTTAAACCACCATCTTGTTTTTAACGAGGAAAAAGTGGGTGTTTTTCTGCTGATGGTTTCGTCTTGTTTAAAGTTTGTATAAATGCTACCAAATATTGTCATATTAGAGGTCAAACCCTCAGTGCACACATGCTTTAGCAGAGCGATTTCAAAGCTGATGGCACAAACGGTCCTAATTGAGCACAATAATCTTCAAATATCACACTGTGAGAATATAGAGTGCTGCAGGGATCACATACAGAAAGCCAATTCTTCCATTATAGTTTGAATTATAGCAGAAAATAAGCTTTGTGGCCAACACATGTTTATCTACACGTCTTGTTGAACAAGATACTCTCAGTCTCCACATATTTACAACGCTTTATCATTTTTTAAGCAGAAGTAAGAGCCTAATGTTAGGCTATAAATGAACGACATCACAGTTGAAATGCTGAGCTCGGCTAAGATGAAGACGGACTTGTGTTCACTCCAATGACGTTTTGGTTTCTTTTTTAGTAAACCTAGAAGCTTCTGACATTCAACAGTGTGGTGTTTACTGACATATTTTATGTTGTAGAACAAAAAACAACAATCTCTTAAGCATGTGTCAACAACAAACCTAACCAAAATCCATTCAACAAATCCTAGACTTTGATTGAGCGAACCAGAAGAAAGGTTTTAGGACTCATACCTGCACCACTCTACTGAGAGGCTAATATATGGTATGCTGCTTTCACACTCTTTAGCTTTGCCTCCTTCCAACAGTATGACAAGTAGGCTTCTCTTAGAATAATATATTCATTTAGAGGAAATAATATGGACATATTTCAAGTATATTCTCTATATTTACAGCAAGAGTAGGATATGTCTTCTTTCAGAAGTTACACAGGGTGCTTTAAACACAGCATTTCATTATGTCAAGGGTATTTTTCCACCTGTCACCTTGATTTCTTTAAGAAGACGTTGTTTGTCTCGCATGGTTCCATGGTGAACGTAAAACCCCCAACAAGACGAGTAACACGCCTGTACAAGTGTGAGACAGTGTATGCAGAATAGTTGTGTGAGAGTTTGTAAACAGATGTTTTACGTTGTTTGTTTGCAGTTGTTTAACGCAGCCTCCATTCACTTCAATTTAAAAACAAGTTTCTCAGTTTTCCGAATCTTCGTTCTACGTGAGTCCTACAAGAACAAGTGAGTGAGTCATTGATTAACAAAAGCTCATTTTGGGGGTGAAGTATTCCCTTTAAAGACTATTAAGTTTACTACAAGGTGATCTTAGAGCGAAGACCACAATGTTCTTGATGTTTAAATAAGCATGTGTAAATAAAAGAAGGTACTCGGAGTAGAACCTCTACTTCTTTGCGTAGAAAGAAGTCAGTTGAGGTGGTTTGGGCGCCTGGTACACCTAGCGAGGTGTGCCAGGCATGTCCAGCTGGGAGGAGACCGAGGGGCAGACCCAGACCAGGTGGGGGAGCACCTTGGAATCCCTCAGTCAGAGCTAGTGAGTGTGACCAGGGAAGGGAACTGCTCCCCTTGCGACCCGACCCCAGATAAGCAGTAGAAGATGGATGGATGGATGGAGGATACTCAATCAAAACACATAGATTTATTTCTAATCTGATGGTGACACTAAATGGAAAGTGTTTGTCTTCTTGGCAGCATTAATGAGCTTTTATGCTTGTCAGTCTATTACATTGTTGTTGTTGTTGTTGCTGTTGTGTTGTGTAAAGTGGACAAGTTGATGTGATGATGGTTCTATAGAAAAAGTTGTGGGGATCACTTAATAGTTCTCATTCTCTGGGGACAATGAGCACCCAGAGCAGATCGTATGGTGCCGCTGCCTTTTTGTTTTTTAAATAACCCTGACATGGACTGAAAGTTTGGCAGCAAACAAAAGGTCAGGGTAAAAAAGGCAACAATATAATAAGTCCTGGAGGCGTGCATTTGATCAAATGTTGCCTTTTTCAAACCCTTGTAACTCCATAAATAATAACATCATTTTGGCAACCTAAAGCAAAAACTGCACTCCCAGCTGACCTTTGTTCCGCTGAGGCTTTTGGGATGAATAAACACTGATATAAAAAAGTTTGTATGTGTGAAACCAAATCAAAAGGCTATACATTTAGTGTGGCATATAGACCTCGGTAGCCTTCACCTCCCCAGTTCAGTCAGAGCCAGAGCTGATGCCGCTGCTTTGATGAGTCGCCAACCAGGATTAGATTCCACTCTTAATATTACTCCCACTTTCTCAAAGTAGTAGCGTGACACAGAGGACAGGATGGCAGGGAGGAAAGGGAGACAGAGAGATGCTGTGTTTTTTTGTCTCTGTGATGCGGTTGTTTTACAGCCAGAGGAGGACATCCAGTCGGGTTATGCTCCAACTCATTTGTTCAAAAGATTTTTCTTCTTGACTTTTTCTACACAGGGTTTCACCCTTCAAGTTGGGATAATTGCTACAGTTGTGTTTGCCAGTGTTTACTTTGAGTCTGCCAGAGCACGGTTACATTCTGGTTAATTGTTGAGAACAATCCAACAGGGACTATATTAGAAAACTTCTTGAGTTAAGATATCATTCATGTTCTTAAGTTATGTTTTTTAAACTTTTCAAGGAATGTTTGCCTTTTTAAGGGCACCCTAAGATAGACACTGAAGGTGGAGTGAGTGACGGCAAGGTGCAGCCAAGTGCCGCAGCTCGGATTCCAACCTGTGACTCTGCTAACGACTCACCATAGTTAGAAATATCTTTTATATTCACAACTTTTTTACCTCAGTTAACATTTTATTGACAGTTTTATATTCTCAATCACTAGTTTTAAAAGCGTTTTAAATACAGCATGATGTTCATTTAGTAAAAAGAGAAATGCTGACTATAACCCCCAGAACACCATCGCCACCGTCCAGCATGGAGGTGGACACATTATGCTTTGGCGGTGTTTCTCGGCTAAGGGGACAGGACGAGGACATGTACTGTAAAATATTGGCCGATAGCCTCATTCCCTCAGCCAGGACACTGAACATGGGTCATGGAGGGGTCATCCAGCAGGACAATGACCCTGAACATACGGCCAAGGCAACACAGGAGTGGCTAAAGAAGAAGCACATTCAGGTGAGGGAGTCTCCTAGCCAGTCCCCGGACATTAATCCCATAGAGAATCTGTGGAGGGAGCTGAAGCTTCCAGATGCCAAGCATCAGCCTCAACACCTGAAGGATTTGGAGAGGATCTTCAGAGAGGAGTGGACCAACATCCTTCCTGAGATGTGCACAGACCTACTACAAGAAGCATCAGACCTCTGTGCTGTCCAACTAGGGTTTCTCCACCAAGTACTAACACATGAAGTGCATGGGGATCAAATACTTATTTCCCACAGTTAAATGCAAATACATTTTTCTATTTTATATATGTCTATTTCTGGATTTTCTTTTTGATATTCTTACTCTCACTGTTAAAATAAACTTACCATTAAAATGATAGACTGTTAATTTATTTGTAAGTGGGCAAACTTGCAAAATCTGCAAGGGATCAAATACTTATTTCCTCCACTGTAGCTTTAGCGCAGATCAGGAAGTGGTTTGGTAGTACATCTGACTTCCAGGAACCTTCAGGCAGAGTGAGCACTGCTGTCACTGAGCATTGTTCAAGCAGAAGCACTGTTACATTACATGTTACTTCTTAGACGCTTTTATCCAAAGCGACGTACATACCCAATACTGTGGGCAATCCCCACAGGAGCTATTTGGGGTGAAGTATCTTGCCCAGGGACACAACGACATGCTGACTGCAGTGGGGTTTGAACCTGTGACCCCCTGATCCCAACACCAAGGCTCTATCCACTGCGCCACACGCCTCCCTTTACATGAGCAAACAGGAGCTGTCCTCAGTAACAGCCTGCACTGCTTCACCACCAACCTTTGTAAGAGAAACCCTGAGATTCTAAGTGTGTGGATTAGACTTTAATTACTGTTAATAACAGCTGCATGTCTTGTCAGTGTTAGATTCTGCAATGGGACTTCCAGATGTTCATACACGGTGTTTCTTGTCAACACTGCTTCACCTGTAATTGACTTGAAGTGAACCCTCCACCTTTGTGCCACGTCTGCCCATTGACAACCCAACCACAGCGGTATTTCACAACAGGCAGATCAATAACTGCTGTCATTCTTCATTCCAGTATTTAGACCTTTTACTTGGTGTGGATAATTCACTTCTGCACAGAAAAGCAGAAGCAACTGTGTGCTCTGTATGAACAAAGCAAAACTGATCCTTGAGCAGTTACTCTTAATTGCAAATACCACACATCATGAATGCCTGTAAACAGAGTGAATGTGCCAATGAAGCAGGAGGAAATCTGCCTCTGTTTGCTAACATACTATACTACAATGTCTCAAATATGCAAAGACAGTCCAACAAACTGTGTGTGTGTGTGTGTGTGTGTGTGTGTGTGTGTGTGTGTGTGTGTGTGTGTGTGTGTGTGTGTGTGTGTGTGTGTGTGTGTGTGTGTGTGTGTGTGTGTGTGTGTGTGTGTGTGTGTGTGTGTGTGTGTGTGTGTGTGTGTGTGTGTGTGTGTGTTTATTCCCCATTAATCACCTTTACTATAATACCTCTGTAAACAATAGCCAAACTGCGCTGGCTTTCTGTTAGTTGTATTTTATTCACTAATTGATTCAGTTGGCCCTCCTGTCTCCATGGTCTCCATGTTGGTGTTCCACCAGGCCAGAGCTATAAGGTGTTTCATTGGGAGAATACACCATAACCCATCTCCACTGAGACCTTGCTGTTTCAGTTTATTTGCCCAAATTAAATTCTTGTTTCAGACTCGGTCACTTTTCCACCCACAGGAAATCACGAATCAATACTTCAGTCCTGCCTCCAGCAGTGAGAGCACACTCTCCAGAGGAATCTGCACTCAAGTCAGAACTCTCTCTCTCATCCTCTCGGGGTGAAAACACTGTGTGCAATGATGGCCTGCAACTAACGATCATTTTCTTTATCAATTCATCTGCTGGTTCTTTTCTCGATTTAATCGCTTTGTCTACGAAATATGAGAAATAGTGAAAAATGTCCAACCCAGTTTCTCAAAGTTGAAGTCTTTAAATGTATCATTTCGTCAGTCCAAACCCCAAAGTTGTTTTGATTTAAAAAGGACATAATGTTAATTAAGGGTTCATATGTGTATGTGGTGTCTCTGCTGTGAAATGTTTACATCTTTAATGCTCAAAAAGCTCTTTTTTTTTCTCATACTGCCTGTGCTGCACCACCTCTTTTCACCCTCTGTCTGACACCAGAGCCCAGTCTGCTCTGATTGGTTAGCTGGATGGCCTTGTTGTGATTGGTCAATCTATTATGTGTCAGAAATGTCCCGCCTCTTAGCAATCCACGTCCCAATCCCTATCCATTAGTTTCCAAATGGGCATCATAGAAAAACATTTACAGAAAAACGGTTGAGCAGCAATATGAGTTACACTATTTAAAGCGCAGATGAGCAGTGTTATCTCTAAGCTGATAGTTAAGTGACCTGTGAGTAATATTTTATCGCTCAGACCAAATCATTGCAGCTGATCATCCTCAATTTGTTTCCATTTTTGAGAGTCAAATGATTGCTTAAACCATTTACCAAAGTTTCTGGTTCAGTGAATTAACGCATATGGGAACATTCCATGGGAGAGGTGTATAGATAATGGACTATGCATTAGCAGGGTTTCCTTTGGAGTACAGTGTTTACTGACTGTGGCTGTTGAGGAGGAAATATGTTTCACCTGCATATAGTTGGATTTACTTTTGCATGCCTGCACTAACTACCTGCAGAGCACTCTGCGTTGCTGTGCTGCTGCTGAATGTGAGGACTTTACTGCCGGGCTCAAAGCAACTTGCATGGCATTTGTCACAAGACTGTGTCCTGGACTATATGCTGTTAATTATGAAGTGCCATTTACTGCTCAGTGACAGCTGAAATCCCAAAGTATTTGACTCTTTATTAGTGTTTTTACTGTATTGTTATTGGTTGTTCACAAAGATGGAGATGTAGACTACATGTAGTGTACATTGGCCAACAGTTGCAAAAGTGCTACAATGGCCTAAAACATTTGCATATGCTTTGTCAAGTTGGTCAATGTTTTCTAAACGCTGCACATGTGTTGTCAAGTTGGTGAAGATGTCTCTTAATTTGTGTTTTGGCCCATTTTGTGTTTTTTTATTTGCATCTTTTTTGAAACTGCAGCGTATTTCTACTGATGGAAATGTTGGGCTGTTGTAGCTCTTTTGCACCTGTCGGTCAACGTAGTACCGTCCCTACTCTAATATATAACCAGTTAAATGTTAAAAAGCGCTTGGGAACTAAGGAATAGTCTTACACAATTATTTATCAAATAGAAAAAAAAGACAATAAATCGAAACAAGTGTAAATATTGCAGAAATAAAACTGGGAATCAAACTTTAAAATAGACAGCAAATGGCAAGAACAGGGCTGTGCCAAGAACAATAGAATTAGAAAATTATTTGAAAACAACAAAGGAAGGCATAAACCATAATCTAATTCTGCATAATGATATTCTCATATGCACAATAGCTGCCGTGTGATTTCTTTGGTAAGTAAATCTTAATACCCAGGCCCTTCTAACGGCACAACATACTATGCTTTATACATAAAAAACAATAATGAAAATAAATTGCTTTCGTAAAAACCTGTACATTTGAAAATGTATCATATAATGTGAAATTAGATAAGAATAAAACAAATAAAGGCTTAAAACCCATAACTTAGTTGGCTTTTCTAGTGGGTTAAGGCACAATGAGAACTATGAAGATAACGTATTCCATAAATAAACATTAAACATTAAACCCCTCTGCCATATTAGATGAAGTGCTTTTTCAAATTCAATTGGTTTCTATTTGACTCTTACAGTATGTGATAAGCTGCTTTTTTTTCTGTGACCAGTCTTTATTACACTCTGTTTACTTCCTCCTATTTCAATTTACAATAAAGACCATTAGTTTGGCTCTGCAGCATTTAGTCAGAGTTAATCCCAATTAGGTAGTCTTACCTACTTATGAATAATACCTTGAGAAAAACCTACATTGTGATATTCTATTCAACATTTGTTTTGAGTTTGCAATATCTCTGCATGATCAGTTGAAGAAATGTGAACAGCAAATGCAACAAAGTAACAGATCGTTGCACTTCCTTTTACAAGTAACCTGCATTATCGTTCTACTTCATTCAACTGTGAAGAAGTTTGCCTCTGTAACTAAGCTAGTCTGAGTGGTTCGTGTTTGTGTTGCAGAGCTTTGCAGAGAACACCATGAACGAGCTGCTGGGCTGGTACGGCTACGACAAGGTGGAGCTGCGAGACTCTGACAATCTGGAGATGGGAGAGACGCCACAGCACATCTCTGTCCTCAAAGGTATGGAAAGATCATGAAAGACATTGAAATAAGTGCTTGTTAATGGGTCGTGAAAATCTGTTACGTAATGAGAATATGAAACGTCTTTGTTATTTTGTTAAAGGTCCTTACAAATGTAATTATGACAGCTTTTTACTTTGTGAAATGCATAGTAAGAAGGACTGTAAAGGTCACATTTAAGGTTACAACACTTAATATGTATCCTCATTGCACTGAAGTGGGCAGGGCTCAGTTGGAAAATGATGATGTCATCTTTTCTATAAACCAATGAAAATGCAAACACAACATTGACATACTGTCATCTCATAAAGTTGATATGGTGCACTTGTTAGCAGTCAGTTAACTGTTGCTACTCTCCCAGGAGACACAGAGCGACATTAGCACTCAGTTGTCCACCTGACAAATCTAAGCCAACAGATAACTTTATTTTGAGCTCCAATCAGTGACATACACTCAAACAGTCCCACCACTTTCTTTGCCTTTTCACTTCCATGCTATACGAGGTAAACATCCACACTGGGACTACTGGAAGCAGTTGTGGTCAAACTTAGTAATGTTATTAATTTCAACGTGTTAAGGTTGACAGAATAATCTTGAGCGTTAATGCGTTAACAGCCCTAATCAACCCAAGTTTAAGGAAACGTCTGTATTTGACCTTCTTGTCCAAATGAGTGACACTGTCAATTAACGAGTTAGTCTTTAACCTTCATTGTTGCTTTTTTTCCCCACAATGTTTCTGTAGGGCTTTCAAAATACATTTTTTCTAACATGCTTTATCACTTGTGCCTCAACTATGTGTACCAAAATGACCCTTTATGTCAAATAAAGCCATACTAGGCTTTTACATTATTCCACAATTTACGGATTATTGCACAGCATCTCATCAGTTGTTCAGTGATGCTATGTTATTTTGCTCAATTTCCCCCTGTCTAGAAAACTTGTTGCCAAAAATCCCAGCCTCAACAGAGAGCGGTGAAGGCTCTCCGGATGGAGCCAACAGCTCCCACTGTCTGCCAGGCTCCAGGAACGGAGTCACAGAGCCCTCCACCACCCCCTCCACCTCCATGCCCGGCACCAAGGAACATGGCAACATGCCCATCATTGTCCCCATGATCCCCCCGCCACTGATCAAGCCCCCCTCAGGTAAGGAGTACTGACACTTGGAAAGATATTGAGGTTGAGAAGTAGTACATATAACTCCTTGTCAACTAAAAACAACCTTGGTCGACAAGGGTAAACGAGCTCCACCGGCCATAAACACTTCCATTAGAATTAACGCGCTTCACTTTTAAAATGTATGCAAATATAAAAACATACATCTGCCAAAACAAATGACAAATGAAGAAACATATTTACCAACTTCACAACAACACTGCCAACACAAAATGCTGCAAATAAAAAAATTGCTGCAAAAAGCTCAAAACTGTAACGGGACACAGTTGGGACGCTTGTTGATATTTTGGAATTATAAAGTGTCTGTTGGCAGAGTAAGTCTATTTCATAGTTGTAAGTGTTTTGTCAGAATATTAGAAATTGACAAGTTTAGCTACGTTAGCTTGCTAGCTTACAGCAGATCTGCAATAATATCAGAAGGAATTATGCAATCACATTGTTAAAATAAACCTTTACAATTTAGGTGTGCTTCCAGTCATGGGCGTAATTTCCACTGGGGACAGGGGGTACATGTCCCCCCCACTTTTCAAAATCCCGTTCGTGTTCCCCCCACTTTTCAAATGTGTTTTTTTCTTCTTTTTTTTACGCAAGTGGTCATCGTCACGGAGGAGCGTCTGTGTGTGTGTGGCAGTAACGCAGTTTGTTTGTGAGAGAGAGACAGAGAGAGAGACAGAGAGAGTTACGGGGGTTGTTGTTAGCATCTGGTGCTAGCTCGGAGCTAACGGAGATTAGAAGCTGTTTCAACAATAAGGAGAGGGAGAGTCCTCTCCTGTCGGACTGAGAGGCTGAGATAACATCAGCTCAGGGAGGTAAAGGACTTGCTGAGTGATTATATTGTAAACTTTAGTCTAAGTTATCTCAGTGGGTCTCAAACGGTTTGTTCTAAACAAATACTTCCATCTATTTAATATAGTTGTTCAAAATAAGTAAAAAAATAATTCCAATGTCAGTAAAAAATTAAAAACACAGTTTGAAAGGGAAGTGATTAGAAAAATATGCATAAATAAAAAGAAAGAATGCAGACTAGGTAAGATAAAGATAGGAGAGAGGAGTATATCAATGATGTGTTATTGGTTGTGAGCATATTCTAATGGTTTTTGGAGTATTGAAATATATACAGTTCTGTTTCATATGAGTGTTGAGAGCTGTATCCATAAATCTCTTAAATTGTGCACTAGATTGATGCCTTTAACTTCAATTTAAAGAAAAAAATCTTACCGGGGGTGCATACCCCCGGGCCCCCTATAGGATGTGAGGTAGTAACAAATAAAACAGGTTCATGAATAGATAAGTTTGCACACTCATGATATACTCTACACATTGTTCTTGGATTAGTTAACATCATAGTCCCTAATATATATTTCTAGAAAGGCAGGAAATGGAATTAAATCAAGAACAATGTTTCCTTGCAGAGGACCCCCTGTTTTGTTTACCCCCACTTCTCAAACCAAAGTTACACCCTTGCTTCCAGTGATTGTCTGGCAACTTTATAATCCCCGAAAGTATTTTGTCACTTTTTTATTGTCCCTGTTGCCATTCGGTTTTAAGCTTCTTGCATCGTTTTTTTATTTGCAGCGTTTTGTGTTTGCATATTTTCGTTTATGCAGCACTTAGTAAACGCTGCGCATGTTGGTGAATGTTTTCTAAATGCTGTGTTGTAAAGTTGGTGCATGGGTTTTGGAAAATGTGTGTTTTTTTATACGCATCCTTTTTCGGATGTCTGTATTGTAGTGGTCAGAGGGGATGACATGCGGCATATCCCGAGCCGGATTCGTACCTTGGTCTGCCACTCAGGGACCAAACCCCTGTATATGGGTGCTATTGCATCGTTTGTAAAAGTGCAGCGCCTGTCTCCTAATGGAAGTGTTTTGGGCTGTTGAAGCGCGTTTGTACCTGTCGCCCAACATGAAAAAAACATAAAAAATGCTTTGAAATTGCTATATTTAACACTTCTAAAAAGATCAAGGTTTAATTTCAGCCCAACCACAAAGCACCCACAATAATTTCTCCGGTCAGAATACAAAGAACTGGCAAATATCTCACCCACAGCTGTTTTCCACTTGCTGATTCTTCAGCACTTAGCAGAAAGCTGAATGTTTATGCATCAACTTGCTGTCTGCGCGACGTCTTGAGAGCCTCCAAACCAGGCAGGGACTGGTGACTAATGAGCTAGCTACCTGCTGTACACCTTGTTTTCCTCCACCTGCCCAAGTGTCAATATAACCCCGTCAACTCTCTGAGGAAACGTCCTCGTTCCTGGGCCAGACAGAGGGCTTCATTATCCCCTGCGTCTGCTGCGGCACAGGAGGCTGCTACGCCCCGGCGGAGGGAGCGACCGCCTTGGCATCGCCCAAGAGGAGTCCCCGCTGGCCCTGCCCAGGCGGGGAAGCAGATGGTGCGGTCCCACTTAAAGCCCAGCACCAACTCGCCACCCGGCCACCGCCCCCTTCAACTCACCCCCCCTCTCCACCCTCAGACATATGCTGAATTATTCATGTGCCCCGCATCCGACAAAGGACCTTTTGAGGTGCAGGTACGCAGTTGATGGTGGCATTTAGCACGGAGGCTGCATAATTACTGCCGGCTTTCCCCCCGCTCATGCAGATGTGAGTGTTTTTGAGCTTGTTACGAGATGCCAGGTCGTGGGAAGACGAAAAACAACTCCACCTCAAGATGTCGCTTTGCATGAAAATGTTGAGATAATATGGAGGATGTTGTGATTTGATGTTGGCCTTCGATCCTGTTCATCATGCCGTGGTACCGACATATTTTGAGAAATTTAGAAACCCCGATCCACCCACCCTGTCAGCCCTGGAGGTTTTTCAGGAAGCAATCCAGATACATACCAAAAGGCAGGGAGACTATAGGAAGGAGAGGAAAGACATAAAATATGCATGTTAGGTCTACGGTGCTATCTTTAGGGCCTCTGGGAGTTATTCCCCTAATTGTGAGTTAGTCTTTACTTAAAATCTGATGGCCCCGCAGATCCGTTAAGCTCAACAAGAGGTGAAAATCCTGGCCAGCGTGCGATAAGGAGGTGAGCGGGGGGGAAAGACTAATGGGCCTGCGTTTCTTCGCCCTCACACTCGCGTAGTCATAATGTGATAATTGGGAAATACTGGAGGGAATCTCGGAGGATCTCTCTTATTGCAACAGCGACGGCACTAAAAGCCCGCAGTTCATCACCGGCAGTCACAGTTTACCACAGAGGAGGCATTTCACTGTCACTGAGGCTCTGTTTAATATAATAATTAATAATTTGTTGCCCACACTGACCACACAGCAGCACTGCACTGGCCTCTAAATCAAACGGGGAACTAGGTTTCAAGCCATTACTTCAGCTTTCAATAGATTATTTTGTGTTGTTCTACCAAAAACTTTTTTTATGCACCAAATGAATTCCGTTGAAACGAGAGATGTGTTGAGGTCAACTAAAGATTTATTCAGAAATGTGTCAGGGCTAACCATAAATCTAAAGTCAGAGGAGATGTTTTTGACCTTTAAATCAAATTTAGAACGCCTTCTTTGAGGGCACACTTCCACACAGGTCATGAACTCGGGCAAACCACCAATATCTGAGAAATAAATGTACTGACTTGCATACTGTTTATAAACTGAATAACAAATATTTTATTCTTTTTATTGATAATATATTGCAGTCTACTTTAACTGCCAGGGCTCTGCTGTAAAAATCCCCATACAAATACACACCCACTAATACCACACACTACTATTAAAAAAATATTTTCAGTATACTTGTATACACAGCCCCCCTCGTTTTTTTCGTTTTCTCTACTCTCGAAGTGCCCTCATCGTTGATAATTAATAAATCACACCCACTCAGAACACACATCGCAGACTAGACCTGCTGATCTTTAGCGTCACCCAAGTTCTTCATTGTGTCCACTTCAACTTTATTGCCGCCATAGAAGAGCCACAAAAAGGCATCTTCCAAATTCCCCAGCTCATGAATCCCACAGTATTTTTGTGGCTTAAGCAGATTAAACAAGCCCTGCCGTCCTTGTGTTTAATACATTCAGTTGTTGCATACCTGTGGACATTATCTGCAATGGACTTGCACTTAAAGCAAAAAGGAATGCTTAACATAAGGCCATATTCAAGAGATTCAAGGCTTTATTGTCACGTGCACATTAGCTACAGTATAGATATGGCAATGAAAAACTTAAGTCACAGGCTCCTACAACAGTGCAACATGAATACATATATATATATATATATATATATATATATAGGACATAATAAAACCGATAAAAAAGTGCAAGAGAATGTTTGGAGTAAATACAAATAAAATATCTATCCTCACTTTTACCATTGTTTGTTTGTTTCTAGATGAAGATGCATCCAACATGCAGATCCTGTGCGCCTGGTGCCAGAAGGTAGGCGTCAAGCGCTACTCTCTGAGCATGGGGAGTGAGCTGAAGAGTTTCTGCAGCGAGAAGTGCTTTGCTGCCTGCCGTAGAGCCTATTTCAAGAGAAACAAGGTACATTTCCTTCCTTTAACCAGTACTTGAACACTCACAACTTCTCTTATAGGCTTTGCAGATAGTATGTCACAAATCTCCTGGCAAGTACATGTGGTCATCATCACTGAGTCCCGAATGGATCCAATCACTCACACGGCAAACATGAAATACCTCCACATATAATTGTAGTTAACGATGGTTGAGAAAAGCATGAATCGGACATGATGATAAAGGAATAGTTTGACAGTTTGGGAAGTACACTAACTAGCTTTACTTTCCCGACTTTAATGAAAAGATAGATACCATTGTGTGTCAAGTAGGCAGCTTAAGGCGGGAGTTATTTAGCATAGCTTAGCATCACGTCTGGTAGTAAAGCTACATTTCACAACACTAAGCAAACAGTAATGTAAAGCATTCTTTACAGATGCACTGCACCCCGATTGAGCTAAACGTTTTATACACAGTTTATACACAAATTAAGTTGAAGTCAGTGTGAAGTTGGTTAGCTAAAATAATTTGGGTCTGAAATATGACGGGTTGTTGTAGGTTACTCATGGTCGTACTGAACACAATAACATAACACATGCATTCTACCAGCCAGTAACACTCTTTATTTGACTTTGCAAACTTGGTGTCAGAACTACTTTGTTATAACTTCTATATTAATTGTAATCTTTTTGTGAGGGAGAGGAACAATTGTACGTATTATTTTCAAATGAAGAGCAACAGACAAGTGCTTCCCCCCTCTAATGAAAATGTACGCCTGACGGTTAGCTAACGCGATGCTATGGTTGTACTAGCTGAGATGCTAACAGTATTTACAAACACAAAACTGCACATTTATTTTAAATATAAAACATTTAAATAAAATGTCTATTACTATACTACTATAGTATGGTTAACACAAGCGGGAAAAAAAGTGTGAATTTTGAAGCTTTTACGTGTAAAAAAAAAAGCCTTGTTAACAAGAGAGACTGCCATACATTACGTCGAACAGAAGCGACATGTGACTGCAATGTATTTTGTTTATAGTCAAATTATAACTTTCTACTTTAGATAAATGCATTTACCCATTCAAAAATCATATATATGATTATGAAATCTGAACAAAAAATATACAGTAAAGTGTCATAAAACTTGGTTTGACACATAGCTCATTTTCTGCAATACTCACAAATCTGATGGAAAATCCCATTGGCCTCTAGTTAGGAGAACCAGGGCGATGCTAACTTCAGGTTGGCCTACAAAAATGTGTGGGCACTTTATTAGAGCAAGAGAAAATTGCCTCCTTAATTCCGAGGCAACACTTCAAAAGGTCATTTTAACTTAAAAACCCTGTCATTACTATTTCAGATTTGGCTTGAATACAAAATGCATGATACATAATAAATACCAAGAAACCACTGAGAATGAACCACGGATTTTACAACAAAAACACTTTCGGGCCGATGACTGCTAAATGGCTTGGTGTGCCATGGTGTGTAACAAGCAAAAGGGAACATTTAAAGCTGTTATTGTGTTCTCATTTTCCCGCCCAATGACTGTAGTTAAACAATCTCCTTTCTTTCTTGTACCAAAGCTGGGATATATAAGGAATTACGCTGTGAGTATGACGTGTTTTACTCTCCTGCTTGTCTGTCCTCAAGTCAGTTATTCATCTAAACATAATCACTTTTTAAGCACTGCACTGGAGCAGGAATAAGTAGGGGTGCACTTAGAGTTTATTTGTTCATTTCAGTTAGTAAAATCCTATTTTTTTTTCTTTTTTGACACTTTTCCCCAAAGCATGAGATTCAAGCTGAGCCTTGCGTCTACTGTATTGTCGCTCATACTATGTGTTTTCCATTTTCTACCTTAACATGTTAGCCCATTTACTTTGATAGAAAAGTCTGTAGTTTTCATTGCACTAAATGTTGAAGTGATGACAAATGATCTGTCTTGTCGTGGTGATGACAAGAAGAGTCTGACATGTGGAAACCTCACGGGAGAACGTGTGACAGTTGCAGGAGCTATTAGAGCTTCATATCGGATCAAAACGCTGCTTTTGAATTACACTTTTTCTTTCTGAGCTTCAGAGAAGGTCTGAAAAAAAAGTCTATGCTACTTGACACGCAACAAAGTTGACAAGGCAGCTCCATATCAATCTGAGATCTACCTATATCACGGAGGTTGTTAAAAGGAGATTTAGATTTTTTAAAGTGGGTTTATATGAGGTGCTTACCCATACTAAGTGTATTATCTACAGTCAGTAATGGTCAGCAGGCCCAAATGTTGTAAAAACAAACATAAGTATCAGCAAGCAGCTAAGAAATAAACTGCTGTGAATTGGGGCCAACAGTAAAACGTATTAAAGACACTAGAGAGAAAGACCCATCTAAAAAAAGAAAAATACCAGTTTGCTATATCAAAAATATTTTCAGCGCCTTACCTTGCTGCCAGACAGCCATTTCCAACAGGAAACTGAAGTCATTATCTGTGCTTCCTTCAAAGCCGCAAGACTCCATTGACAAAAACACTAATTATACCTCAAAGAACATGGGAGTTGCTGGTCTACCGCTGACTCGATCAGTCAGTTTGTTTGTCCTTTTGTGTTACTTTAGTGTTTTAAAGTGAGTTAGTTCTGAGAGGTTATGCGGTGAGATAGTGCTGTCGTTTTTCCATCGGCAGTTTGTGGGTTAGATCCCGGGCGCTGCAGTCAACACGTCGATGTATCCTTGGGCATGCTACTTAACCCAAGTTGATCCTGGTGGGTGGCAAACGATGTGTGAATGTTAGCTTACTTAAATAGGTGGTAGCCCCTTACCTCTGAATGAATGGGTTGTGAATAGGTGAGAGATGACTTGTAAATGTAAAGTGCTCTGATAATCACCTTTGGTAAATAACCGTTCCTCACTTCATCTTGGAATCACAGACAGTTCAGCTGTCTCACTGTATGGACACAACTAAATATTTCTTTTGAAAATATTTCCTAACTAAGCGTACACTTCACCTTAAAATAATATATGGAGGTGGAAATAATACATTGTGGTTCTGCCAACATCCACCACAGTACATTAGTTAGCTTACTGCTGATACTCCTGTCTGTTGGTAATAAAACTACTGAAGGGAATACACTGTCTAAGGTTTAAAGATGCAACAACGCTCTTTCAAGTGGCTCTCCCCTTAATCAGCCTCAGACAGTCCTTTCAAAGGATGTCCTCTCACTGCGGAGACAGCTCTTTGTGCAATTTATAGTTGAATAAAAGTCTGAATTTCAAAGAGACCGGTTAGATCATATCTGTAGTAGAGGAAATTGTTCCTTATGAGGTTCGATAGATAGCATGCCATCACACTATTTTTGATGGTGTTCCAGCTAAAAAGTTAGTCCAAAAATACAAAAGATATGCTGGTTCTTCGTGTTTCATTTTCATAAATTATCATATAATCAGTCATGGCACTTTAAACCCACTTTGTTCATATTGTATGGAAGCCCATTTCTGCCATAGAAAACATACATATTTTATAATGCTAAAAGTAAATTATTAAATTAATTTTCATAATTATTGAAAATAATCTCAAAATTGTGGAAACAGGCTTTGATCATTTTTGAGCCCTAGTTATATATGATCTGTTAACTCAAATTTCAAGGTAAGTGAGTATTTTTCATTTTTCAGTTATTCCAGTGTCAGATTAAGAGATTAAATTGCGGTTTTAAACATTAGGCTGGAAATGGACCTTATTGATTTGAACCTTTTGCCCTAAAAATTGAGACATTAATGCAGTCTTATTTAATGGTATTGATAAATGTGTCCTGTGACAGCTTTACGTTTTTAGAGGTGGTTCTAGACCAATTTTGCTGGTCACATTTTACTTCAGTATGAAGTCAAAAAATGAGTAAGTTACCATTGTATTAAATTACATTATCAAAAAATAACCCCCCTGCTTGCCCACCCCTAGAACAGCCTATGAGTTTCATTCATGGACCATTACTTGATCTACACATCAGCAGTACAGAAAAGGGCAACTACAGTTAACACAATCAATGTTTTAGCACAGATTCAGAGGACATCACCCACACATAAAGGAGTCATTTCATTAACACGCATTCCTGTTAGAAGCCAGTCTGCCATGTTGGATGTTTCCTTCACCCGTCATCAGCAGAATGCTCAAACATTACAAACACAGGAAAGGCCTGCGCTGCCACAGAGGCTCAGATTCTATATTTTGTCTGGCTCGGGCACATTCATGCGGGCCATTTGTGTAAGTGATACCCACATGTTTCTTTTCTCATGCACCCACAAGGTTGGCCACAACAACACGGCCTGCAGGCTTTCTGTCTTTTTTTCCAACTGTAAAAAAAAAATATTGTCATGGCTGAAGAGAAGTATCTCATGTCTGTGTGTGCTGTGGAGAAGAGACGTGGGGGAAGAGGTGGAGGGGGGCGGCTCTGGCATTAAGTTGCATGAAATATCTTCAGCTGCCTCATCCATGAAAGCCAATCCCCTCCTAGGGTGACTCTGGTTGCTACTTTCTCACATCCCTGCTGCATAACTCTTTATTATAGCGAGTGTGTTTGTGTGTGGCGAAAGATGATTGATAGTTTAACGAGGATAATCACTTATGTGCGTGTTTACTGTAAGCCTTAAGCTCTTGGATTAGTTTGTATGGAAGGTGCTGCTTCCACGCTGCTCATACTACATAATTATTCCGTCTGTCACAGCGCTCTGCCTGCTCACTTTTATTTACTTATTGACTGTGTACTATCGATACCGACACATCACTCTTTTGCAAGTTTTTGCAATGCGATTCAACTTATTTTGCAGGTTTGTATCCATTGCAAATCCCAGTTTGAGTTGGAATGACACCAACAGTGATATTTTAAGTGAGAATTGACACGTACAACAGCGCGATATTTGACATTTTTGCGGATTAAAGGAATTAAATGTAGGGTGGAGTTTTGCTTTTCAGCTGTTGGCAGAAGCTGTTCAACTGACACGCAGACGTACGGTTTCTCCCGCTACCTGACGCCCACACATACACCGATAAACATGCTTGCTCATTGGACACAGTGCCAAGATTAAGTTAGGCAATTAGCGGTGATGAATTACCCTCTGTGAGTGTGACGCTCAGCGGCAAAAAAAAAAGGGTGTAGGTTAGAGCGAGGATGCTTTGCTACGGCCTCATACTCCGCAGGGACGTTCACATATCATTTAGGGTCGGATTTTAAATGCTGCTGTTGCTGTGACAGAAAAGTGATGAAATGTTGCCTGTTTCTGTTGCAATAGCTCCGACAATCTGCTTTTCTCTGCGGTTTGGTTTGCGTTCAGGAGTTTTTGGGCTTGAAAACCTCAGGAGAAAAAAAACTGGTTGATTGTAGGCTGGCATGTTGTGGTTGAAAAGCGGCTAAAGGAGGAACTGGTTCTGAATACTGATGGAGTTAACAGTGCCTCATCATGTGTCATCTGCAGGGTGATTTATCACATTTTCTTGATTTAAAAACATCCCAAAATCCGTTAATATTTTAGATATCATCCTTATATCTTTCTACGTCATGAAAATATACACTCCACTGCTTCCACAAGGTTCAGCAGAGCATAAAGCAGCTAGCTTGTGTAGTTTTTTGCCGCAGCGCAGGGCTTTTTGTTCACACCGTGAAATTCCCCCCAGGAGACCCCAGACCTCCATCAGTGTCTTTCCCCGGGAGCTCCCTCCAGGCGCGAGGGGGCAGAGTGCCGCTTCATGTCAGCCCAGAAATGTCACATCACCTCTTCCACACACACACAAACACACACTCACCTCCTCCACACACAGCCCCGTGGTTGCCTCCCTGCTCCTGAAGGCTCCACAATTGACTTTGCATCTCCCAAGGAGGGCACGCACGCAAAATGGATAAGAGAGAAGACTCTGAGCATGTGTATGTAACTGTGTATTTGTGTGAATGTGCTCGCGGAAAATTGTGTGTGTTTGTGTGTGAAGAAATGTGTCTGCATATTGCCGCTCAGGTGAAGCAGCCTTGAGGCCTGCCTGACACAGCTTCAGGGCACAGAGAGGAAGGTGATTATCTCATAGCTGCCAGCCATCCGGCGCAAATAAAGACAGAAAGTTCCCCCGGATAACTAGGCGTAGATATTGTTAAAGTGGAGCCAAGCACATGAACACATTCCTTTGTCTTTTCTTAAACGTATAGGTGTCATAAACTAGAATAAGGCAACAAGTGCAGTAAAAACTTACATCTCGTATTTGAATTTGCAGGTGTGTTTTCATTTTTATAATAGAATATGTAACATTTCTGGATTTTAAATTCTAAAGAAAATGATGAATGGGTTGTATATTTACATTATCTCAAATGCTTTCGCCCATTTTCCAACCCAGATCATTTTCATTTGGCCGCCTGTATACATTCATATCCCCTTTGTACGTGCTTCAGTGGTTGCCAGTTTTGGGAGAGAAACTCCTTCTGGAGGGAACACAGGGATTGTAGCCTTTGCAGACCATTTACATGCACAAAAACCTATATAACACACTTCAGGAAAGACAACCCCTAAAAGTTTAAGCCACTTGAAGGATTTAGTCATCCAGCATCTGGATCTAAAGTGATCAGAGAAACAAAGTGATCAAATGTTAGTCATTGACCTGCAGAAAACGCAGAAACAACCACTTTTAAAGTGAATCTAATTGAATCAGTGTCTTGAGCAGTTTAATGAATCTGTTTTTTTTGGAGGGGAGACATCTACTGATTAAACCCTCCTGAACCATAAACATTGAATAAACTCTAACTGAGAGAAACTGACCGAATGACGGAGCTACAACCAAACTCCGTCTTTTGTTCGTTTTGATTGAGAGCCGCCTCAAATGACTTAACATTCTCTTTGCAATCTAAAGTATGCCAAGATGACGATATTTCATTGTGGTTTCTATTAAAAAAAAACTTTGCTACACCAAAAACATATTTAGTAGTCTGATTTGACCAGTTTTACAAAGAAAAAGTCATACATATATTTATCGTAGTACAGCACAGTTTTTTCTGTGCAAACAACTCATAGATCATGCCTTAGTAATCTTCCTGTGCATGTGTGAACATCTACGCAGTGCATTGTAACTGTTTCTTTAACCAAAATCAAATAGATTTTGTAATGGCTTTTAGACATGGGAAGTAGAGACACATTTGTCCTTTTTAGTAAGGTTGTTGTTTTCTCGCCTGTCATACACGTAGTGCCAGGTCTGCACCTTGGTTTCAGGATCTGGGCTGAGCTCAGCTGTGTTTGTCTTTGGATTTTGAAAGCCTGCCTATGAGCATCTTTCTTTGGGAAAAGCAACTCTTTTGGCAGGTGATGGGCACACACACCTGGACATGTATCCGTGCCCAGATGGAAGCTGGAGCGGTGGCAGCTGGTGTGACGTCCCCTCAGGACGGAGGAGCCGCCGGAGGGGAGTGAGGCGGACTCCGGACGGTGCCCCTCTCTGACGTTCATATAAGGAATCTCAGAGGAAATGTTATGGCCAAATCGAGAATTTCCTGTCTGTCTGTCTGTCTGCCTGTCTGTCTGTGTCTGTCTGTGTCTGTCTGTCTGTCTGTCTGTCTGTCTGTCGGTCGGTCGGTCGGTCGGTCTGTCGGTCTGTCGGTCGGTCGGTCGGTCTGTCGGTCGGTCTTTGCCATCTCCTTTATCTGTGTGTGGCTCCCTGTGTGCCTCACGCCTTGTTCACAGTGCCAACACCTCATTAGTACAATATGCAAATGAACTGGCACAGGGCCAGAGGGTCAGAGCACAAACTGGAGACAGAATAATAGCACAATGGTGCATCTTTGTGTGTCCGCAAATCCATGCCCAGATTCATGTATGTTCATGTGCGTTTACCTGTCTTTGAGTGCTCAAACTGAGGAGACATGGTGTGTATGTGCTTGTGTGTGTGAGGGTGAAAGACAATAGCTGAAATAGGTCAGCCTAAACCAATTGTTCATTTAGACAGCTTCTAGATAACATGACTTCATAATCTTTGGTAATGTTCTGCCTTTTTTGTGACAAAGTAAAAAAAAAACCTGTTCAATTTTAAATGTCAGTGATGTTCATGTGTGAATCTCCACATTTGATTTATGCCATGCTTGGAATGGGACACCCTAGCTGGAAGTGAGGGAAGCAGAGGGAAGCAGATGGAAGCAGATGGAAGCAGAGGCTAACTTAATCAGTCGTTGGACAAAGAAATGTAGACTATATCGTCTTTTGGTGGTATCGAGAATTGAACAGAGCTTGAGGGCAAATTACAAGTGAAAGGTTGCAGCGAGCAATTGATAGTGAATATTATAAGAAAGAAAGACTCAAAGAGACTCACCTGTCAGTGGCATGAGCTCAGTATGAAGTGTCAGCTCTGGGCTGCAAACAGCACGATGAACATGTCAAATTGATGTTAATTTCTAATAGCTGTTCCTCAGTGCCCCGTGGCCATCAAGTATGAACCAATCACCTCACACTGAGGTATTTGTTATGTGTAAGTGTATTTCATTCAATGGAACACAATGGAGTGATTTGGCGTAGAGCCAGACAAAGCTTCTCCAATAACTTCCTTGCTCACACCTGGCATAACAGTTTTCACACTGTGCGTAATGAATGTCTCACAGCGCAGGAGAAGGTGGCTCCTTTTCAGATTGTTTGAATGTTTAGAGTTTAGTATTCTATTATGAGAACATGGACAATTAAACCAGCAACACCTACTGTTTAAGCAAATTAAACATTATCTTAGTTGAGCTACAACTTTTATTTAAACAAAAATGTATTAAAGAGGCCCTATTATGCTTTTGGGGGGTTTCCCTTTCCTGTAGTGTGTTATATGGGTTTGTGTGCATGTAAATGGTCTGCAAAGGCTGCAATTCCAAGGTTCCCTCCAGAGGGAGTTTCTCTCCCACTCCCACTAAATACTCCCCATTTGGCAATTCAAGTCAACCACAGTGTGTTATTCTTTTACAACAATGTTACATTCATCCAAACCAACCAGATAGGTACTGACTATTCAACTGAGTCAGACACATTGTCATTTTGTAGAGTGCTTATTCAAATGTTAGAAGTTTAAAAGGGTTTAAAGGGTGTAGAACATTATGATGGAAGTGTATGACGAGGAGAAGTATGTTTAACTTTAACTTTGCTCTTTTCTACCTTTTTCAAATACATTTTGACATGTAACAGAAGGTAAAGCTGGATGTAAACAACTACACTTCAGTACAATCTCACACTCATTCATGGCTTTTAGACCATATTTACCTTTACATACAGTCTATGGTATTTATTAGAAGCACAGAGTTGGAGGGAGCCTCTGAACTGTTATCCGAATATGATATATTGGAAATGTCTCACACGAACGACGTATTCCACTTGTGAGAAAAAAATCACATATTATCTTAGAAAAGTGTAACTGTTGGTTTGCAGGACATTTAAATATGGATCTAACGTCCAATTGAGTTTTTGGGGGAAATACAAGACACGTAAACAAGCATTACTGAAGAGTAGTTCACTTAGCGTGATCACTAAGTTTTTATTTTTTATTTTATATGTGTTTAATTTTCCATTTTTATCTGAAATAAATCTGTTTCAATGAACACACACCGCTTTGAAAGTAGGCAGCAATTTGAATGTAAAAAGTAAATGTCTTGCACACTCCTCAACCTGCACATGCATGTACACATACACATACACACACACACACACACACACACACACACACACACACACACACACACACACACACACACACACACACACACACACGCACACGCACACGCACACACATTTTTGTTTCAGAGAACCCTGTTGATTGGTTTGACCACAAACCAATGACTGCTCAACCATTTTAAAGTCACCATTTCTGTTCATCTTTCTCACTGTTGTTTTCCATTTCTGAGTTTCCTTGTTGCCTCTGTTCACCTGTTTATTTTGTCCATTCGTAAAAAGCAGCCATTATTTCTTCCCCCCCAGGCAAGAGACGACGATGGCCTCGGTGGGAAATTACCCCAGCACAGCTTTACTCAGGACACGCCCAGGCTTGTCTTCAAGACAAACAGCGATGTGCTTGTAAGGACCATAAACATTTAACACCAGATAGAGTTTAAGCTTGATGGCTACTGCACAAATATGTTTTGATGTTGTTCTTTGTTAAAAGTGTATCAGTTTCAACTAATTTCTTCCTGACATGTTAATAGATCTTAGGCACATCTGTAAAAGTAGACCATCAGATTCAAGTCAGACCAAGAATTAACACACAGTACACAACTCATGTTTTACACAAAGTTTGCACACATTTAAGTTGAACTTTTTTCATATGTAATCATTTGTTTTGCTCATTTTCATTATACATTGTATTCAGTGACTTGTGTTGGGAGTTAGTAGTTATCATACAAGGAATCTTAATTAATTGATATGCAATTTATTTAGGTATTTTTGAGCAATGTAATATTTTACATAGATTGCAGAAAAAAAGAAAAGTTGGTGAACCCTTCATCACAACGGAAATTCAATGGAATATTATACCACTAACATGTGCTTCAAATGTATATCCCAGGGATGATTCTTGATTAGTATATATAATAGACTTTTATGTTTTAGCATTGTTTTGTGTTTTCCGGTTTCAGACTCTGAAAATAATGGGGGTTATCACATCTGACAAATAGTGTCAAGATCTACAGAAAAAGACCCAAAGACATTTTAGGAATTGCGATTATTTCCTGTTGCTCAAAGTCAGATTAGAAGATAAATAGCGCTTGTACTGGATATGTAACCTAAACGTAAATTGAATATTAAGCTTCAGACAGCAGTAGGTTAGCTTGACTAAACAAAGACTGAAAATGGCGGGAAACAGCAAGCCAGCGACTTTAGAAATAAATAATCTAGTCGCAAAATCTAAAGTAGCTTATATCCTTGTTTTGTTGTTTTTTCTGTATGGTACCGGACAAATAAATGTAACTAACTGATTCTGATTGCCAGACAAACAGCAAGTGAGCTTTACAGGCGCTTGTAAGCAGATTTGATCATATCTGGACAGGCTAACTCTTTTCAGTCTCAATGCTAATATGCTAAAAACAAACTAACATAGGCCGTAGCCTCATATATAGATATTTAGAGTGCTATTGATTTTCTCATCTACCGACCGGATCTAGAAGAAAAGGAATGTCCATATTTCCCAAAATGTCAAACGTTTGCTTTGGGTAAAGATGTCCCACATGTAAAAGCAAACATGTACACGGCAGCCACACGCTAACAGAAATATTTAGTCTCAGTCGGCTGCAGTGACATTCAAACACAATCCACTGTCTGTTTTATCTTTCTTACAGGGGAGATATTTTTCTCACGTTGCGTGCGTGAGTGTGTGCTGTTTAAATATAGCGCGACAGAACTTGACTTGGCAGAGTGAGAATGGCTTTTGTATGTCACATCTATAATGACCGATGGTGATGGCTGCCTGTGATAAGAACGGCCTAACACGGAGTGCAGCTTTATTCTTCTTTGGCTTTTATCTGCAGTTTAAACTTTTCATGCTCAACTCAGGTTTTAATGAAGACATCAGGTAGTGTAGCCAATTAAAAAAAAAAAACACTGGAAAACCAGATATGTTTCCCCTTTTTGTAAGCCAGGTAATTATAACCACCATGATAGATATTCCAATAAATGAGGACAATGCAAACTGATATCTTGGCTAATCATAGTAAGTCCACATGTTGCAGATGGTCTGTTAAGCTCTGCCAAACTTTAATTTTCTTGTGTAAGTGGAAGCTTTATTCAGTTTTTTTTCCAATGGACCAGGTGCTTTAAGATGGCAGCCTCTCGCTACATAATCTAGTTTTGTTTGGACTCAATCCACAAGCCCTGTGTTACCATTTGCCATCATTGACGGACTAGAATTGTCAAGAGTGGATACTTTGCCACAGATTCTTTGGAGTGTGAGACAATTTGACTGAAAAAGAAGCGACTGGCTCACTCAAAGCACCTGCTTCATTTTCCTGGGGTTTAATCCCTGTGTTATGTGATTATAGCAGCAATCTGAGAAGGGTCAAAAGAATCACATATCAACCTTAATAGGGAGGGGGGATATACAAGCCTTTCCCTTTATGCACTTCTGCTGCTTAAACCTCTTCATTCTACATATAAAACCACTTCAGGCACTCTTGGGGAAACCTTACAATCTCTGCGCCGCCTGAAACCCTCCAGCCTCTTAACCCTCAGCAACCGCCTCCTCTTCTTCCTCTTCATTATCTAAATCGTCCACATCTTCTGTAATCTCTTTAACATCTGCACATCTTCAGTGCCGGAAACTTTTTTCATCCTCATCTGCAACCTGTTGGTCTAGAACCTGCTCATTCAATTTAAGACTCTTTCATCCAATCCATTAACCCCTAAAATGTCTCAGATCATCATCTTACCTTAATTGTTTATTTAAACCCACAATAAAACTAGCTGTTGCATTAACTTAAATGTCACCGGCGTCGTCACTGGCCCTTTGAGAAGAGGAAGAAAAACGATTGGTGGTTGCACTTGTTTGCAAGCACGATAATTGCTGTAATGCAACCGGTTAAACTGCAACGTCGATGCCGCTTCGTTGGCCACGATCAAAATAAATGACCGTAATTACATTCGACTGCAAACATCTGTGTGCTGGTGGATGGAGAGAGCGCATGAGCGAAAGCAAAACTCCATTAGCGTAATGCGCAGTGAAATTTCACTTGCGGTGCGGAAAGTCGTTAAGTGCTCTCCATCTGTCATTCTGAGTCGGGGAAAGATTTCAGCACATTTATTATTGAAAATATCCTGGGCCAAACTCAACTTGCGAGAGCCCCTTTTTGACTTTTACTCAGTCATGGCTCATTGAATTAGCCAGTACTAAATGGGCAGTTAAAACGTGTAGAAGAGATGCTGGAGCATGCTGTTTGAGCAGTTGCTATGTAGTCCAGTCTCTGATGTGTCTTTGATTCCTTATGTTCTCCAGCTGCTTGCCCTGAGCTCCCTTCATCTGTCAGATTCTATTGCATTTGTGCAAGTTACCCGTCCTGAGTGACACTGCATAATGGCTTATAACAAATGCAGCACTCTTTTTACTAACTTTTAGAGCTGATTAAATCCAGCCGACAATCAGATTTTTAACACATAATATATGCAAGGAACCTGATGTTTTACATGCGTAACAGCTGCAGGACAGCATGCTATGTATGCCTTTGAAATCCTGGCCAGTGTTACAGTGCATCTGCCCGAACAGCGCATGTGAGTCCACTGTCTTTCAGCTGCTGCCAGACAGGATCCTGCCAAATTAACCAATGTTGCTATGCAGTGTGCAAAAAAGGAGTTCATCCACCTTCCGGTTGCAACTTATTAAGATTCAGCAGGGGGGCTTAAGAGTCCGTGTGATAGATGGATGTCGTTGAGGGGTCTGACAACTGATTAATGCCTTAATTATCTCCGGCGAGGACCTGCCACTCCTCCTAGAGCTGACAGAGTGAGCTGTGTGTGGCCTGACGAGTAACGCCGTGTTCGGGGCTCGCCCACTCTTATCTACTCTACCAGGGTCACATTCATTTGCCTCCCGAGGGAAAATGTGCATTTTTTGTAATGCAAAGGTGTATAACAGTGATGAAACAGTGCAGCCGGATGTTTTGGGATCTTTGCCACTACCAGAAAGACATCTTTTCAATTTAGCCTCCTCTTGTTTGCTCTCTGCATACAGAAGAGATTCTGCCTTAAATCACAAGGTAAGATGAGAGACCTAGTTTGATACTGAATTTATGATCCTGTTTTGAAATCATGAATGTGACTTATTGGGTATAGTTTAAGAAATAACATGCTACTACAGAACTTTATTAGTATAACGTACAGTAACATTTTCCAAGAATAACCAGTTACTTTTATGCTGGATGAGCAGTGAAAATTAAGGCATTCATAAGCTTTTAATCACACAATTGTCAGGAATGTAGATGCAGAAAAAGTTAGAAGTGTAAAAAAAGACAGTTTCATTTGTTGAGGAATACATTGTGATATTGTGTTGCATAATGTTATATTGTTAGGTGTTAGGTATTGTTACTGTTGTCCAGACTTGTTTTTTATGCAAGTAAACAAATTATCATGTGCATTTTCTAACACAGCTTCTAAGTACATGTATGACGAGATTACAAAAAGATGGTTGCATTGCATTCTGGTTTTTTGAGACTATACTTGATTTAAAAGATTGTTACATTGCTCACCAACAACATAATACCATACACTTACAGACTTTTCACTTTTTGAAATGCCTTTATGTCTTGTTGGGCTTGGGTTGTGGTTAAATGAGACTGGAAGTGCTTTTATTGCCAACATAAGGCGTAAATGGGAATTCCTTGTTAAGACAGGAAGATAAACACAAAGTCACTTTAATACCACTTAGCAGCAGAATGGTATTTTGCACATTTAGCTCTCTGTAAGGAACATTTTCCAGAAATGTACAAACACACACCCACAAGTGTTTGCTCTTGACATACTGTAAATTCTAAGTATTTTGAAACAGCATTAGTTTTGTTTAAAAGTATTTTATATTTTTGTAATCTACAGATGGTTTGGAGGCTAAGCATTTGCTTACCATTGTAATTCAGAGGAGATTAAATTGTATTTTGTTTGCAGAGAGACAGGTGCTGATGCAGTGTGTGTCCTGTGTGTGTTTTCTGCTACAGGTGTGTGACTGGTGCAAACATATCCGCCACACTAAGGAGTACCTGGACTTTGGTGCTGGTGAGCGGAGGCTGCAGTTCTGCAGTGCCAAATGCCTGAACCAATATAAGATGGACATTTTCTACAAGGAGACCCAGGCTGCGCTGCCGGGAGGGTTCTGTAACCCAGGACATGGGGGAGGAGGTGAGGGTAAGATGGAGTGCGGCGGGGGGGTACAGCTGCTCACTCCTGAATCTTGGGGAACGCCGTTAACGGACCTCCGGCGTAAAGCTCCCTCGCCAGGGGGGCCATCAACAACCTCTGCAATGGCCCCTTCCACTTCTTCTGCCACCTCCCCCTCAGACTCTGCAGCTGTCTACTCCCCGTCGTCCTCGTCCAAGATCCCCACACCCAGACTCCACGAGAGCCCCACGCTCCACCCTCCGCCTGTTCCCACTTTGCACCCCCCTGTCGGGGTTCCTCCTGGTAGCCCTCCAATGGTGATGACACCACGAGGACCCATGCCCCTGCCCCTGTTCATGGAGCATCAAATGATGCAGCAGATGCGTTCACCATATCTTCGGCCCTCTGCCCACCCAGGTGGGCCCCATAGCCCCCTGTCAAACCCTATGATCCCTGGTATTGGTCCACCTCCGAGGACCATGGGTCCAGCATCGAGCCCCATGCACAGGCCTCAGATGTCTCCACATGTTTACCCCTCATCTAACCCCAACCCTGGTATGATGCCACCCTACCCCGGTTTCTCCATGCCAGGCCTCCCCCATTTTCCCCCAGTCAATATGATGCCCAATGGACGCATTCCTATGCCCCCAATGATGAACTATGGCATGCCATCTTTGTCCCCATTAGTACCCCCGGCAACTCTGTTGATCCCCTACCCTGTCATTGTACCCTTACCAGTCCCAATCCCTATTCCAATCCCTATTCCCTACAACCCTCAGGCTTCTTGGGACAAGCCGGAGAGGAGTGGCCCCTTCCGCAGTGCTCCAGAGTCATCCGAATTTTCAGCTTCGGGACCCCACTCTCCAGGTTCCTCTGGAGGGCACAGAGGGGAGCAGAAAGTAGAGCCATCAGTTCTAGAGCGTCTCTCTCCTGCACACTCAGAGAGGAGCAGGACAGGGATGGTGGACTTGACTGTGAAGGCAGAGGACAATTCGGGCAACCTGTGTCCAACCAGCTGCCCCGGACCCATGGACGGGGTGATTGATCTAACTGTGGGCCAGAGGACTTACCAACAGCAGGTCATTCAGAGGATGCTACCAGGGGTCCAGGTCAAAGTAGAGGCAGAGACTGATTCAAGATCTCCACCAGCTGCTGGGCTGAGTTGGGAAGGGAAGGGGAGTTATGACGGGGGAGAAGGGGCCCTCTCACAGGGCTTCCTCAGTGCTATGGAGCTAGAAGGGGCCACACAACCAAACACACTGGAATCATCAGGTCCTCCCTCCAGCTATAGCAGCCCTTCTTGCCATGATGACCCATCAGTGAGCCAGCTAAATCCCTGTATCTCTAACCATACCCCACCATCCTTGCCAAGCACAGCACGGACCCAACCCCAATCCCAAACCCCGCCCCACCTCCAAACTAACCCTGCTGCCCTGTGTAATGTCATAGTCAATGGTTCGGGGTGGCTTCCGCTTCTCCCTCCTGCCTTCAAGTCTTACCCTGAGCGAGACAGTGTTGCAGGAGAAGGGGAGGCACAGCCAGCCAACGGTGACCTAGAGCATGAGGCACTAAAAGAGAACAATTGCTCGGTTGGAGTTGGAGATTGGGAGCCGGGGAAGCGGGGCTCATTGCAAGACGAGATGGCGGACACGGTGGAGGGTAAGCCGGATCCTGACTCCAACGCAGAGGAGGGTGAGCATGCCTACTCCCTGCCGCTGCTGTCCACCGGAGGCTGTGTGGTCATCCAGCCTGTGCCAAAGCCCGGCGCTGACAAGACGGCCATCCTGTCCTGCTCCATCAGTGCCCCTTTATCAGTGGACGGGAGCCCCGAGCCGGAGCCGCCGATAAAGAGGAGGTGTCTGCGAATCCGCAATCAAAACAAATGAGGTGGGTTCACTCCACTGTGCTTCCACAAGCAGTCTTGTGTAATTGTGCAGTCTGTTATCAAAAAATATTCATTGACATTTTGGAATTCACAGTAGGGTACCCTTTAAATAATCAGACAATGTGTTGTTTCAAATGTCTCCCCAGCGTGTGTCGTTGAAGAAAATGATCTCATTTAGTTCCAAAATCTTACCATCTGATGTAGTTCAATATCACTTACATTGCAGGGAATAAAAGGATCAAGGTCCAGTAGAAAACATGACTAGAAGCCGACACTAAATCGAAATATTACATATGCAATAATAAATACACTTTTAGAAATTAAATAAGCCCTATTATGTTTGTTTGGGTTTTCCCTCTCCTGTAGTGTGTTATATAGGTTTTTATGCATGAAAATGGTCTGCAAAGGCTAAAATCCTAAAGTTGCATTTCTCTCCCACGAACTCCCCCCTGCCTGAAACGCCTCCATTGGACTCCTTTGTTTACTTCCAGAACATAGTGACATCACTACGTATCATTTGCGCTTCTATTAGCTAGCGCTCCAACACATTGTACTTAATCGGCAAGCAAACCAATCAGAACAGACTGGGCTGTGGTTTGAGACAGAGGGTGAAAAGAGGTGCTCCCATTTTATTTGTCGCTTTACTTTTACTGGCAGAGTTTTACTCCTGTTTTTTCTGTAAAGCGACCCGGGTCCCCTGAAAGGCGCAATATACATTTAAGTTATTAATTTATTATTATTATTATTATTATGAGCCTCAGAATATAAGGAAGTCTATCATGAAACAGGATTTATTCAACACATTAATTCAATATTTAATGATGCACTCCTCGAGTTGGTAATTAAATGAGATTGTATTCAAGAGCAATTGAAGTTATGGTAACACTAGGCGAGCGCTCTGAATTAGAGTAATTAATAACGACAAAAGACGGAAATCAAGCTCCATGCACAGTAAGTAAGTACTGCTAAAACCAAACCAGCAGCTGAGCAAAATGTAACATGACCTTCAGGTAACTGAAGATACACAACATTTGATAAGTGATATTAACGAATGCAAAAAGATATGCTCTATCTCACCTTATTCACTCTTCTGCCATATATGGCATTTTTTATGAATGATCTAAAACACTATGTCAAATGTATGGCACCAGAGGAGCACTGAATATTCAATTCTTTATTTGCCCCAAAGTGCCCTCAAGCTGATACTGATTGCACGCTCTGTAGAGAATCAACAGAACATTAGGAAGCCCTTCTGAATATTTGCATTTTCCACTTTTTAACTGATTGTGTGTTGTTATTGCACATGCTCTTTTCTCCCAATTAACTTGAAATGTAAGTTTGGTGTTCCTCGTGAGTCTGGTCTCCTCATTGTCATTTACGTTTAAAAAGAAACACATTTTTTCACCAATGTGTATTTGACACATCAGAAATACATTTCTTATCAAAGTCTGCAGAGCATGGGTGGATTGATAAAACAGAGGACCCTCCCACAAAAGGACCATGTTTGTGTCCCCCAGTAAATCCTAAGTCCAAGTTTACTTATTTTAATTTACGTCTGTACTTAAAGAGGACTTATTATGCTAATGTTCAGGTTCATATTTATATTTTGTGCCTCTACTGTGAAATGTCTCCATGCTGTAATGTTCAAAAAGCTCTTTATTTTTCTCATACTGCCTGTGCTGCAGCACCTCTTTTCACCCTCTGTCTGAAACCAGAGCCCAGTCTGCTCTGATTGGTTAGCTGGCTCTGTTGTGATTGGTCAACTGCTCAGAGATGTCCCGCCCCTTAGCCCATCACGTAAACATTTTTGGAAGGCTAGCCAAGAGAAGTGTGAGTGTTACATAGTTATGTTACGGAAGTAAACAAATGAGATGGAGGCAATTTAGGCAGTGGTGGGATTGTGTTGGAGAGAAACTCCCTCTGGAGAGAATTTAGGATTTTAGCTTTTGCCAACCAAAACCTATATAACACACTATAGGAAAGGGAAAACCCAAAAAAGCATAATAGGGCCTCTTAAAAATGATATATCAAACAGACTAATTTGAAGCCAAAATGTGTTGTTATACTAAACCTAACCAAGTTGTTTTATCGTGTAAAGAAAAACAAGTAGTTTTGCGTGTTTCCCTTGAAACATAATCGCAATTGCAGTTTAGCTGTGTGAGAGTGTTATTCCCATTTTATAGAAAAATTATATTTTATTTTTTCTTTGTGTTGCTTATATGAACTTCAGTATGGGATTAGCACATCTATCATGTCAAGGGTCTTATTCAATACAGTACACATGTTATGATACACTCCTCAAGTTTTTAATTCAACAAAATTGCATTCAAGAGCAATGTGCTTGGACACATGCACCGACTTAAGAAAAACCAGCCTTGTGGGTGACTCAGTCTAACTCTCCTCCCACTGTGTTTCACAGATGGACGCTCTGAGGACCACAGTGCCATCAACGACACTCACTTGTCCACCCCCCACCTCCAAACCCCACCCCTCCCAGCGCCACTACCGCACATGTACACGCACACACATACACTTTTTTCTCGTCCTCGCTCATCGCCCAGTCTACCAGCACCACAAATCGCCTTCGACGACTGATGAGAGTCCAACCAAACATGTTGATGAGTATCACAGCAGAGCGCTCTGGACTCATTTGGTCCGTGTGACAGACGCTCTGACGGAATGAACTACAGACTTTGTACTGCAGACAGTATACTACTGCAACAAGAGGACTTCACCCCACTGCTTCTCTCCTTATTTAGAGGCTCTCAGCCCACACTGCCCCTTACACCGAATCCAGCGTCACCATCAAAGCAAGAGCTCTTCACATTATCTGTAACTACAGAACGCAGCAGAGTGATTAATGAAGGAGCCCCAAAGAGTGACTACCTTATTTTAAGGAAATTCTACCATTTTATCCAACATGGTGCCACACCACAAGTAAATCTCTGATTCAGTAAGTGTTTGTTTTTTCTCTCACACCTTGTTACTAAGGTATATACTGATTTTACAAAGTGTAGATTATAGAGCCATAGAGATGGCAGAAATAACAGAAATTCTAACCAGCAAAAATGTACTTGTCAAAGTGTTCTGGGTGATTTTGAGGGGCGAAACATAAACACGGTTAATAGGATGTGACTGAAGGACAATTAAAAGAGATCTTTCAATCAGAAGGCTTTAAAAGTGTCCTTGGACATTAAATCACCAATTTTGTGGATAATTATTCCTTCTGAATGAGCATACTGGAAGATAAATGATTAACCTTCACCAGCAAGGAATGGTGTGTGAGCGGAATCATACAATCTCTGATATGTCCTGTAGCATCAGTTTGTTTGGTATTAAACTCCACTTAATTGATATACTGTATGTTGTAACAAAAGAATGATACACAGTTGCCATGAAAAGCATTCCTACCATTGACATTTTCACGCCCTTTGGAATCTCGCCTGAGTGCTTAAACAGTACGCCATACCAGTAACCGTAATGGGCCCCCCTGCTGTTTTTAGAACGTTTCAAGGCTTAATGCGCCTCGAAAAAGAACCTGGATTGCATGGCAATATAAAAACTCTGCCAAGCTGCAGTGGTTACTTGCTACCGCAGGCTAGTACTTCATCTTTTTTATAATACATTACCAGTGATGTTCCTGTAATGGGCTGGTTTGAAACTGACTGCACTGAATTTAGAGGGGGCAGAGGAAAGCCAGCTCTTTCATAAATAATTATTGTAGGACTTAAAGTAACACAACACGTTCTTTTCTACAATAAACACACTCAAGACAAATGTTATGTTTTAAATATTTTAGAGATATTTAAAATATTGCTTCTTGCTTGTCCATCAATCCTGCCAAGTTTCTTAATTTTTGCCAATTATCTTTAGTTTTAAGTTTTAATTGTAAAGCCAATGTTTTCCTTAGCATGCTCTGTGTATGTCTTTGTGCAATTTAAAGGGGACATATCATAAAAAAGTCACTTTGTTTTGTGCTTGTGAACATACATTAGGACAGTTTTCTGTCAAGTTCATAAAACATGGGATTTAACAAAGCCATTCAAAATATAATGCCCCCTATCTGAGCATCTCCTCTCAAGGCACCAGAACTGCCTTTGCAAAGATTCAATTTATCTTTCTTGCCGGCCAATCACAGCAGACCAGGCTTTTCCGGGTCTTAAAGAGACAGGTGCTAAAACGGATCATTTGAAGGAGAGGTTGAATAAACATATATTCAGGAAAGCAGAATGAGATAAATAACGGGTTTTTGAACATTAAAGCTTGTAAACATGTTCTAGTCAAAACCCATAGTAAAAGTATGAACATAAAAATGAGCGTGATATGTCCCCTTTAAGTGAATGAAATACAACTGTCAACGTTCAGTTTGATTGGATCCACTTACACTGCAGTTTAAGACGGTGAGCTGGGACATAAAACTAAAAATGAGCATTTAGTTTACACCCTTATGTAGGAGGTACATTGTAAATGTACGAGACAAGGTATTATCATATGCCAAAGGCCTCCAGTGGGATGAAACAAAACATGTCGCCTAGTTTTCAGTGGAAATTGGATTTGCAAACTGAAGATTTGACCAGATAATTTATAGTTGCCAAGATAACAAGCACTTTCAAAATGAAAGAAAGAGTACACACGTGGATGTCAAAAACAGTATTACCCTCTTTTGTCTCTTCATGGTTTATTTAACCAATTAAAAAGGTATGTCACACTTCATTGAAGATGAAATACAACTCTGGATTAATTTAACAACTTGAATGATCTTTAAAAGGACATTTCACCCCAAAATCTAAAATACCTATTTTATCTCTAACTTGTAGCACTATTTATCCCTTTAGTGTTGGAGATAGCATCTGTAGAGACGCCTGCCTTCTCTTCAATATAATGGAACCAGATTGCACTCCAAATCAATACAGAAAGAGAAGGCAGACATCTTAACAGCTGATGTCAATAAATGGTGAAGAATAGCTCTGCAGGTAAAAGTAAAAATATATAATCCCATCCCATCTGACTGTTTTTGTAGTAGCCTTTGTTTTTTTTCTGTCTGATTTGTTCTGTGTCCAAGTGAGGCCCAACATTAACTCATACTTACATGTCACAAGCATACATGCAGCAATCATATCACTTACACACAATGCACATACATGTAACTGTGTGTACCTGTTTGTGAGGCAGGTGCAATCCGACAACACAGTTGAGATTATAAAGTGTTGACTCAGAGTAAGCAGTGTGCAACTTTATCTGTTGCCTGTTAGTCAGGCATTTAGGCTTAGCTTGATGCTTGCCAAGGCCCAGCTTTGGTGTCACTTTAAGCAGTTCCATGCCCCCGTTTAATTTCTTTGCAATCAAAGGCAGTTAAAATGCTCTCTCTAAGCTGCTTGTTTCTGTCTCGTCTACCTTCTGCTGTATTTGTCCATAAGTAGAGATACCCCTTGCTGTTATTATTTCAGAGATAGCGGGCACTTTTCTTGTACAGAATCCAGAAACAACAATGTAACTGGACACTGTTGTTTTTATTGTCTGTAATATGGGAGTAATACAAAGCCAAGGCCACAGCCCCACAACATCCCGCTTACTGTTTTGACCAAAAAACAAAGAGGAGGTTTCTAATCTTTTTTAATACGTCAACTTTTAAATCTTTTCAATTGTTACTTTCTGTAAATCTTATATTTTATCAAATGTACAGCAGTCTGTAGATTTTTAGATTGTAAAGTCCCCCCAGGATGCAAAAAAACAGAGGGCATTACCTCAGTATCCCCAACCATGTACAAATCTGAGCCACTGCTACAGCTCTGTCCATAGTTACTGTATGGGCCTGCACCATTCGGTTCAATATAAGTAGGAAGGCAATTGTGTCAGGTAAGGAGAACACAGTTTTTAAAATGACCTATATGTTCTGGTTAGTTACTTTGGTTACTGATGTAAGCTAACTGCTCCGAGCTAACTCTTTACTGTCTGCTAGCATATTCCAAAACAGGAATATCGACCGGTAAATCAAAGAAAGATGAATCCATTTTGGACTCGCGCGTAGCTGTCATCAAGTGCCACCCGGGACAGAATATATACTTTCAACATGAAATATCTGAAGCATATGGCCATAAGTCATTGCAAAGAATATATTATTATTTGATATATTTCTATTTGAGAGTTAAATCAAAAGATTTTCACCTCTCTGGCTTAGCTTAGCATAACACAGCATTGAGATAGTAAATGGGTTTGCTCTGTACAAAGGTTTAAAAGATCTGCTTACCAGCACCTCGAAGTCTTACTTATCAACACAATATAACTGTTTGTTTTCAAGTATTAATGCTTAAAGCTGGGTGTAGCTCCATAATCGGATTTCCCAAAAATGTTTCTTCCCCTGAGGGCAAATGTTAAAAAATTTTGGCTACCTTTTCCTGTGACATTGTTCATGCAACCATCAGACTAAACCTAAGCCTCCAACTGTAGTCCCAGCTTCAGCAAGCTTTTAGTTAGCATAGCTCAACGCAAATAATAGTAACGGGGAAGAAGCTAGCCTTGCTTTGTCCAAAGGCTTAAAAAAAATCGGTCCACCAGCACCTGTAAATCCTACAAAATACTAAAGTGTATTTGGTCTGTTTCCAGTCTTTATGCTAAGCTTAGCTAACCGGCTGCTAGCTATAGCTTCACAAGGACATTTCGCAAAAATGTTGATTGTTCCTTCCTACCTTTTTGTGACCCTTCTCACAGTCACACCATCAAGCTAAAATGACGAATTACTACTAGTCTCTAAGAACTCCAAGTAGGCCTATGTCATTGTCTTTACCAGAGGTTGATGAGGAACTAACCAAAATCTTTTACTATCTCTGCTTTTTCTCTTGCCTGACACCGTTACACACACATTCAGACACACACAGAAAAAACAACATGCATGGTCTGTCTGACTAATCTCCACAATGTTGTGTTGACGTTGCAAACGATACACTGTCCATGTCTGAGACAGATATTCAAGATATGAAAGCCTAAATCTCATGTCGAAAAATTCTGGACCACTTATTCAGTCTTTGTGATGGCAAACAGACTCGTGACGAATCTCCTGCATTCCTTTTTTTGATGATGGACTACAGGCCTGGTCAACAGCCTGAATTATGCAATGACAACTTACTCCAACCCTAATATAGACGAGTGGTCCACAGACAAAATAAAACATGACATGACTTCATGTTACCTTTCAAAAACAACAGAGAAGTTGCCTTAACTCTTGCGTGTATAATCTCCACAGTTAAGACAATGATGCTCGCTTGTAAAGAAGACTCCCTTCTTTGTACAAAATGAAATATACCAGAAACAACAACTTTGTTAGCTTGCTAGTGTAAATGTATAGATGATCAGCTTTTTTTCTGTAACTTGGATGGACCGTCACATTTTTGCTAAGAAGAAACCCTCCTCCCAACTTCCTGTCCGTAACCATCCAATCTGTTCAACGTTTTAACTCGTGGTGGACTGTCAATCTTTTTGTGTACATTTTATAGTATTATTTATTGTTGACAAGTTTTGCATTTGCAAATAATAAAAAAAAGTGAAGTTGACCGGAGCATTCTATTCCAATGTAAATGCCTGGTGAACAGTGAAAAGCTTTTTTAATTATTAAAATGGAGAAAACAGTGATATGAGGAGATGACCTTCTGTCTTTTTATTATGACCTTGTAACATGTACATAACATGTGGCCAAAGTTGCTTTGGAAAATAATAATTTTTTGTGTTGTAACAGTATTTGTTTTATCCAGTGAATTGCTCATGAAGACAAATAAACAAGAGGCACACACAAATCTGTTTCATAATTGTTCCTATCTGCTCATTTTATGGATCCTGCACGCAAAAGATATTAGCTTTATACTGTGAAGGATGACTTAAGTTTCAGTTCAAATGCAACATAGCAGAGAGCCATTCAGGATCAGTGAAAACGGTGACAAATCACAATCATAACTTACGTGTAAATTGTAAAATATCACTTTTCAGAGTCAAAATGTTTGACAGTAATCCTTTTGAATATAAAAGAACAAGCAGTGCAGCTCAATGGAAACATGAGAAGTTCATAAATACAACGCGTTGTAATCCATAGATACCCTCGACATCAAATACTGTGCTGCATATTTTCATACAATAGAGTTTAAGATGAAAAGCAAGAGTTACTCTAGGATATCACAGAATTGACCCGTCAAATAAAATGACGCTAACAGCTTGTGAATGTTATTTATAATTAATGCACACAAGATTACGTGTTTAAACACATTTTAGAATATTGAATCATGTATAACTTAGGCTTTGGTTATATCATTTAAATATTAATGGATAAGATGGAGTGGAGTGAAAATAAAAACCCACTTATAATGAGTCAAGTAATTAGTTATAAGTGGTAACAACAAAACTATATGTGAATTGGTTAATATGGACCAATAAAATGTCCCGATTGTTTAGAAATAATTTCATCATACACAATCAGAGCATGATATATATTTGACTAAGTTGACATCTCATTGAGATCAAGTTATTTTTCATTAGTAACCTTGCCAAAAGGGCAGAATGATTTTTTTTTTACAATAAATACAAACATAACCACAACTGTGAGTCACTACAGATGATGAATGAGCACAATATCCAGTTAATGTGCGTTATAACACACTGTTACAATGCACACAAGGCACAGTTTGAAAACCATTTCAGTGAAAGATTAAAGAGCAATTACATCGACCAGGATTGCTATTATCCCATTATTTTTAATTGGAATAGACTCTCCAACATGAATCCGCTTTGAACATTCCAGGTCATTCTGTGCTTTATTCCAAGATAAAAAGGGGCATTATTCATAATAATATTTGTATATTCAACAAAAATGTTCCTGTTAATATGTATATATATATTCAACAACAATATTCATAATAATATAATCTGACTTTCAGGTCACAGCTCAATGAGAAGTTGGATGTTATGGTCTCTAGCTTCATCTAGTGGCACCTCAGAGTATTGGCACGCTCCTCAGTAGGAAGGTAATGAAAAGAATGGAAATGAAATGTTCTTTATATGGAAACACCATTGAATCAACTATAACTGTGCATCCAATATAATTAGATCTACTTTGGATTATTGCTCTTCATGGTACTGCTTACCACCTTCATCGCATGCACACTGGAATTTGGTGAGCATTTTCTTACAATGTATTTTTATAGAATTTCTAGGTTTTTGAAAGCTTTTTGTTGGGTGACATTGGCAGTTTTAAAAGAAAATGTATTAAAGAAAAGGTGATATTGCAATTTCACCTATTCTTAAAAAACAAACAAATATCAGACAACTTTAAAGTCCTTAACTTATTTCAGTCATTCTGCTGTTTTTTCCCCTCAAAACATTGACTTGATTTCAGGAAAACATTCATCATCATATTGCTATATTAGGAATACTTAATTGATACACTGCTAAAAGTAATAGTTTTTTATTGTTGCAATTCTCATCGTACATTTTAATGAATTAAAAAAGAAGACACGATAAAACAGAGTTATATCCATAGGCCTTACAGACAACATGTTGACATATAATAAAGGCATTGGTGATAGTGATCCATTTGAATGATGGCTGCATTAAGCTGCTTCAGTTTCAGATGTCTGGCACTGCATGCTGGCTCACTGTCACTATCATCAAGATGTATGTTTCAAAAAAGTCCTATTAACACAAACCGATGCTTTTACAAGTGTATGAGCAATCCACATGCACAGAAATAAAAATGAAAGTTTAAACTCATACACTTGTTTAAATGTAAAGTGACGTATTTAGACTGATCCAGCCAATACACACATTTAACAAAAAGCTAGTGGGCAACATAAAGAGATGTTCCTGAAGCGTGAGCACAGTCAGCGGGGGGGCTGTTTCTGTCTTTCTCTCACCTCTGATTGCTGTTTTGGAAAATGATCCCTGTGTGAGAACATTCAAATAATGCAAGTTACCCTGCACCGTGACAGGATGTCAAACAGAAGGCTAGCCCCTTCTCAGCAGATGTTGAATAAAGTATTCTGTTATTTAACTAAAGGAAAAGAAGCAATACCATAGCAAAGAAATTAAAGTCATACATTCAAAATATAATTTAAGTTAAAAAAAAAGCATTAGAATCAAAATGTATGAAAAGTAGAAAAGTGAAGTACTCATTCTGCATAACAGCCTATTTCAGAATAATATACATTAAAGGTGGGGTATGTAATTTATTTCAGAAACACTTTTTGTTATATTCCATGGAATGCTCTTAACATCCCGATAGCAATGGATATCTGAAGTGCTTTGACAAAAAATACATAAAAAAATGTCATCTGTGGAAGCCGTAGTACTGTAAAAAGCACGAATCATCTGAGCAGGCCCGGCTAAAATAACTGGATGGCCTACCTGCCTGTCAGCCTTCCATCTGTGCACAAACTTATCTCGTGCCCTCATTGGTCATGTGCGTTTTTGTGTGTGTTGGAGGAGGGGCTCTGTAAGGAAGTCTGAAGGAAGAGGCAGATTTCTTCCGGCTGCGTACTTTCAAATTCTAGCGCACTCAAGCTGATTTCTCCAAAATGACATACCCCACCTTTAATCTATGACTAATGATTGTGTTCCTTACTAAAATGAAGCAGCATTTAAAGGTGATTATTTCATCTGTTTAAACCTAAACAGCCGGGTAGCTTGTTATTTTTCACCAAGGGATCAATTCAATAAAGTTTATTTTAACCTATAGCCTAATAACACATTGGTACAACATGTGTTGCTTATATCGTGTATTATTTATAAAAATCTTCAGTAACTAATGTCATCAAATCCATGTAGTAAAGTAAAACGTTTTTGTTTTTTGCATTAAAGTGAACTGCAGTGAGAATCCGAAAGTGGTTTATTGCCAAGTAGGTTTTACACAAAGAATCTGTCCGGTGTGTATGGCGCATACATAAATACAGTAAGAGAAGAAACACATCACAAAAAGGACCAAAAGGATTATAATAAAAACGATTTCAATGTAAGAAATACAAATAGAGAAATATTTAAACCAAACTAAATTATTCAAAAAACTACAGTATGACAAAATAAAAAATGGTTAATATCATATATTAACAATGCTAAATGATTTACATTTGTTCTTCACTCGTCCAATGAGGGTGGTGTCTTTGTGTCTTTACCCCATCCCGTGCATGTGTTTTTACACTCCACCAGTCATTATCAAAAGAAAGATTGAACGTTTTAAATCAGATTTGAGTTAATCCTTAGCATTACATAATAGTATTGTGTTTGCTTGACTAAGGCTTAAGAGACCCTATCATGTATTGGGGGATAACCCTTTCCTAGTGTGTTGTATAGGTTTGTGTGCATGTATATCGTCTGCAAAGGCTCAAATCCCAGTGTTTGTCTCTCCCCCCCATCACAATCATCACAACCATGAGCAGACTGGGCTCTGGTTTCAGACAGAGGGTGAAAAGAGGCGCTGCAGCACAGGCAGTATGAGAAAAACAAAGAGCTTTTTGAACATTAAAGCATGAAGACATGTCACAGTAGAGGCACAAAATACAAATATGAACCTGAACATTAGCATAATAAGTCCTCTTTAAGTACAGACGTAAATTAAAATAAGTAAACTTGAACTTAGGGTTTACTGGGGGACACAAACATGGTCCTTTTGGGGGAGGGTCCTCTGTTTTATCAATCCACCCATGCTCTGCCGACTTTTATGAGAAATGTATTTTTGATGTGTCAAATACACATTGGTGAAAAAATGTGTTTCCTTTGAAACGTAAATGACAATGAGGAGACCAAATTCACGAGGAACACCAAACTTACATTTCAAGTTAAGTGGGAGAAAAGAGCATGTGCAATAACAACAGACAATCAGTTAAAAAGTGGAAAATGCAAATATTCAGAAGGGCTTCCTAATGTTCTGTTGATTCTCTACAGTGCGTGCAATCAGTATCAGCTTGAGGGCACTTTGGGGCAAATAAAGAATTGAATATTCAGTGCTCCTCTGGTGCCATACATTTGACATAGTGTTTTAGATCATTCATAATGAATGCCTTATATGGCAGAAGAGTGAATAAGATGAGATAGAGCATATCTTTTTGCATTCGTTAACATCCCTTATCAGAGAGCTTTTTGAACATTAAAGCATGTTAACATGAGGCACAACATACTAAAATGAACCTGAAAATGAGCACAATAGGGCCCATTTAATATGGATTCAATAGGCTGTAAAAGTAATCAAATATGGTTACAGGAAACACCTTCATTTGGTTTCATAAATGAGAAGAGAAATGATGACGTGAAACTTATTTTACTTGTGTTGTCACTGTGTTGCTAACCTTTCCAAGATATCACCTCTCCAACAAATTGCTCATTTGGGGGTTATGCTTGGATGTTCTGCAATTAAAGCTTGTGTTTGTCTGTTCAAACACTGTCTGTTTCTCCACATGCAAACTAAAGAAAATATCAAATGGATCACTTCTTGTCGGTGATGATAGACGATTCTTCCTAGGAAACAGTGAGCACGTATCAGCTTTGTTTTGAGCAGCGTATGGCTGCAAGTCGAATGACAGGAGCAACACAACATCATAACAGAGCCACAGTTAAAGTAGGAGCAAGGTGCAGGTATGCATGTGGTCCAACTGCTCCCTCTGTTGTGTCAAACAGGAAACTTCACGTTTCTTGACGACATGACCCAAAACTCCCACACCTCATTATTTATTCATTTTTATGATTATTAGACAAGTATCAATTTGTCCAGCAATCTGATCAATAATAAACAGCCTCATGCATGCTTTGATTTTTATAATTCATTTTTAATAAAATATTATTTTATCAGAGACCCCTGAAAATGTATATGATCTTTAAAAGTTAATAAGATAACTTGTATACAAATAAAAAGGTACAAGGAGCTGGGTATATAGGGGGGATGTTGCAGAAATCCATTGATTTTTATCAAATTTGGTGCAGCCTGGAATTAATAGTATTACATTAGGATCTGACATTTAAAAAACTGCAGTCATTTCTTTAAAAAAGAAATCCCAAGGGTACACATGATATACTAAAAATAACTTATTTTGAAAACAGTATTGGAATGTTGTATTACCCAATCACAGAATAGACTGTTTGTCTATCATTGCATTATATAAAAGATACTATAATATGTGCTTGTCTATTTACCAGGTAGATAGTCGTATGAGAATAACTTTATGCATAAACAACTATAGGGACAGATGCGAGGTAGAGGTGCACGACAGGACAGGTGGCTTATGGGTAACTGAGTCATCGGTGTGTTGATGTCAGGGGGAGGAGAGAGACTCCAGGCTCGGTCCGTGTGTGTTGGTGTGTAGATGTGAGTGTACGGTGAAGAATTCAGCCGCTGGAGGTCTTTTCTAAACGAATACTACTTATTAGTGTGGATAAAACCAATAAAGAAAACAAAACGAGGAGCACACATGCGAAAATGCGAGAAGAAATCCAGGAAGAGAGTGTGTGCTTATTAAAAATTCAGCGCGGGAGAACACACATTATCGCCCCTTCGGATGACCTGTGGCAGCACCGAGGATAAACTACAGCAGCTTCAAACAGAACTGGATGGGCTGAAACGAAGCGGAGTTTTCACTAAAGAGCGAGTCCAAAGCATTTCCAAGCGACCAAAACCCAAAGGGAAGGGGAGGAGAGGGGGGCAAAGAAAACGCCCTGCTGCCTGTTGCTGGTATCTACACATTCAAACTTTATCACCGAGTTGGAAAAATGCACTTTTCACTAAACGGGAGAGGATAACTCTAAAGTGTAACGCTATATTTTATAAGCTAAAAGTCACGCGGCTAGCTAGCCGAAGGCCCGCGCACTCGACAAGTTTCGGCTCGCGAGGAAAAGCCTCTTCTTTGGGAATATTTTCTCCTCATTGTGCACACTATTCCTGGTGGAAGCGATTTGGGTGGGCTGAAAGCCCAAGGCTTGCTCCGCTAGGCCCACGGCCATTAGCCAGGGACAAAGCGTTTTCACATGTAAACTCACATACAGTTTGGAGAAGCTCTTCATAATTTTACTCAACTTTTTTTTAACGAGCCGACGCTGCAGCCATGTCGCTGGGAGCGGAGAGGAGGATGGAAACCCGGCTCAAGAAGCTGGAGGACATGATCAGAGAGCCCAGATCTGCCATAAACCTGGAAAGTTTGCTGGTAAGTCAACTGGGATACACCTCATAGATTATTAATGATCCCGTGTTGTCTCTGTGTTCACACGCTAGACACGTATGCACACATTTAGCTATGCTATTGACATAATATTTCCTGCTTTTTTTCTTCATTTCATTCCCCAGATGGGACCTGCTACGGTTAGCATTGTTGTTTTGACATAAGGCAGACACTGTCATGCTGCTGCCTATGACTATTCTTTATTGTTCTTTTCTATTTGTTCTCATGCACTTTCCATTCTGTCCTGAAATGAGATACCTTGACATTAATTCCCCTTAGAATTCAAATAGAAAAAGCTTTCAAAATAACAGCCTCATGGTGCAGCGATGTGCTGTAGACAGGCCTGATTAATAGTTAAGACTGAGTGCAGACAGTGCAGTTTGGGGCTCTGTGAAGCGTGTCTACAGATTAAGATTAACTAGTGGAGATTGTCCCACTTGGTGTGTTCATTGAGACTAATATTTCCGGCTAATATCCCTTCTTGGTAACAGTAGGGCCCACCAGTCCCGGTGAGTCCCACCACCCACCAGATCAACACACATATTCTGCTTTTCCTGCACTGATGGGCGATTAGAAAGATGTTAGCACCATGTTTTGCCTAAGACATTACCATTATATCTTGATACAATTGTGTTCTAAACAACTTTCCTGTTTTCTGAAAAGTACGATACAATGTAGGCTACAGCTTGGCAAGATCGATTGGTAAAATCAAAAACTGCTGAATTAAAACTCCCTGTAATATGCATGCATATGTGAAACTAAACCAGTCACTTCATATCTGTATCTGTCAGCTCATTAAATTGTTCTAACATTCCATAAGTGAATGTTACTTTAAAGCCCTTGTATTGCATCAGTGCAGACAGATTTGCATACACAGCATGTGAATCACACTTGCTTTCAGATGTTTCTGTCTTGCTTCCCATTTCTGGGAAGTGAGCTGCTGCATTCCACTGCTGTTTCCTCTGAGCTGATTTTCAGTCTTTTTTTAGTCTTCTCCCTGTGTTTACATGTGTATGATTGAATCACCTTTTATTTATAAAGCATTGCGTGAGAATTCAAAGTATTTCTTTACAATCAGAGGTGGAATATTCTGACGTAGTCTGATTTATAACTACAAGACGTTAAGATGTTAACCCGACAAAGTCAAAATCAGTATTAGAATGTTCCAAACTGATAGGATCTGATACCAACATGCATCAGCAGTCAGATACCGAAGCAAAGGGAAGTTGTTGTCCTTTTTGCAAAAAGCAGGAGTTAGAGCTTACTGTTGGAGAATAAAGTTTGATAGCAAACGATACTCTGCAGTGAAGATAATATATATGAATTACAAGTGGTGTTTCCCTTGAGATCTGCTTTTGGAGAGCCTTGTGATGACCTCAAGTTGCATAAGGCAGGGCAAACATATGCTCATTGTGTATAGCATGACATGAGGTTGAACTAATAATAAGGTTCTCTAGCTAATTCACTTAATAATGTACAGATTTTAAAATGTATTTTCAGCTAAGTACCCCCTGACCATTGCTAAACATTTTTGGAAGGTTAAAGAAAAACGCCTTTTTATACCGAGGAAGAATACAGTACTGCACCATCACTGTTTTTCTAAACAAAATCGTACTCAAATAACAGCCAAATGCTACATTTGCTTACGAAACATAACGTTTTGTGTGATCATGCAATAACAAGATGACTCTGTTGCATCAAGTCTTTTTGAATGGCTGCACTTTCAATGAAGTAAGACACATTGGCCTCATGTCTTTCTCCTGGCTGTATGGCTGCTGTATTTCAACCCCAGAGCAATCTGTTTGGATCTAACATGGAGACTGGCTTCTTCCTGGTCAAATGGAACATGATCGTGTGGGAGTTAACAATTGCAGAGAAAATAGAAGAAATAGAATAATAATAATAATTATAACAATAAAACTAAGTACACTTATGGAAACTAGTTACCCCATTGAGAAATACTGCTTTAGATTGACCCTTTTTTCCCAAATTGTTTCTGGTGTTGTCTAGTATGTCCCACACGAACTAACAAATCTAAACTGAATGGAAAGCTCTTTGAATGCTTGGACCACATAAAGCTGGAGTCACCAACGTTGGGTGTTATACCTAATGTCACTCTGTTTACAAGGACTGAACATAAGGATCTCTAAACACTGGGCTCTTACTGTAAATCAGAGCCAGCTCTGTGTCACAGGACCTACTTTGGCTGTAAAGTAACATCCCTTTTAGTGGTGGTGTTTGAATCTCTGGGCCTCCTAACTGGATCTGACAGAGGGCAAACACACTGTCGAGTCTATCTTAAAAAGCATCACTTCACCCCTTTTAATGGGCCCCATCTAGCTTGAGGCCCCCTGCACATACCCTCCCCTGCCCCCCCCCCCCCCCCCCTTACACTACTTGAGGCACTCCTGCTCTGCCCTCTTTTACCTTAAAAGATTTAGCAGAATACTTGCTTTAAACACCGGTGGTGTTTACTTCCTGCACGCGAGCCGGAGAGATAGAGGTGTTGAGTGTTTGAGACAAAAGTTGAGTGGGAAGCATGCGTAGGAGGGAGCAGGCTGCACTTTTCCATTTGGAGCTGCCTTGGAGCGAATACAGGGATCAAGACGTTCTGTTGCTCACGGTGGGATTCAAACACACAAACAGTAAGGGCTCAGAAATGTCCTTTTTGCAGGTGGAATAAAAACATGGCATACTTTTAAGTGCCTTAATAATTGCTCACAGGCTCATATTCAGTAAACGATGAATCACACATCTCCTGCTATTGTGGCATAGCAACAGCAACAAAAAAAGGAGCTTTATTGACAACATAGAGTGGTGCAGTGATGATGTATTTTTGAAGGCCGACCCGAAAGTTAGGAATCGCAAGGTCTTCTGACAAAAGCAATGGGAACTTTCCATTGGATTTGGGAGTATTGCAAAAATCGGCTCTGTGGCAGATGCACAATATGATACTTACACATTTAGTTCAGCAGGTTAATATCCATATATTAACAACACTTTATGATTTTTGAAGTGTAAATACATTAGCCAGAAATTAAAAGCTAACGTTATGAACAAACTACATCATGTTCGCATGGCGGCGCTAAGCTAAATGAGGCTCATATTTCGGTGTGATGACTTTTAGTAGTCTTATTTAGCCACTTCTTAGCAACCACTATGTGTATATATGACACAAAGTAGCTCTGGGATATTTACTGACGTATTTTATGTCAAAGAACAAAATGTGAAAATCTATTGGGTTAACCACGGGTTTTAGGACTCATTCCTGCATCAGTCTATTGGGTTTGTACTTTTCATCGGACTTGAAGTAAGATGTATTTAGGGAGCAGTGGGCTGAATACCCCGAGGATACGGAAAGCTGACAGTGAGGAATCTGCAGCATCTGTCAAGTAAACCCACTGACCTTCCTGTAAAGAAATCTAACCCTCTGTAAGCTGGGAAACGCAGTATTGTACCCTGACATTAAAAAAAAAGTACTCAGCAGAGATTCATTTTTAAACAATTTTGTCATCTGTAATGACCCCTTCAATTGCACCTGCTTCCAAAAAGCACAGAATACTCAGCGAAAAGCACATAAATGGTGCTTTAATCGCACTATAAACTCTGGTAGTATAAACTGCAAATCACTATATTGCCTCTATCAGCGTTCGATCAACGCAACCTTCCCCTTGTGCAAACTGTAGGGATCATTATTTGGCAGCGCACCACTGCTGACTGGAGTTGACTTGGCAGCTCCAAGTACAAGAAGTGATTGTCGAGGGCAAGCAAAAAGAAAGGGCATTTCTCTTGATAAAGAAAAATATGGACACTTGATTGCAAGTCACATAAGTTCTGCCGTCCTGAAGGAAATGACCTCACTGAGTAAATAGTTGGCAGCTATATATGGGGCTCAAAGTCCCTGCGAATGATTGCACTTTCCCCTTTCACTTCTCAGCCTTATCTCTTTTTCTCTGGCTCTGCTTCTCCCTCAGCCCCCCCTCTCGGGGCTTGTTAAACACACAGCAGGTATTTTAACTGGAGCGCCAGTCCAAAGCCTTTTGATACAGCTGCAGAGCGGGCACTGCCAGATAACTTTATACACAGCACTTAAGTGTGAAGGATATTATGAGATATCAATAGCTGAGAGTTTGTCTGATGTCTTCCAGAACATGTCTTGGGGGCGGTCCCTGGGTCTCTCTTTAATTCACTGTGGTCCTGTCTTTACTCAGCATTAGGTGAACAAGGCGTTTAAAACCTCAACATGTACGTGCTCAACATGTACTACATGTTACTATTTTTAGGCGCTTTAACACTTCACAAATGTAATTTTTCTTTCAGGTTTTTCTGTAGGGCTGCACAATAATCTAAATAGCCACTTTCACATCAAGTACTTTGCCGTACTTAGTTCCCAGCACTTAGTTCCCCCATAGAACTAAAGAGCAGATCGCGTTCACACCGGAATAAGTCCCTGAGGGAGGATTACGCAAATGGAGTCGCTGACGTCACTTCTTCTTTTGCTTTGGGTTTACTGGCAGGCTGCAAACAACTTCACGGCGTATACTGTCACTCGAAGTCCCCGGCCGGAAGTCCCCGGAGTTAGGGACTTCCGAGTAAATCGCCAGAACGCCGACACCTCCTCATCTCCACTGCTCCCATGTTTTTTTTTGTGTTGCCATAAGTTAGTGTCTCTCCGTTTGTGCACTGGGCTAATGCTAATAATGCTAATGCAAGCAAATACAATGGCGGCTTCACAAAACTTTTCCGAGTTTTACGGGGCGTGGTTTTAATTCGCCCAGCCAATCAGAAATTGGAACTTATTTCTCCCCAGGAAATTACCTGCTCTCTAGCAGGGACTGAAAAGGGGGAAAAAGTTCTCATGAACTAAGTTCTCTTTTTGGTGTGAACGCAAAATCCCAGGAACTATCTGAACTAAAAAGGAAAAGTACGGGGATAAGTACTCCGGTGTGAAAGCGCCTATTGTATCAGAATTGCGATATGGGCTTGTGTAATATCCAATTTGCATCTTGTGCAATATTTGGTAAAATATGTGAAAAATCATTCTAAACGAAGTATTTTGGTACTGCATGGAAGTCCCGGTCTACACACTTAATATAAATCCTTGTTTGTTACAGATCCTTTTACAAAAAAGCCCCCACCATGATCATTTTATTATAATTTTATAATTTAATAATCATGTTTCTGAAATGGTCATTCCGTCCTAAATGGCAAATCATATCCAATTGCGCTTTCACTCAAAATGATTATTTATTTCCAAATCTCGCAGTTCTTTTTAAGTCTGCCCTCGACTAAAGATTTTTCTAGTCGACCAATAGTCGTCAATTTAGTCGACTAATCGTTGAACGTTTATGATATATTATGATTTTTTTAAATTAATTTTTTCTCCCAAAATAGTTTCAGTTTCAAAGGCTGAGAAAGATCATTATTAAAAGCGCATGGCACGTTCACGTTGTGCTAATATAAAATGAAACTGGAATGATGAACCTTTGAAATATCAATGACATTTTATACGTGGAGTCACAGCGCACCGCACGGAAGAAGCAGTCTGCCGGTCAGCAGTATAAACAGCAGAAGCTCTGGTGATGATGCTTAATGTGAGTGTGAACAAGTAGCGAGGACCCGTTAGCCTGTAATTACCGGACTACGACCGGTAAAATATGCTGAAGACCGGCAAATCTAAATCTCTCCGGTCAAAGTGTCCGTTCAAAAATATTCTCCGTTTAGCGCAATACCACATCAGTTGCGCAACTTGCGCCACTTATGTGACAGACAAGAAGAGTATGTGACAGACAAGAATAGTAAATTCTAATGTCTAACACTTTATGTGGAGAAAGAGATGTCCTGTCTGGGTTGATTGTGCTTTGATCTGTTGGTAATGCCTCTGGGTTCCGGTGGGCATGTAAACAAATGCATAATGCTGCGCTATACTTTGTGGCCTCACCCAGTTGCATAGCGACACTTATTGTTTAGGTGTATTTTAATAAGCAGGTAGTCATATCATTAGCTAGAACTAGCTGGATCTGATCGATATGGACATAAACGCGAGTGAAGTCTAATCTGACGGGAGAGAGAGATCAGCTGCTGCTGACGAGTCGACGCGCAGCTCTGCATGATCACATGCAGCGGTGAGCGGACACAACACACACTTCAGGTTAGAATATCACACGTAGCTATTTTAATTACCTCTCAAACTACCGAAACTAGTTATAGATATGTTTAGTTTTACTGTCGGGTCACTCATTACTGATCCACAAGCATGATACTGACGGGCTGTCAGGAGAGGGAGAGAGCGCTCCGTTTATTATTCCCGTGTTATTGTAAGTTACTGTTCACTTTTGAATAATATAGTTAATCTACTATAATTAGTTTGTTTAATATCGAATCATATCAATTTGTTTTAAAGCACAATAAATAACAAAGAAGACCCTTTGACCGGCACTTTTCTCATTTAGTCCGGAAGATTTAAACTTTAACGGACATGTTGACCGGCGAAAAAATATTCTAACGGGAACTCTGGCGAGGACACACACGGAACATTAAGTTAATTAATTCCCTCATTCTTATCTGAATATAACAACCCAATAAATACTACACACAGGCAACGGAAACACCAACAAATATGCGCGTCAGCAAAAAATAGCTCCGCACGTTAAGCCCTCATCATGGAATGAAAGCTTTAATTTCATTTTCTGAGGTCAGAACAATTATATAGGTCTATACTGTATGTTGAAATAAGGCAAGGCTGCTGCCTGACTCACTGCTGCTGTTTTCCTCCGATTATAAGAGAGGTGAACACACGTTGTCGGGCATAATTAAGCTCTGTGTTTTGCAATGAAGCTGTCATTCGGGAAGCTGCGCTCCGATGGCGTGGATTTTTTGAAGACCTTTTCCTGTGGAGTTTACATGTCGCCTTGTGGGGTTCGTCCTCACATGCTCAGAATGATCCGAACTTTGGGATTTCCTAAAGCCCTGACTAACTAGTCAACTAATTGGGGGCAGCCATGGTTCTATTCATCTGGTTCTTTGTACACTCAAGGATTTGCATATTAGTTGAAGGGGTTAATCTTACTTTTCACCCTACTACAAACCCTACAAACTGCTTCAACATAAAACAAACTGCTGTGGTTATGTGTAGCATATCTAGATCCAGGGATACCATTTGTTCTGCCCCTATTATATCCCAATATGTTGCCACTGATGGCGACCATAGGCCATGAATGGTAGCCTATTGCTTCAAAAGTTGGCTATTGTCAACATGGCAGCCATCACTTTTGAGCCCTGGACACCTTTATGAACTTTTGTTGTTTTGTATATAGAGTTGGTTATTCATTTCAACCCAATTTTTCTCTTCTATTTACATGTTCTTAGTTTATCCCTTCTCCCTATTATATCCTTTTATTTATTACTTAGCTTCTCCTTCAGCATCTCCATTTTCTCATCTATTTATTTTCTCTTTGTCCTAACACAGGGACTTTTTCCTTTCTTGTGCCTCTCTGAGGGGAGGTGGGGATAACCCCTGGGTCTCTTGTTCTGTTCTTACCCTGATAGTCAACCTGAGTGTCTGCTCCGTCTCCGGAGTTGAGTTGCTCTCAGGCAAGCAGCAGCAGCAGCAGCAGTCCTGGCTTCGATGTGCTAGCTGGATAGAAACACTGCCTTATAAGGCACTGGGGACGGTGGCCCCGGCCAATTTTTTTTCTTCTGCAAAACAAGCCAGTCTCTTTGCTCCACACCTCCTCTGGTGAGACTCTCTGTCCTCTCCGCTGTCTTTTTTTGGTTTTTGCCCCACTCCAGTGAAGAAGACCCCAGCTTCTTTCGGTTGTGCATGTCCTCAGCAGTCTTAAAATGTCACACTTCACCTCAGCTATGTCTGAAGAACTACTCACTCACCCACTTTATTAAAGTCGTAGATGGCCCATTGGACACATATTCATATTTCACTTCTGTCTCTGTACAAAATAGCCTAACTTATCTTAACGTCTTAGGAAATGTGCTAATTAACTTTTTTTGCTGAGAGTCGGATGAAAAGCACAATACCCAGTACAGTAAATATGTAGCTGCAGTCATTTAGCATCAAACCCAGTCTTACAAGATACCACAGTGATATCAGAATGCAGACACCGCAGATATGTTGGACATCATTTAGTCCATCTAAATGTTTATTTATTAAGCACTTTTTAGACACATTTTCCACTATCATTTATAATTGGCTATTTTAGAATTAATCAGAAGTCAGGTAAAAGGAAGTTGTTGGTTCAACCGTTCCAGAAAAACAAGGAGCATGAGTCTAAATATATCCTTAATTAATCATATAATAATTCACAAATTCTTCTGTTATCAAGTTACAGTCAAAATGCATTTTTTACAGCTTTTTTGTCAAATGGCTTCAAATGTTATCAAGCACTTTCTTGCTGGTTAGAGATACTCATCTACTAGCGACCGGCCTTTATTGAAATGCAAGTTTTGTTTCCTGGTTTCTCACACATCAGGTTTCCTGTTGGTTAAATGTTGTCGTTTATGTGACGACATGAACGCTCATCCGGCACACAGCACCATGTGTGACGCAGGATGTCAGGTGTCGTCACCGGGTGAAATAACAAGTTTAAAGGGAGTCCTCCTGGCCAAAAGTCTGGCACATACTCCAGAGAGAACCACAACATGTCTTAATACATTTCGTTTTTTGTACAGATTAAACAAACAAGTTAATTATTGCATTTAAAAGTGACTGACTGGAGTTGTTATGTGGTACATTGTTTATCTATTTATCTGCGATGTCATAGAATGTTTGTACTATTTTCTGTAGTATGTTACATTTGGTGTTATAACATTAGCGTTTGTTTGAGCGTTAGGTCGCATTCACACCTAATAGTACGTTTCAGGTGCGCACCAGACGACTGTTTGTGACATTGTTACATTTTTCAGAAAGTTGGGTTTGCGTTCACGTGGGCAAAACTCAAACGGACTATAAACTAGGGCTGTCAAGTTAACACGTTAACGCAAAAAAAAATGAACGCCACTAATTATTTTAACGCGATTAACGCATGTGTATATTTTGTCCTCGGCCGCCCCGTAGTTTCAGAGTGCATAGAGTTTAAAATACCATCTACAAGCTGATGCTGACAGCCCCACTCCTGCCGTCCGCTTGCGGCAGGCCACACTTCTACGCTCACAGGCAGGCACCGACTGGCCATCGGGAGGACCGGGTGTATGTGTGGCGCGAGCGAGAGAGAGAGAACGTGTATTGTTGTTGTTAGCGCAGCTAGCTAGCACCAGATGCTAACGGATATAAGGAGCTGTTTCAATGAAAACAGAGGAGCGACATTTCGGACAACTGCGCAGAGCACTTGACTTTATGCAGGACAGTGGAACATTGTGCGAAAAGTCAGCGCACACTTAGCACGGATAGTGCGCGCAACATGATTGCAGTGTCCAGGCAGCTCCCGTTCGAGCATATGCCTTGAGTTGCACATAGCTAAGGAGGAGTATGGCAGTGGATAGAGCGTTGGTGTTCGGATCAGGGAAGCACAGGTTCAAACCCCACTGCAGTCAATATGTCGTTGTGTCCCTGGGCAAGAAACTTCACCCCAAATTGCTCCTGTCGGGATTGTCCACAGTATTGAGTATGTAAGTCGCTTTGGATAAAAGCGTCTAAGAAGTGACATGTAATGTAATAATAGCTCCAACGATCCATCACAGTGTCTACACACACACACACACACACACGCACACGCACACGCACACGCACACGTATTGTATTGCATGAGAGAGGTTCCAGGTTGAATTGAGGCGGATATTTTTAATGTTCAGAGGTTGTTATGTTTAATATTCATGACAATATTTGTCATTGATCAAATGATAATAAGCAAACATTTGCATAAAGCATATTTGTCCACTTAAACTTAATTAAATTAAATTAAATTAATTAAAAACTTGAAAAATATCCCTCTAAGGAACATTTAGAACAGATAAAAAATGTGCGATTAATCACGATTAACTATGGACAATCATGCGATTAAATATTTTAATCGACTGACAGCCCTACTTTAAACACAAGTTATGTGCACGGAAATGCTGTTCAACCATTGGTCAGACATTAAGGGGGTGAATACGTAAATCCAGGCAATTTCTACCGGAGCCTCCGCCATGGAGCATCGGCACTTTCGTCAGGTTATTCTCATGCTGCTGTTAATCTGGAGATCAACAGACACTAGCGGCCCGCGCATATGATTATATAATCAGACAACGTCCGTTAAAAAACATTATAACACATATAATGAGAGACGTTCGAGTCAGGAGGAGGTTTCACAGACGACAGGTGGCTCTGACTTTTATGTATAGTTGACGGAGCATTTTTTACTGTTACGACACTGTTCAACACTTAATTCTGCTCCACTCTTTAACTAAACAACCGCGGATGTCTTCAAAATCTTTAGCGAATGAGTCTTTCGCTAAAGATTTTGAAGACATCCGCGTTCTTGTGACGCGTAAATACTACACTTCCTATGATTTTGGTGCGGACTGCGTTCACACCAGCAATGAACCGCTCCAGAGTTCACTAGTAAGCGCTCCTAGACCACCTCTTTTAGGCGGACCAGAGTCCGGTTGTTTAGTTCACTTAAGAGGTCTCGGACTGCGTTCACACCGACCCAAATGAACCGCACCAAGCAGCTAAACTCACCAGGGTTCGATTCAACCGGACTATACAAGGCTGGTGTGAATGCGACCTTAATGATTTTTTTATTTCTGGGCTCTTTGTTAGTTTCTCAACATCACTCTATTCTTAATGGAGAATCACATTTTACAGAATCTGTGGGAAACTGGCAGCACTTAAATTGAATTGGCTGGATTGTGGTTTATCTCCCAGCAGCTACGAGACATTAGACAGCTTTTACCGTCTGTACTTTCTTTCTAAATTAGTAAAAAAGTAATGTATTTGGAGGAAAAAATCCTTTTAGTCTTGTTATTTTGCTGAAAGGACTCCCCCAGCTCGCTGTAAAACATTCATTACAAACTGAGCAAAAACCAAAGTCCAGCAGCAGCAGCAGCAGCAGCAGCACAAACACCCCCCCGCAGAGACACACATCGATAAAAATACACATACTTAACAGCACATTATGTAATACCTAGAACAAGACACAAGCTGATCCAAGGTCCACCTTGCAGGGATGTGAGAAGGAATGCAAAAAATGAGGAAGCACTTCATCTCAAGTAAAAAATGCTGTATGTCCAGAAAAATATTCCTCAATCGATGCTAGAACTCAGAACCCCATCTGGTTGTATGATACACTGCTGTGAATCTCCTCAATTCTCATAATACATTTGGACTAGAAGCAAAGCTGGAGTGAGATGTCTTGAGGTGTTTACAGCGATGTACGGTTATTGCATGTGAAAGGAAACGTATACACCCGAAGATTTGTCTTAATCTGGTGGATCTTCTTGTCTAGACATAAAGACCGTGGCTGAGATAATGTGAACGACGATGCTCGAAAACAATTCAAAAACAGCACTGAATCTCTAATCTCTGCACATAGTTTGAAGATATCACAGCTCTAACGGAAATGATACTTTTGATGAACTTATACTTTCCACGGATCAAAGTGACAGCCTATGTAAATAACACATGGCTTACAATGAATGAGTCAATGAATGCACAAATCTTGTTCAAGTCTTTTAGTGTCTTGTACAAAAATCTTCACCCTGTAAGGGTTAAATAATTTTCTACCTGAGTTTTGGTGTATTTTTAGCTTTAAATTAGGTTTTGAGTGTGCAGGGAGGAGAGCAGGAGTCTCCCACGCACAATACATAACCCATCCTTCTGGCCACAGCAGTGTTATCATTCCATCTCAACCTGCTGCTGAAACACATCCTCCTACACACACGTGCATGTGTGCGTGCATGTGTGCGTGCATGTGTGCGTGCACGTGTGTGTAGGAGGATGTACACACACACACACACACACACACACACACACACACACAGGCTCGGGTGCTCATAGATACACATTTGCGTTCAATTTCACAAGCAAACACGCTATTCACTTGATCTTAGCAACAGTCAAGCTGCATTGTGTGCAACCAGCAGCAACCGCAGAACAATTCAACACGTTACCAAACTGGATTGTCAGTGAGTTTAGACAATTCTCATTTCCTTTGGTGTTGAAACTGACTGTTCCAATTCAAAATGTTTGTGCTAAAACTTAAAATATGTACACAATTCAACACATTCATGCTAAGAGTTGAAACTGAGAACCTCGATTTGAATTCCAGCCCATTGACAACATTTTATGTTTCAGATTTTTTATAGCAAGTTTTTCCACCATCTATTTATGGCAGCGTAGCCGCGTTCTTGACTAACACAAACATAACACAATAAATAAAAATGAACAATGAAAAAGGAGGTATTTGGTGCACATATTCAATGATTCTTATATATCTTCTTCCACTCTTATGTGATAGTAAACTGAAATGGCGGGGGATTGGACTGCTTGTCGTACAAAAGAAGATATTTCAAGATATCAAAATGGTCTTTTTTTGCTGACATTTGATGGACTTTAGGATTAATCGAGAAAATAATCCTCACTTCTTGGCTTAAATAGAGCAATATCTACCTTTGACCCTGCAGTCTAGAGCAGTTCATGAACATAAAAACAAGAAACATTGTGATTTCCCCATTTCAGATTGTTTCCTTTTAGCGGATTTTTCACTGGAAAAAAGGGGTTTAAGTATCTAATATTTTGCAAGAAAAAAGCCAGAACTTGAGGCAGTGTTCACGTGCCTTGCTACAACTGCAACCCTTGTAAAAGGTTCCCTTTCCCTTTTTTGGATTATTCCGGCACCACATGAATGCAGCACCGATGCCATATCTCACAATGCTATGGAAAGTGAATACAACTTGTGTTTCATCTTCAAAATTCTTCCTTGGCCAATGCCATCATCCCTACATGATCATCAGGCCAGGAGTTATACTTCCATAATCCTGTTGACAGACAAACTGAACCAAAAACATAACCTCCCTGGCTAAAGTAAAGAAAATCTCATTTAGTAACCCCTTAGATTATGGATAATAAATATATAACTGTTAGTTGCAGCTAATATATTACTCAAGTATTTAGTTTTATACAAGTTCATTCAATAAAACATGGACATTTGGTTTTCAGTTGGAAACCTAATGTTTTTTTCTTTTAAGTGGGGTATTTCGAGCATTCAGACAGTTTAAGGTTAACATACACGCAGTCCTCCCTTTGCTATCTTCTTTCCTGGCAAATTCCTCACTATACTTTTATTACAAAGCGTGGGTGCCAAAAATGCACAGGGCACAGGAGCATGGGACAGAAATATGTCAAAAGCAAGAGTAAGACATACTCATGTTATTCCCCGTGGAGACATTAGCCGTGCTATTTGTGAGCCCCTGCAGGATTTTTGCCGTTGTGTCTTTCTTCTCTAGAGTTTACGGGCCCTGCCTGGCACGGTCCCCTCACTCTGCCCGGCCCACCGTTTATCCCCACAACTATTTTTAAAACGGCTGGAATTCAATCAAAACATTAAGTTTCTGCTCAATCCTTTTAAAGCCCAGAGCAGTGCTGCTTGTTTTCCGTTCCACATGCATGAGGTGGGTATGAGGGGAGGAAGATTTTTTTGTGTGGGGGAAATAACTTCAAATTGAGCAGGGAGAGTTTGTGATGTGAATAGTTTGGTTATTCCTCTATGCGTTTAGCTCCTCTCAGGTCAACATCATCGCATTCCTGACTATTGGTGGATCCACTTGGCTTTTTATAGGGTGATAAAGAGTGGAAGCAGGCGATGGCAGAACGACCGCTCGGTAATGTCAACTAGGGGTGTAACGGTTCACAGAATTCACGGTTCGGTACGTACCTCGGTTTGGGGGTCACGGTTCGGTACGGGTTCGGTACAACAAGAAAAAGAAAAGAAAAAAGTCCCAAATGCAAAATTCCAGGTTTGTTGTTATTTATTTTTGAACAGTAGTGCAAGTTTCAGTTTAAAAATAAGGAACTCTAACATTTTGAATAATGAACTGTATTACACTGTTAAAAACAAACCACAAACAGTACCCCACACACTCAGATGCCCAGATTATCTATAATGGCTGATGTCAAACAAAAAGGTTCAATAAGCTGTAAAATTAAAAAGAATGTCTTGAAAATATTACATCATAAATAATAAGAAAGTGTTTCAAGAGTGCATAGCCGTTGAAATGTATATGCCAATAGCTTCCGTTATTTATTTTGGTCTCTCGGCTTTCATGTCTATTGGTTTATTACAAACAGCTGGGATAAGCTTTTGAACTGCTGTTGTCTTTTGCCGGGCTCCGGTGATTGGCAAATCTGGGTGATGCCTTCTGATATGATTTAGCATCTTTGGCGTGTGTTACCATTAGCATACCGCACCGCTGTCTAACAACGCCGACACACGTCCGATCCACCACTCGCACTCCATCGTTATTGTGGTCCACAGGGAACCCGAAATGTTCCCACACAGCTGATTTAAAAGAAGCAGGTGGGTTCTAGCTCCTGTGTGTTATTATCTGAAATCACCATACTAACTTTTCTTCTTCTTGTATTTTGTTCGTTTTGTTGTGTTAAAAGGTTGTTGTTTAAAGGTGACCTATCATGCAAAATGCACTTTTGTACGTCTTTTATACATGAATACGTGTTCCAGGGAACTCACCAAGTGTCAGAAAAACAACCCTCTCTATTTTCCTCCATACCCAAATCTCTTAAAAAGGGGCTGCAACGGATCTGATACAGACTGATCCAGATTTGAACACATCTATGACGTCACAGAAGTGGCGCTACGGCTATTGGGCCAACTCCACCAATCAGGAGGAGACAGCCACGGACATTGCTGTTCGAAAGCGCTGGAGACGCTGTAGTACATATGCCAGGCCTGTAGATGGTGCTGTTCTCACAGAATCAGCCAATGAAAAGACAGTGTTAAATTGAGCGAAATGAGGAATGGCTAAAATGCATGATCTGTTTGGTATTTTGAAAAATAAAAAGTATAAATATGCCTTATATAGGTATGGTCCTACACTATATTATTCAAATATAGCATGATAGGTCAACTTTAAGGGCGGCTGGCAAACAGCTTTTAGGCGCAATACCGCCCCCTGGATTATAAATAGTGTAATGGATACTGCCCTGAATGAAAGACCTTTTTCCGGCGTATTCGTCGTGTGACTGCATGTGCCGAACCGTGACGTCCGAGCCGTGACGGTACGGGACGAATACGGATACCGTTATACCCCTAATGTCAACAGAAGGTTGGGTAAAATAATAGAATGTGCCTCAAACGGGGTGCTAATAAAACTCCTGCCTGCTGCTGCTGCTGCTGCTGCTGCTCTGTAGCCTCAACTGCTTTCAACTCTTTGTATTTTTGAAGGAGTTGCTAGGCAACCAGCCATAACCCATTGGCTAGATTACAGTATAGCAGAGATAAGATGGTGAAGTGCTGTCTAATAGATACATAACTCCCACTGATAAGCCTAACTGCACAGAAAATGCTCCTATCAGCGCAGGAAGACATTACTGTAAGTTACACAGGGAAGTGTCCTGTTTCTTAAACTCAGGCATAGGACCTGACCTCAAAGTGTGTCATTATTTAGATCCTCTTCATTTAGATGTAAGTAAAGCCAACATCACTGTGGACGATGGAGGGAGAATGTGTGATGGCCTGGGACACGTCCAGATATGCCGGATGCATTAAAGTTTAAATTGTCGTTCCAGCTTTACACTTCCCCAGACACTGGTCAGTTATTTAATATTTATAAATAGACGCATGAACCGAGTAGCCCCACAAATGTCCTCCAGAGCCTTGTTGGCATTTTTCTACAGTAACGCTAATGGAAGCAAATTGGTATAACCACTGGGCACTCAAATGCACTAAACAGCCTGTTATATAAGACCTATAGCAGGGATCACCAACTACATTTGTCCAAGGGCCAAAATGTATCCAATAGACACTATCGCGGGCCAGCGATTTTTATATAGCCCAGAATTTTGAAGTTGTTGACTGAATACATGCTCTGAAAGTAATCAGAATACAGTTACAGTTACGTGTCCTAAAAAAGTAACATATTCAGATTACTTTTAGAATACTTTATTTTACTTTATAACAGGAGAAACTTATATTACTGTTTTAATGGCTTATCAAGAACTCAAACACAACATCTTGGTGTCATTCTGGCAGCTCTCTCATCTGCACCCCACATAAAAAACATCACCCGGATTGCATTCTTTGTACTGTCTTAAAACCTTTCCTTGGAATATGTTATGAATTGTAAGGTGTCCTTGGGTGCTTTGAAAGGTGCCCCTAAATAGAATGAATTATCATTATTATTTATTATCTGAAACGATGTAATAACTTTTAAAACGTTTTCCAGTCACTTGCCCCATGCATTCAGCAGCAGCAGGTCATTCACTTTGATTTGATCCCGTTATGAAATGTTATCATTTCGAAAATAAAGAAATGCTACATAAACGTTATCTTGCACATTTTATCTAACCATCTCCGTTTCTAAGTTTCAATATATTTTAAAAGAGATCTCTCTCTCTCACCTGCGTGCGGGGGCAGGGCCTCACAGACACGCTGCATCTCTCTCTCGCTCACAGACATGCTGCAGCGCTGTGCAGTGTGCACACAGTTCTGCCGGTAATGAATATTACATTTTGTGAGGAATCTTCTCCACCAATAATTCCAATAAGTATTCGAAAATGTATTCACTTCAGGTTTACGAAAGTAACTGTTATCAGGTTACTCGTTTTTCAAATGTAACGCCAGCTGAATACAGTTAGCCTACTTGATTTTTGTATTCTGATTACGTAACGCCGTTACATGTATAACCCAACCCTGCTTCTAGGCTACTGTCCCACAGCCCCTGCCTCTCTGTTGGGCTCTGTCGCAGCGGGGCTACTGCTGTGGTGCGGAGCGCATTAACCAGACTTTTCACAACGAAGGATCACTTCTTCTTCAAGGAAGGGAAGGTTTCGCAGTACGCAGTCTACTGTCCTGCAGCTGCTGCCTCTCTGTTGGACTCCGGTACTGCACCTTACTCACGAGACGTTGTAAAAAAAAAAAAAATGGGTGGGGGGCGAACGCAGTAACCACTCCGCCAATGCACTGTCAACCCCGTTGTGCGGGCCGGATGAAAATGTCTGGCGGGCCGGATGTGGCCCGCGGGCCGCCAGTTGGTGGTCACTGACCTATAGGGTCTCTGTGAATCACGATTCTCTTGAACTACATCTGCCCGAATACAGCATTTTGAATTGGAATGCAACCCATCTTTACAAAAACAAATGGTAATAGCAAGCTACAAACGGGTCTATCTAACACCTCTCTGTCTTCATTTAATCCAAGTACACCATGCAGTTTGATTTTCCAAATATATTTGTTGTACTTCTCCACTAACATATTTTCACTACTTCACTGCAGAGCCCCGGGGGCCTCTTGCTGTCACCAGGGCAACGTGTATTTATGTATTCATCCTTCCTCCAAACTTGATTCATCTTGTTTAATGAGGAGATATAGACATGACGGAGAAGAGGAATAATATATTTCACCAAGATGTCCTGAATGTAGATAGAGCATGTTTGCCTCTAGCGTTTCCAAGCATTGCAACACAGTGTTTGCTTTGTATTCCTCGTGGCAACTGTAGACAAACCATTGTCATCTTTTTTATGTCCAAAGTAGAACATCTGTGTAACTTTTTCAAGAGTCTTTTCAAATGCCAACCTCCCCTACCTGCCATGCTGCTTTGTTGATCTTTTTGTGATTGTGTCCTCACACTGATTGATTATACATGTGTCTTTGTGATGAGCAGTGATCTTTTCCTCACAAAACACTTCAGACCTATGAACTATTCAGAGACACTTGAACTTTATTTGCTTTGAATTGTTACTGTTGAAACTACGATGCACCTCCGATTAGTGTTAATTTCGTTGACTAAAACTATGACGAAATATGTTCGTCAACAACCTTTTTCCATGACTAAGACGAGACGATGACGAGACGGCATCGACGTCAGTAAACAATAACTGTAACGAAATCAACATGCAATATCGTTGACGAAAAGTGACGAGACAAAAATGTAGTTAACTAAATAAAAACTTTGCCAAAATCTTTCTTTACTTTCGGTGACGAAAAATGAGTAGACGAAATGTTATCAAAGATAACGTTACATCTCTGATAGTCAGTTTTTCTCCAAGCAGTTCCATTTCCGGTGCTGCGGCTGGGCAGTAGCTGTGTGTCTGTGCTGCGCGCGGCGGTACATTTTGAATTACACCGGGCAGCGGCACACTGTGAACTGTCAGGAAGACTTGGATCTAACTCACCTTATTTAACAGAAAATAAATTGGCAACAACAGGGCTTGGGAGCAGTGGTCGCGTTAACCGAATATCCCCCCCCCCCTGTCAGCGCGAGTGAGTGATAAATTGTGGACTCGACGGGTAATAATGGATTATGACGGAAATGTTACGATCCTGTCCGTCAAAATGACTGACAACGAAAAAGTCTAACGCCACCACTGCTTGGGAGAAAGAAACGAGGCGATATTTTGGGCCCATTATCACTACAATGAGGCTGAGAAAAAAAGGGAATGCATTGTTTTATCAGAAGGGAAGCAATGTGGCCATAACACAGAGGTAAAAACACCACAAACCAGATACTCTCTGCTACTCTCATGTGCTCTTCATCAAATAAGGACAAGATATAATATTGTGAAATAAGTTTGACTAAAATGACAAATTATTGGTTTTGGCTAGTTTGACTGAAATGTTCTATATCAGGGGTTTTCAAAGTGTGGGTAGGTGAGCCTCCCCTCAGAGAACATAAGAACAGCCGCGCCCCCCCTCCCAATTATTATTGCTGTTGTTGTTATTATTATTATTATTATTATTATTATTGTTGTTGTTGCTTTAATGCAGGGGTATTCAATTGCATTTCAAAGAGGTCCAGTTAGAGAAAATGTAATTAAATGCTCTGTTTTCGTTGTCTACCTTCCGCCATTTGAAATTACTCCGACTGTTTCTCTCCTCTTGTCGTGTCTCTGTGTGTGTTTGAATCTATCGTGCTGACTGCACCGATTTGATTGGCTGAGTAGCGTCACCTCCTTAAAACATTAAACAATAACTTTTTTAAACCTTTTTATTTTTATGTTTTAAACATATTGTATAAAACTCCCCCACTACTTGGACTATTCCTTGCACCCCTCTAGAATAAGCCCGAATGGTCTCAACCATATTGCATCAGTAACGTGCACTTTTTATTATAACAAGATCACAAGGACGCTGATCGGAAAATTGAGTGTTGTTCAGTTTGTGTGTTGTGGAACATGCGTGTCCGTGCATGAAAATATACCACACACCCAATTACAATTGCATGTTCAATTCACTACCCTGGAAGTTAATACAGTTTTTAAAGTTGGAACAGCCTGTGGACAGCCGTTCTTCCTTGCATGTCAGTCGCCGACACCTTCTTACAGAGGACAGGCACATCTAGCTGCAGCACGACCCGTATATTTCCGCACGCCGTGTTCTCAAGACATCTTTTTTTTAACATTTTCAACATGGTGGATAAATCCTTATATGCTCCCGGTAACACACTGAACGTTAACTTTGCCTCCTTATTACACTCACCCCTACTTTAGTGGGAACAATGAGTCTGCGTCTTTGATGCACAGAGGAATAAACGCAGATCATCCTCTGGCTGCAGCCTTGACTGGTACTTGCTTTTGATCAAAGTCAATGCGGAAAACCTGCACTCACACAGGTAGGTGGAGGTGAAGGGAATGAGCACTTTTACAGCCTTTTTGGCGAGGTGGGGGAACTCGGTCTCCACAGACAGCCACAAGTGGGCAAGTGTCACTTTACTCGTCTTTTTCTCGTTCTTTTCTGTCTCACGCTGCGCCTCCCCTGAAGCTCTCTGGCGCCCCCCAGGGGAGGCGCACCTCACACTTTGAAAACCGCTGTTCTATATAATCTAATGACTTAAAAAGACTCAAATGTCAACAGTTTTCATTGACAAAAAGAAGACTAAAATTGTTAGTTTACTTTGACTAAAATAAGATTAAAATGCTCAGACTTTTAGTCTACTAAAACTTGACAAAATAAAAACAGGAAGAAGGTGACTAAATATGACACAGGACTAAGACTACGACTAAATAAAAAAAATAGCTGACAAAATGAACCCTACCTCCGATACATGAGCTCCACCTGTATCAGCTGTGTTCGTCTATTCCGACTCTGAAAACATTTAAATCACAAGAGCAAAGGTCAAATCGGCATGTTTCACTTCTGATAGTAAGCAGCAGTCCCTCTTCCTTCACTTCAGGAGGCCTGAAACATGTCAGTGTCGTGGTTTACTCATGTCCTTCTAAGAAATCAGCTTGGCCATGCAAATTGTTTTGATATTGTTCATCTACAGAGATATTACCCGCCATTACTGGCATCTACAGATTACTGCCTGATAAGGGCAATAAATGAATAACCCAATAAATACATAATCGTTTGTCATAAAGCACAGACCTACATTTTATACTAATAATATAAACATTTGAAACTAATCAGTGATTTATTTGAGTCCTAATTTTATGTTGTTAACAGTTTAACAAAATGTGAACATCTCTTAAGCTTGTGTTAACCACAGACCTCATTTAACTAAAACAGGAAAATCCGGAAGTGACAACTCATTTCAGGGTTTAGGACTCATTCCTGCACCACTTTAATACAGAGCAATATGTGTTTTTAAAGGAAATACCAAATCAAACCATGAAATCTGACACTCGCGACAGTCAATTAGTAGTGAAACTTAGAAAGAAATGGAAACAGTACATCCTCTGTGGTGTGTGCAGTTGTTTGTTTTGTTTCCTGTGTAGCCTGACACAACCACAGTGTTTGGTAATGTAGCTACAACAGCTGCTTCTTCTCTTAACCCAGCCACACTGAAGCATGCAGACAACTTGGACATGCATGAGTCAGACTGACAAGACACGATAGGCCGCTTATTCAAATGTAACTATTGCAGATTTATAGGCTAGTGAAATGTGTCTAAACATATGACTTGGTGTACATGGTCAGAATACAATAAAAAGTATATTGTACAATTTTGAGGTACTTGTATTTAATCAGTATTTTAGTTTTATGCTACTACTTTTAAATTATTTTACTGGACTTCATTTTGGAAACCAATATTGTACTCATACTTATTACATTGATCAAACAGCTTTAGTTACTTATACTTCAAATATAAAACAAATTCTAAATAAACTATGATATATAATTCAGTGTTTCCCCTATACAAATAGTGTACAAACAATTTTTTTTATTTATTAAAATAATAAGTGGCAACCCTTTTTCATTTGTAGTTGTTTGTTTTGTCGATTTGTAGTATTTGTGTTACTGTATGTTCAATAAAGGTGTATTTTTGCTAAATCTTGAGACATTGCCACTGTATGTACTAGGCAGGGCCGATTTTTGGCATAGGCGACACAGGCGGACGCCTAGGGCGCCAGATCTGGGGGGGCGCTGCGCTGGTAGCTCTGGGAGGGAAAAAACATTTTTGACCGTTGGCGCTCATCCAAATGTTCAGCCTTGATGTAACAACATTCATAATTAAGTAAAGGTAACACCCTTTTCACCCCGGTTACACTTTTCATTAGCCCTGTACGATAGCCGCTGTAAGTGATGAAAGTGGGGGATCACAGCGAAAGTGCGAACGAGGGAGAGGGCGCACCGGTACCGGCGCTGTTGTTATTAGAATCTGGTGCTAGCTGCGCTAACGGATATCAGAAGTAGATGTTTCTACAACCAGGGTGGAGGAGAGCTCTCCTGTCAGACTGAGAGGCTCATTGAGGTAAAGGACTCTGAGTGTTTAGATAAGTGAATTTTAGTCTAAGTTATATCAGTGGGTCTCAAACGTTTTGACCACAAATTATGTAAACACATATTTCCAAGGCACTCCTTTATAATTATTAGGATAAATAAAAACAGGTTTTAAATCATTCCAATGTATACTATAGAACAGTAAACCAAAAATATCGTTTAAAGTTGGAGAGATACAAAAATATGCATAAATAAATGTTAGGTAAAATAAAATAAGCTACATGTATTTGTTATTGGCTATGGTAGGTTATTGGTTATGTTCATATACTTATTTGATTATTAAAATGTAAACCGATCTTTTTCATATGGGTGTTTAGAGTTGTACCCCCTAGATCAGGTGTCTAGTAATTGTGAACTCAAAGCGCACCAGATTGAAGCATTTTACTTTAAAATGTAAAAAAAAAAAATCTCCCCGGGGGAGCATACCCCCGGACCCCCCTAGAGGATGTGACGTCCACCCCCAAATTCAAACATGTTCATACAATACTGAATACATTTGAATACATTTGAAGCCATTTTGATGTATATTACCTATGTCAATAAGTTTCTGTTTTTGTAGGGTAATTGCCTTTTTGTAGAGATTTTTCATTTATTCTTTACATATAAAATCTCGCCTAAAATCTCGCCTAGAGCAGCAAATTGGCTAGAACCGGCCCTGGTACTAGGCCTCAAGAGCCTTTCTTGTGCTGACACATTGGCAAATTGGCAGGGCGCACTTCGCGCGCGCAAACACTAAGAAATTCCACGCGCTCCGCGCTCACATTAGGCTGGGCCCACGTGCCTTAGCACCGCTGCTATGACTCCATCCTAGGGGAAACACAAATTATAGGCTTGGCTATAAGATTTTAAGCAGAAGTATACACAATTATTAGATTTAGATCTACTTTAACCGTCTGCAATAAAGATATTGATGCAAGAATAAAGTAGTACAGTAATGAGTTCTAAAAATTGGAAAAGACTTGGTATTTCTCGAAGTATACGGCTTTGAACGCGTTTGTGAAGCCTGAAAGAAGGTCTTAGGTTAATACAAGCTCAAGGCATTTGCACATTAGGATCTAAGACATCAAATACTTCGGTATTATCCCAAGTATCTGAAGCTTTATGTTGAATTTAAAATCAGCGTTTGCTAACAAGTGACTAAAAGAAACTAAAAATGTCACGTTAAGTAATAAGCGTTGGTGATGCGCAGCCATGCCACCATGATGTAGTCGGTTTATGGCCTTAGCTTTTTATTTCTCCCAATTGTATTAACGCTTCAAAAATCACAGTGGTGTTAGTATGTGGAGATTGTCCTTTATCATAAACGTGTATTTGGCCACAAAGCATATTTTTTGCACTATACAATCGAATGGAGAAAACCAATTGCTTTGTATCAATCGATGCCTTGTGATGCTGAATTTAAGGGTCTGCCAACAAAGATATGTCATCATTGCATCACTCCATAATAGGGCTGTGCAATGAATCGTGTTTTGATCTGGATTACGATTTTGGCTTGCTACAATTACGAAAACAGCGTAATCGAAATAAAATGATTATTTTGCTGCATGTCCTTCTGCAATGATGCTCTCAATTTGTCTTGCGTTATACATCCTGCTGCGCCCCTCCCCTCTTAATATCAATACAAATGTATTTATTATAAACGTTAGTCCTTAACATCTATCACTGTGTATATCACCAATCAAACATCTTTTAAAAGTTGAACAAACCCCACACAGCTCAGTAAAGGCTGTGAAATGTTGACTTTATTTGATAATTTCAGTAAAAACTAATGTTCATATTTCTCTTTTTGATTATAATACTGATGAACGTTCAAAACAAAGCTTGGCAAGTTACCACATACGTTCTAAAAATCTTAATAAGCACTGTAACTTTCATGATATAATTTCTCGGTCATAATCGGTTGTTTCCGTGAACGGCCGACTGTTGTGTTACGGCAAATGCTGCGGCTGCAAGGCATTGTGGGGCAGCAGTTTCTCCTCTCCTTTCGGTAAGGGAGGTCCAGTGGTTCCTAAGCTAAAGGAGGTTATAAAGGAAGTTTAAAACCTCCTTTCCTATCATTCTAGAGAATTTGAACGGCACGTATCATGGCTGCCACTGAGGGACTTCCGGGTCATTTCACTCGGTTAGGAAGGTTCCTAGGCTAAAGTGACTATTCGACTGCAGCCCCGGTGTCCGGTCTCTAGCGTACAGTCAACTTTTACTAACTCGTCAAGCCGGAGCCTCTTAGCTACTTCCGGTTTCCAGGTAAGGGGTTTCCAAAATAAGAGTACTGCGTGTAGCAGTATAATTAAACATTATAGGTTGTGAGTGACATTAGTTATAATATTTATATATGTTTAGTAGGTTGTGGAAGTGAGCTCCAAAATATTTGTTGATCTTTATTGGTATTTATTATTTTGATATTATTTATTTAAATTTAGATATAAATTAATGCTGTCAAAATTATCGCGTTAACGGCGGTAATTACTTTTTTAAATGAATTGCGTTCAAATATTTAACGCATTTAACGCATGTGCAGAATGGCCCGCCCCATACATCCCACCAGTGGCAGCGCCAGGGTATGGCTGGGGTAGGCTACACCCATACCAAGAAATGGCTTAGCCCCACCATGAAAAATGATGTTAAAGTAAGCAAAATAAAGTCCGCCAACTCGCGCCGAGAATTGCACAGACAGCAGATAAGATTGATTTCAGTAGCCACTTGTCTACTTGTGAAATACCAAAAACCAGAAACGGTTTTGAAAACTTTTAGTCACGTAGTGATCGTCTTCTCAATAGAACATCTTTGATAATGTCATCTGGCCAATCAGAATCAAGATAACGGCGTGGTGTTGTTGCAGGAAGTCCCGAGGGAGAATACTTTTTCTGTAGTACAGGGGTGCTGTAACTGGTACGCAGGTTATGTGCTTAATCTGAAATGCGTACCGTCACTTGTGTCACAAAGCGCATTTGTGTACCGACGTACTTGTGAAGCTTTTCCAGAAGGCGGTTAGATCACCGGACGACAGTCGGTCTCTGTGTGCACAGACAGGGCTGCTGTTAACGTCGGTCTGTACAACGGAATTGTGCCAAAACTACGCCAACTGGCTGCGGAGGGAGACTCCCCCCCTTCACTGGAGAACTGCGCTAAAACAGCTGATCACAACGTTCACCATGGTCACGAAGTACTCCACTAATTCCATTAATCGTTTGACAGCCCTAATATAAATGTATCATCTTTTTTTTCAATTGAATTATACTTAAAGTTCAGGGTAATCAACTGTTAAAAACATACTGTTCAAATTATTATAATTTTTTTTTAAAAGTTCAATAAATTGATGTTTTCAAAGTCAATGAATAATCGTATTTAATAATTGTGAATCACGATTATTTTTGGTCAATATTGATATCACGATTCGTGATGTCAATATTGACCAAAATAGTCGTGATTATGATTTTTGCCATAACCGAGCAGCCCTACTCTATAATCACAATGTGTCAGATATATACGATTCTGAAATGGGGTTTTGCAAATAATGTGTGCTTTTACTTTTGGCTTTAGTTGATGGCAATGTTTTTGTACTTTTACTTCAGCAAGATTTTGAATGCAGGAGTGTTTTTCCTTTTTCTTTTGCTACTTTTAAAACTTCGAGTAAAATATCTGAGTACTTTTCCACCACTAGTCATACCTGTAGCTGTTATGCATGTGTCATTGAAATGTTGGCTGCAGACAAAGCAGCGGTAGCAGAGAATGCTGCCTCAGAGGAAATGACTTGCACACAGGGACTGGCTTCATGACACAGAGAAATTATCTGCCGGCCCCGGGGTGGGGTGGATCATTTCCTGTATTGCTGGGAGATCCTCGTGCGTGTGTACGTACATGCACACGCCTCCGGCAACCCCTCTCCACCCCCCCGGCGTGTGTGTATTTTTTTTGCCTTAAATAGTAGTTTTATGTGAGGTCAGTCCTTTAATGGGGAAGTGGAAATGCGATGATGAAACTAAATGTTCTGCACGCTGCCGACTGATCGCAGCCGAGTGGAGAACGATGGAGAGAGCAGGAGGACAGGCAGATAAGAAGCAGAAAAGGGCAAGGGGGGAAAGTGGTGGAGAAATGAGAGGATGTGAGGGGAACATGGAACAGAACATGCCATCCTGTAATGACAGGAGGAACAGAAGAGTAAGGAAAAAGTAGGAGATGCCTTTGAAAGTCAAAGGGAGTGGGGTTCTTGTGTTCTCTCGTATAACATTTGTACGGGTCCAGTCTTTCACACGGCTCCTCATTGACTGTTCAGGAATGCGTAGCTGACACAATTTGATAGATGACTTCCTTATTGTAACACACTGTAATGATTAGGGGTTTACATCAGTCTGTCTTTTGCTTATTTAATGGTTTCCCTACATTGCCCTGGGTCAAATACTACCCATAATAAAACAAGTGAATGCTACAAATACTCAGCTTGTGTTCAGTTGACCTCACATGCTGCCCCAGTGCAGTCCCCTGCGGTATAAAGCCACCTATACCAACACTTACACATATGTCATACTTATTGATTCATATGGAGCAGCGTTTCCGCCAGGGGGGCGTCTTGCCGTCATTTGACGCCCTTATTCAGCTCGGGACGCCCTGAACTCGAGCCGAGGGCGTCCACAAATATTAATAATTCGAGAGAAGGAGAAAACAGGACAAGGACATCCCTCTGTTGGAGGGCAAAGGAGTCTGGTGGGATTATTTTCGGAGTATTGAAGATCGTTTCCCCGACATCGGCTGTGCCTGCAGCACAACACGGAACGTGCACGATTTAGACGCGATGAGCCGGGGGGGTTTAGTGGAGCACGTGCGTGAACTGAGGCTCCGTGGTAAACTGTGGTAACATGAAGAGCCGTTTGGGAGCCGAAACAGCTGGCGCTTTAAGAGAGCCGAGCCAAAGGATCCGGCTCACTAACGTAAAAAGACAGTATCTATAAGGGACGGCTCAAGTCAACCCCCCCCCCCTCTCAGCCCTGGTCTGGCGGAAACACTGATATGGAGCCCTGAAACTGACTTAATGTGTTAAACCATTATAGAAAAAAAAAGATACACAAAGACATAAATCCGAGATATAAAGATATTATTAGAATGGAGTTTAAAAATAATAACAACAATACATTATTGTTATTTATATAGCGCTTTTCCTGGTGCTAAAAGCTCTTAACAAAGTTGCATAGCTTGCTTTAACCATCAATCAGTTGCTCGTTTGAAGTTCCCAATCATTTATCCCCGTATGTTTTTATCTTCTTGGCACACATTCTGTCCTTTTTATTTTCCCAAAGCAATATTGTCCTCACCACATTTACACTTTTCTTATTCATATCCATATTTGCCCAGAACGGTGATCTAGGGTTAGTTTGTGTGTGTAGCTTTTGAAGAAGACTGTGTGACTAGCTAGCTGAACTGAAATGAAAGGTTGCAAGCTAAATATCTTGAGCAAACATTTATCATACATACATGTACATATGCCAACTATGCATTTACCGTACTACATACTGATGTAGCATTAATGTATGAACTCGTAACAGTAGCGTAAGCATTTTAGTGGGAAAGCTAAGGGTAACAAGGTTAGATTGCCAACTTTACTAAGAAGTTTATAGACATAGCATCTTCAATAGTATGTCTCCTTTGTTCTATCTCATTTAACATTATAATTTAATTGTATTTTAATTTTTTCTTTTACTACCATTTGGCAGTTTTGGGGTGCCTTAATATGATACCTGATATATGAATGCAAATATACAGTCTGCCTACAGTATATGTAGTACTCCAACGAACGAATATTCGGATATTCGGGTACAGCCCTAGTTCATAACCTGTAAGAGGCATTTTCTTTTTATGTTCGGTCAGAAATATAACAAAATGACAAATAAGTCCTTTGAGTACCATTAGTGTAATTTAACTGGTGACTATTCACTGTGCGGAGATTACTTCATCTTCCACACCAATCATTCAAACAGTCACAGAAACAGTTTGTTCATCATTTGTCTGAACATGAATATCATTGACACAATCAGGAGAGTTACTGCTTATGGAACAATTAGTCATCCTGCCTCTCTGTCGCTAAGAACAGTGCCTTCAGTTAGAAACCATTTTATCTGCATGTACCGTAGCTGAAGTTTATTTATCCAGTCCGTTAGCTTGATCCCTGTCGAATGAAACGCTCTCCAAAGCTGTTTATTTGTTAAACTTGCTGTGTAGCAGTGATGTCTAACTGTTTTTGTTAAGTGCTGTGGTAAAAAAATATACAAAAAATAAACTCCTTAGAGATGCAGTCATTGGTCAGTAATGTTAAGTTGGACTCCTGCACTTCACTGCCTTTATTGGGTAGAATGTGTTCCCAGTTGGTTTTGATTAATTTCTCCTAAATTAGAGTCTGGAACAATGTTCTTTTTTCTTTTACATTTTCTGTGGCTACAGTTGTCATTAAAGAGTACCTACTATGCTCATTTTCAGGTTCATATTTGTATGTAGTGTCTCTACTGTGTCATGTCTACATGCTTCAATGTTCAAAAAGCTTTTTATTTTCCTCATACTGCCTGTGCTGCAGCACCTCTTTTCACCCTCTGTCTGAAACCAGAACCAGAACCAGTCTGCTCTGATTGGTTAGCTGGCCTGCTCTGTTGTGATTGGTCAACTGCCTAGAGATGTTTCGCAATTGTTATGCCCCTTAGCCTATCATGTACAATGTATTGGAGCGCTAGCCGATAGAAAGGCGAACGTTACATAATGATGTCACTACGGTGTTTCCCATACATTGATTTATTTGTGGCGGAATGTTGCAAGTTCTAATCCCGCCTGGAACACCACTACTAGTGTGCCCTTGAGTAAGGCACTTAGCCCTCAGTTACTCCAGGGAGAATGTCCCTGTAATTGGTCATTGTAAGTCGCTTTGGATTAAGGCGTCTGCTAAATGCCTAAATTGTAAATTATATTTTTGGGAGAATAAACCCCACAGAACCTCAACCCCGGTGTTTCTCACTCATTAACAACTCAACACAGAGCAACAAGAATGTTTTCTACAGTAGCCATGAACTCGCATGTATTTTCTTATTATGGAGGGGAGGGGGGGGTGGATGGATGCGTGGGCCACCCGAATAGGTTAAGGGGCCTTTGGCTTTTCTTGCCGGGGGGGGGGATCAAATTCTGTGGGAAACACTGCACTATGTTCCAGAAAGTAAACAAAGGAGTCCAATGTAGGCGTTTCAGGCAGGGGGGGGGAGTGTGTGGGAGAGAAACTCATTCTGGAGGGAACAGGGATTCTAGCCTTTGCAGACCATTTACATGCACTAAAACCTATAACGCACTACAGGAAAGGGGGAAACTCCCCAACAATGAAAGGGCCCCTTTCAAGTGAGTTATGAAGCATAAGTAAGGACACATTTCCTCAGTAGTTGGCTGCATCAGATGCTCACAGCATGCACAGTCATAAATACATTGTGTTTATAAATGATAAGAATGCAACACTTAATATTTGGACACTTACACTGTGATTATTCATTTATTGTGTGCGAATGATTGGACGAAACATGTCTTGGTCTTTGTGTCCTTGTCATGTTTTAATGTCCACACACTTGTGGTATGACATAACATGTAAGATCAACACACTGTTCTATGCAAAGAAGGTGTTAGAGAGAAGCAAACGGAGCAGCTGGGGTCATTCAGATGATCTTGTTCCTGTTAATTTAGCAAATGATACATGTGACACATTCTCACTACCTAACCTGATGATTAATTGTTCTTTTCACTCTGTGCAGGACTCTATAAATGCCCTGGTCTTAGACTTGGACTACCCTGCACTACGCAAGAACAAAAACATCGAAACCTTTTTAAACAGATGTGAGTCATTTATGTGTTTATGAGACAAAGAGATGGAAATGCCCCATTTTAAAGCTAAATATTTGTAATTGTGGTACATTTAAAATATAATTAATTGTGTTATTTATTCTCTATATACTCAGATGAAAAAGTCATAACACAGACTCGAGACCTCCAGATGAAGTCAGAAGACTTTGACAGAGTTAAAGTCATCGGTCGAGGGGCATTTGGTGAAGTCCAACTCGTGAGTATTGTTTTAAAAAAAAGAAGTTTTTCTCATTTAATTGTCAAGTCTCTAACATTAGGGTTCCTAGAAGACTACACATGCATACATGTCATTGCAACAGTTGGTTTGATGAGTTGGTCTGTTTTCAAAGTAAAAATATCTCTGAATATTCTTGAGTGTTCAATGAATGGAGAATTCTAAATGCAATGTGCTTTATTGCACAACATTGAATTGAAAATATGGTCAGTGATTTTATGTAGTTTGCATAACATGCAATTAATCATTTAGCCAAAATGTGGCTCAGAATAAGTTAGACATTGAAAACAATCTAAAATTCTGAATGACTTTTCCAACTGTTAATACCTGTGTGTCTCCGCCATGCAGGTCCGGCATAAAGCCTCTCAGAAGGTCTACGCAATGAAGCTGCTGAGCAAGTTTGAGATGATCAAACGCTCAGACTCAGCTTTCTTCTGGGAAGAGAGGGACATCATGGCCTTCGCCAACAGCCCCTGGGTGGTGCAGGTAAGACACGTGCTCTGCTTCTGAATATTCCTGTCTGGTGCTTCCACAGTTATGTCCTCCGTTATGTCCCCCGTTAATAAATACAATTTAATACCATTTCGAGGTGTTTTTTGATTATTTTTAAAAGGTATACAAAATTGTGTTTGTGAAAACTGTTATATTTTACACATATTTTTTCTTGATTTATTAAGAGCTGCAACAAAGTAGCAATTCGCATACATATACACTCTGTGTATATTGACACCTAGAATAATATCTGATTAAAATGTATACACCACTGTATATGTTGCAGATACATGTTACTTAGTTAATTGATTTCAAATGTTACTTACATTTCCTATGTTTGTATTAATATCTTTATTATATTTTCTTATTTTATCGAATATTTTTATTTTAACTTCTTATGGTTACCATTGGAAATGCAAAGATCCACATTGTTCATCCCTATGTGTCACCAATTCCAAAATACTAAACTAATGAGGGCTTGTGTTTGGTCCGTCAGTTGTGCTGTGCCTTCCAAGACGAGCACTTCCTGTACATGGTGATGGAGTACATGCCGGGCGGAGACCTGGTGAACCTCACCAGCACCTACGACGTGCCTGAGAAGTGGGCCAAGTTCTACACGGCAGAGGTGGTGATGGCTCTGGAAGCCATCCACTCCATGGGCTTCATCCATCGAGACGTGAAGCCCGACAACATGCTGCTGGACAGACTGGGACACCTCAAGCTGGCCGACTTCGGCACGTGCATGAAGATGGACACTGTGAGTTGTATACACGTGCACGCGCAGCAGCATGTTGCGTTTATTAGTGCTTGTTTATACTGCAATCTGTTTATATATTTGACTTATAAGTAAATACATTTCTACTAGCGGGAGGCACAACAATATCACAACTCTCAAGTCACCGGATGATCTTACAGTGATAATTACTGCAATTAAAGGACATATTTATTTCGCAGATGCATCGTATTTATTTTGACCTGCGTCTTGTCCATCAAGCTTTATTAGGAAAATAATCTCAGTCAAAAAACAAAACTGTCTCCGTATTTAAATCAGCCCTTCTAGTAGTTGTTACGCATTTGAGATCTTCCACTACTTCCATAATGTTACTCAGTTGGAGCGCACATTTTTCTCTCCGTTGTGTCATCAGGTGGTATGTTTAGAATAATATCCATAGTTTCTCTTAAGATATAACACAAATATTCACTTTAGGGTTCCTTAAAGCTGCAGGATTTGAAAGATCTTAATGTATGGACTTGCGTTGCAGACCGGCATGGTGCACTGTGATACGGCGGTGGGGACTCCGGACTACATCTCTCCTGAGGTGCTGAAGTCCCAGGGAGGAGACGGCTATTATGGCAGAGAGTGTGACTGGTGGTCCGTCGGCGTCTTCATCTTCGAGATGCTTGTTGGTCAGTGAACATAGAAGGATATCACTGAGTGTACACAACAAGAGTGGAGAGCTGCTATCTGAAAATATGTTTGCGTAAACAAAGGACTGTACTTCTGTTCTTGGCCTGTTGGAATCTTCTTATTACCTAAACAAATCTGTCTATTTTCAATATTCCAGTGCCGTTTATTATCGCTAACTTGCTGTTTTGCTGTTAGGTGACACACCGTTCTACGCCGACTCTCTGGTGGGAACCTACAGTAAGATCATGGACCACAAAAACTCCCTCAACTTCCCTGATGACGTGGAGATCTCCAAAGACGCCAAGAATATCATCTGTGCCTTCCTGACTGACCGGTACACAGAGAAACAGTCTTTCACACTTCTAAATGTGCCTGTGTGACACTCATACGGCTGTGTGGAATAGGGAGATTCAAATCCCTAATCAACATTGAATGCTGTGCAGCTTCAGCTGTTCTATTGGATTTCTATTCATTTGGTTAAAAGCAGTATTTTTTATTTTTAAATTCCAGCACATTTGCAGAAAGGGATATGATATGGATCAAATGAATTATAATCTTTTTGATTGGTGCTTTCACAAAATAATAACCCAGTATGTAATAAAAAAAGTTAGAACAATCATACACGTATTTACTGTAATGAAGCATATCAAAGCAGTAAAACATCAGGCGGTAATTACTTATGTATATTTATTTCTCTCCTAAACATGAGATGCTACCATCTGTTGAATGAGCTAGAACTATTTATTTTCCAATTTATACAATTCCTTTTTGCAGATCTGCTTAATCAAACAGACAACAATGTTACATTTATACATTTGATTCATTTATGTTCAGCAACTCTAGGTCTCATTTGTAATTAGGGGTGGGCGATATTGTTTAAATATAATATCACAATATTTTGCAAGCAGTATCACGATAGACGATATTTATCACGATATCTTTTCATGTCGGTTATTATGGTTATTTTTCAAGTTACTTAACAGTCCAACCAGTACATACAGGTAACAACAACTAAAATAAAAAAGAGTAACGGACCAAAATACCATTTCAAGCTGGTTTTAATTCTGCAATGAATCCCTGAATGAACAATTCAACAGGAATTTTGATATGGCTTCCTCAGTGTTCAAGTAGGTAGGCCTACACCAGGGGTCGGCAACCCCTGGGAACCGTAACCAGTGGCACGCGGAACCGTAACCAGTGGCACGCTAGGAATAAGTGTGCAAAATATTTAAATGTAGGATCCTGAACGAGACCGCTGCCAGAGCGCGTCTCCCCGTTACGTGCAGAAGGAAGCCATGCACGCAACGCAGCCCCGCTCTCTTTAACTCCAGGCGATTTGCTGCTGCTTTCCAATGTGGTGTAGTGCTGTTCATTTCACCACGGAGGAACGCACTTCACAAATTGCAGTAGCCATAATGAGCAGTTTTGGGGAAAATGTTGAAGTGCTTTCTCATCTGCATGCCAAATTACCTCTTTCACAGCAATTGGGAGATATGCACGACGTTTAATTTACGGTAAATTGATTTACAACTCCTGCCTAAAGATTGTTTTAATCAGTGACGGAGCAGGCCCGGTAGACAATGGCAGGTCCGCTACTTAAGAAATCTAAAATAAATATTCGGACATTCCAGCCCTCGTGGACAGAAGAGTGGGGTTTTGTGTTTCAGAAGGACCGTGCTGTGTGTACTTTATGTCTGGAAAATGTTGTCTGTCGGACGTCAAGTGTCAAACGGCATTTTGAGACCAAACACAAGACAACTTTCAAGGATGAGGCAGACAAGGCTGAATCCATAAAATGTGCCGTGTCTGGTTATGGGAAACAGGCAAACACTCTCAAAGCCTTTGCCACTGCTAACAATGATTCTACCGAAGCAAGCTATCGCATTGCTCATTGCATCGCGAAACATGGAAAGCCATTCACTGACGGTGAATATATTAAGGAGGCTTTCCTCTGTAGCTCAGAGGTTTTGTTTAATTTCTTACCAAACAAAGAGACAATGAAATCAAGAATAAAATCAATTCCAGTGTCAGCCAGATCTGTTGAACGACGCATTGAGGAACTGGCAGAAAACGTTTGCGCGCAGCAGACAGCTGGTTTGAAAGAAGCCACGGTATTCAGCGTTGCACTGGATGAGAGCGTGGACGTGAACGACATACCACGCTTGGCAGTCATGGTAAGATACTGTGATTCGACTGTAAGAGAAGAGCTCTGCTGCTTAAAACCAATGCCTGAAACAACAAAAGGTGAGGACATAGCCAAAGTTTGTATGGAGCATTTTGAGGAGCGAGGGATTGACATAAGCAAGATTTTTGCAGTGACAACAGATGGCTTTCCCGCCATGGTCGGGCGAAACAAGGGAGCGGTCACATTAATTGAGAAACAAGTCGGTCACCCCATCATGAGACTCCACTGCATAATACACCAAGAAAACCTCTGTGCAAAGATGTCAAATTCAGATCTTAACGAGGTTGTGGCCACAGTGATGAAGATTGTTAACTTCATAGTTAAGCGATCTGCTCTGACACACAGAGAGTTCCAATCCCTGCTGGAGGAAATGGACAGCTCATACAAAGATCTCCCTCTCCACTCGGCAGTTAGGTGGCTAAGCTGTGGAAAGGTTTTTGAGCGGTTTGTTGGCTGCTTTGATGCCATAAAGGCCTTCCTGGCTGAAAAAGGCCAAGACTTTCCAGAGCTCGAGGACGAGAAATGGGTCGTGAAACTTATGTTTCTCACAGATATTACTGGACACCTCAACGAGCTCAATTTGAAACTGCAAGGCGCAGGTCAAACTGTTTTGGACATGTTTGACACATGGAAGGCTTTTGTTGGAAAGCTGGCAGTTTTTTCAGATGATGTGGCCACCTCCACTTTCCGCTACTTCACCCACTTGAGGGAGCTGTCCACGCAGCACAGCATCAGCAAAGCTGAAATATGCAAATACATCAGCGAGCTGGAGTCAGAGTTTACAACACGATTCGGGGAATTTCAGAAGTATGGACCCATGTTCTCTTTCTTGATCAAACCCGAAAGCTTTGATGGACATGAACTGGATGTATCTGTGATAGGCTGGCTGGATACACAGGACATGATGATGCAGATGATTGAGCTGAAGAGTTCAACACTGGATGACGAAGTTTGCGGAGTTGCGGAAACAGCTGGAAACCACGGCAAGACATGATCACAGCTCTTGCATCTTCACCTGTTGGATATCTCTACCGGAGAAGTTCAGCTGTGTCAGGAAAATTGCATTGGCTTTGCTGACAGTCTTTGGTTCAACATATCTCTGTGAGCAGATATTCTCGCACATGAAGAGCGTGCTCAGCCCCTCCCGCAGTCGTTTGACAACTGACCACTCTGAAGCTTGTGTGCAACTTAAAGTGACAAAGTACGATCCACAGATAATGGAGCTCAGCAAAGGAAAGCAGGGCCAGGGATCACATTGACTGGTTTATTTGTAGCACACATGACTGTTTATGTGTAGCACACATGGTTTTGCCTAATGGAGCTCTTTGTCCCGGTCTCTTTTTTCTTCTTCGATGTGGATATTTTTATAAGCATAGCAGCATTGTTATATAGTGCTCATATTTCTGTTTGTTACATTTAATTCCCTTTTTTAACATTTGCTGCCCTTGCAAAACGTTGTATATGAGGGAGTATCATTGAAAGCAGTATGCTGAAATGGCAACTGTGCATGTCATTTGTTACCACAGGGCTTTAAACAAATTACATACAGAGATTTGTTAAGTTTATTGCTGAAGCATTGTTGTATAGTGCTCATATATAATTTCAATGTTCTGATTATGGGAGAAAAATGTTTATTAAAAATGTTGCTATGTAGGTTGCCTATATGGATGGAATAAAATCCGATGGAGATAAAAAAAATGGAAGTGGTGTCAAAGGTTAATGTTGATATGGCACACTTAGGGCCGCCCCTCCCCCTCATCTGATGTGTAAATGCAGCGCACCTTTATATATATATATATATATATATATATATATATATATATATATATACATACAGGACTGTCTCAGAAAATTAGAATATTGTGATAAAGTTCTTTATTTTCTGTAATGCAATTTAAAAAAAAAAAAAAAAAAAAATGTCATACATTCTGGATTCATTACAAATCAACTGAAATATTGCAAGCCTTTTATTATTTTAATATTGCTGATTATGGCATACAGCTTAAGAAAACTCAAAAATCCTATCTCAAAAAATTAGAATAGTTCCTCAGACCAAGTAAAAAAAAAAGATTTATAACAGCAAAACACAATCAAACATTTGAAAATGTCCATTAATGCACTCAGTACTTGGTTGGGAATCCTTTTGCACGGATTACTGCATCAATGCGGCGTGGCATGGAGGCAATCAGCCTGTGGCATTGCTGAGGTGTTATGGATGCCCAGGATGCTTCAATAGCTTCTTCTTTACAATACCCCACATATTCTCTATGGGGTTCAGGTCAGGGGAATTTGCAGGCCAATCGAGGACAGTAATGCCATGGTCAGTACACCAGTTACTGGTGGGTTTGGCACTGTGGGCAGGTGCCAGATCATGCTGGAAAATGAATTCCTCATCTCCATAGAGCTTTTCAGCAGACGGAAGCATGTAGTGCTCTAAAATCTCTTGGTACACAGCTGCATTTACTCTGGGCTTGATGAAACACAGTGGACCAACACCAGCAGCTGACATGGCTCCCCAAACCATCGCTGACTGTGGGAACTTCACACTGGATTTCAAGCAACTTGGATTTTGCTCCTCTCCAGCCTTTCTCCAGACTCTGGCGCCTTGACTTCCAAATGAAATACAAAACTTGCTTTCGTCTGAAAAGAGGACTTTGGACCACTGTGCAACTGTCCAGTGCTTCTTTTCCTTAGCCCAAGTCAGACGCCTCTTCCGTTGTCTTGAGTTCAGAAGTGGCTTGACCATGGGAATACGGCTATTGTAGCCCATTTCCCGGACACGTCTGTGAACAGTGACTTTTGATACCTGGACTCCAGCTTCAGTCCACTGTCTTTGAAGCTCCCCCAAATTCTGGAAGCGACTCTTCTTCACAATGCTGTTAAGGCTGCGGTCATCTCTCTTGGTTGTGCAGCGTTTCCTGCCACATTTCCCCCTTCCAACAGACTTTTTGTGGATGTGCTTTGAAACTGCACTCTGTGAACAGCTTGCTCTTTGAGAAATTTCTTTTTGTGTCTTACCCTCCTGATGGAGGGTGTCAATGACGGTCCTCTGGACAGCAGTCAGATCAGCAGTCTTCCCCATACTTGTGATCTAGTTTACTGAACCAAGCTGAGTGTTTTTCAAGGCTCAGGAAACCCTTGCAGGTGTTTCGAGTTAATTAGACGATTCAAGTGATTCGTTGAACACCCTACTAGTATACTTTTTCATGATATTCTAATATTTAGAGATAGGATATTTGAGTTTTCTTAAGCTGTATGCCATAATCAGCAATATTAAAATAATAAAAGGCTTGCAATATTTCAGTTGATTTGTAATGAATCCAGAATGTATGACATTTTTGTTTTTTTAATTGCATTACAGAAAATAAAGAACTTTATCACAATATTCTAATTTTCTGAGACAGTCCTGTGTATATATATATATATATATATATATATATATATATATATATATATGCGGATATAAGAGTCCGGTGTGCGATGAAAATGATGGGCACGCTGATTAACAAGAACATTTCAAAATGGCACGTCATATCAAAAAGGTTGCCGACCCCTGGCCTACACCCTACACAACAAACGTTAACACTGTTTTTTTCACCAAGTAAAGTGCACTCTCTTGCTAAATAAAATAAAATGAAATATTCAAGGCACAGTTTCTCAGTATAAAAATGCACTTTCTGTTTTAGGTAGCACTAGCAGTGATGTAACATCAATAAACATGAAAAGGAGAGTAAAACATAACTAAGTAAAACATAAAACATCAACGAGGAAAAGTCAGTGCCAAACAATTCAAATGCAAACTTTAGACTTGAAGTGCAATCAAAGACTTTAACATAACTGAACATCTGTTTGAAAAGGGAAAAACAATATAAATACCTTTATTGATAAAATAAAATATAAGCCAGAATCAACCAAGATAATAAATGAAATGCAATACTGTCTGAATCCTGACTAGACAGCTTGGTTTTTACTAACCGTTATCAGTATTTAGTTACTTCGGCATCATTTTGAAACGGGTATTACAATTAAATCAGGGTAAAATAGGTTAATTTTGTCGTAGTTGGTTTCCACCACAGTATTTACATGGATATAAGCCCCGCCCCCTCTCCAGCTCGTCCTGTTTGAATGACAGGAGTAAACACAGCTGACAGCCGCGGTGAAACTCCAGCGGTTAGGGTGAGAATATTCACATCGCGTCCGTTGTGAACGCAGCGTAACGCAGTTCAGAAACCACTGTTCTGACGCTTTTAAAGCAACTTCGATGATACGAGGAGTGAAGCAGGCAGGACCCAAACACAGATAACACTTATAATACCTTTTATTTCAAGGGCTACAGGTGAACACAATCAGACAACTAAACACACCAGGGAAACTAACGACAGGAGGAAAAACACAGGGAAAAGGACCAGACAATAAACTAAGGGGAAAACATGACGGGGAGAACAGCAAAACACCCAAACCTAGACATAGAAACGTGACATGACATGAGAACCGTGACAGAAACCCCTCCTCAAGGGACGGATTCTAGACGTCCCTAAACACCAAAAAAAAAAATCCAACAACATCCAGCAGGGTGGGTGGTGGGTGGTGGGGGTCCGGAGGACGGGTCTTGGCTGACAGCCCAGGGCACAGCAGATGACCAGGAAGGGGTCTCGTGCGGACGTCCCGGGGGCAAGGCAGAGTTCGAGGAGGGGGTCTCGGGCAGACGGCCCGGGGGCAAGGCAGAGTTCAAAAAGGGCCGAAGACCACAGCGGGCGAACTCAGGGGGCCGAGCATGAGGGCGAAGGCAGCGGCAGGAAGAGTCAGGGGGCCGGGCCCGAGGGCGAAGACCGCGGCTCTCAGGGGGCCGGGCTCGAGGGCGGAGACCAGACAGCTCCGGAGGCCGGGCAGGAAGGCGCTGACGGGATAGCTCCGGAGGCAGGGCAGGACCCGGTGTCGGCCGGACAGGAACCGGAGCCAGTGGGACAGGCTTCGGCAGGATCCGCCACGGAAGAGGACCAGGAGTTGGCAGGACCCCCGGCGAGACAGGTGACGGCGGGACGTCCAACGGAACAAGACATGGGATTGGCAGGACTCTCAGCGGGTCCTCCAACGGAACAGGACATAGGGTTGGCAGGACCCCCGGCAGAAGAGTAGTCGGCGGGACCCCCAAAGTGGCAGGACGAGGAGCTGGCAGGAACCCCAGCGGAACCTCCAAAGGCACAGGACATAGGGTTGGCAGGACCCCCGGCAGAATAGTAGTCGGCGGGACCCCCAACGGGACAGGACATGGAGCTGGCAGGAACCCCAGCGGAACCTCCAAAGGCACAGGACATAGGGTTGGCAGGTCCCCTGGCAGAAGAGTTGTCGGCGGGACCCCCAACGGGACAGGACACAGGGTTGGCAGGAGCCCCGGCAGGAGAGTAGTCGGCGGGACCTCCAACGGCACAGGACATAGGGTTGGCAGGACCCCCGGCAGAAGAGTAGTTGGCGGGATCCCCAACGGGACAGGACATAGAGTTGGCAGGATCCCCAGCGGAACCTCCAACGGCACAGGACATAGGGTTGGCAAGATCCCCGGCAGAAGAGTAGTCGGCGGGGCCTCCAACGGCACAGGACACTGGGTTGGCAGGACCCCCGGCAGAAGAGCAGTCGGCGGGACCCCCAACGGGACAGGACATGGAGTTGGCATCGGCTGGAGAGCCAGCAGGAGACGAGGTGCTGGAGTCGGCCGGTACGTCGACAGGGCTCGGGGGGCTGGCGTCGGCTGGAGAGCCAGTCCTGTAGCCGAAACTGGAGTCGGGACCATGGCTACTGGGGCCAGGACTGGGGCTGGAACCATGGCTGTGAGGGCCGGTTCTGTAGCCGGAACCATGGCTGCTGGGGCCTGTACTGGAGCCTGAACCATGGTTGCTGGGGCCGGAACCAGGGCTGGAACCATGGTTGCTGGGGCCAGGACTGGGGCTGGAACCATGGTTGCTGGGGCCGGAACCAGGGCCGGAAACATGGCCACTGGGGCCAGAACTGGGACCGGAATCATGGCTCTTGGGGCTCGGGCTGCTAGCTTGGCCTTGCGACTCCTTCTCTTAGAAGCCGCCTGAAGGCTCCGTGGACCTCCAAAAGCCAGACGAGTTCCAGAAAACGACTCCTGGACAAGAGCAGGAACTGGGGCAGAAGCACGGGTTGACTCCAGATGGAACCCACCGAGGCGTATGGTGCCAGGTTGGGAATTGGGAGACAGGGAGCTAGCATGCCTGGGGCTAGCAGGCCGGGAATCACACACAGAGAGGATATTCGAAATCCAGCCAGGTAAGAATTTCACCAAACCTGGTTTCTCCATAGCCATCTGGCGCGCCTCTAACAACACAGCCTCTCGCTGCTGAACTCCGGATGCTCTCTTCCATCGATCCGAGCAGTTAGCCAAAAAAAAGGAAAAATTCAGTAATTCCAGCTCGAACGGATCTGCTGGGCCCATTTCATGGTTGGTTGGTACGTTCTGATACGAGGAGTGCAGCAGGCAGGACCCAAACGCAGATAACACTTATAATACCTTTATTTCAAGGGCTACAGGTGAACACAATCAGACAACTAGACACACCAGGGAAACTAACGACAGGAGGAAAAACACAGGGAAAAGGACCAGACAATAAACCAAGAGGAAAACATGACGGGGAGAACAGCAAAACACCCAAACCTAGACATAGAAACGTGACATGACATGAGAACCGCGAGATTCAAGATTTTAACAGTATCAGGGGCACGCAGGCCATGGTGGCCGTAGGACGTACAAATATTTTTGGGGCTTCACGGCCAGACCGAGGGGCAATGACGGCATGGCCGTCATGAAAATCCTACCCTGGTGCACTCGCAGCACTCACATTCTATGACTGAGTGACTCTCTGTATCACGATAGATATGATATCTCTGAAAAGGCATATCGTGGAGACCTAATATCGCCATATCGCCCACCCCTATTTGTAATACATATTAAAGGGGCCCTATCCAAGGGAGTTTCTCCCCCCCTGCCTGAAGCGCCTATGTTGGATTCCTTTCTTAACTTCCTAATAGTGATATCATTATGTAACACTCACACTTCTATTGGCTGGAACTCTAAGCGGTTGTCAGTAGAGGCACAAAATACAAATATGAACCTGAGAATTAGCCGAATATGTCCTCTTTAAATTGCTGTGATTTATCAGATAAATGGTACAGAAAAGGTACAATGTATTGACATTTTTTATTGGCCATTGAAAAACCCATATTGGAAACTTAAAATGGAAAAGCCCCTTTTTGCTGCAGCCCTATAAGGATGATGGCAGAAGGAGGCAGTGGGTTACTTCTTGTGTACTGCATTACTCAGACCTTACATAACATGTTGATGCTTGCTGTTCAGCTGCTCACATCACACTCATGTTTACCACTGGGTTGTTTGGTGATGCTTTAGGCTAAACAAAGTCAACATCTGTATATTTTGACTCTGGCTTTCTCCTGGATATGTATCAGTAGGTCATGTTGTAGCCAGTTGCTTGTGATACTGTTAAACTGTAAACATGGCTCAACAACTCATTCACTCTCTTTGTTTCAAGGGAGGTGCGACTGGGCAGAAACGGCGTGGATGAAATCATGCGACACCCTTTCTTCAAGAACGACCAGTGGACCTTTGACACCATCAGAGACAGTAAGTATCAACAAAGTTCCTGAGCCAATTAAATATGCCTTTTTTTCTCCAACTCCCAAAAAAATTCTGCAATTCACACTTACCATTTTCCTTTCTTTCTCTCTCCTCCTCAGCGGTGGCTCCTGTAGTCCCAGAGCTGAGCAGTGACATAGACACCAGTAATTTCGACGAGATTGAAGATGACAAAGGCGATGTAGAATCATTCCCCACACCGAAGGCCTTTGTCGGGAACCAGTTGCCATTCGTCGGCTTCACGTACTTCAAAGAGGATCAGTAAGTCATCTGTGTCTCTAGCTGTGTTTGATCATGTTCAGCCCTTAGAGAGTTATTATTTGCTGTGATCTTGACTTTGTCCGTTTCCCATTTTAAGGTTACTAACCGCTTCCAACAACATCTCGGTGGCTCATGATAATTCGAAAGGAGAGGTGGGTTTCTTCACTTCCACACACTGTAACTGCCAGGTGCACCTCGAGCAACTCTAGTAAAACTGTCCGTCCCGAGCTTCTCAGGAAATAAATACGCCAGGCGTCAGTTTACACGACCACACAGGCCTGTTGACATTGCGATCAATCCAGCTTCATTCTGTAAGAGGTTAGGGATTATGATGGAAATGACTAAGAAAAACGGATTCTTTTCTTCTGATCCCCTGATTTATTTGTATTTTGTTAGAATTTCAATGTTCTTAGTCACACAGTAATACTTAAGCAGCTTTTGCGAGTAGCTGGCTTTGAAGCTAATCTCTTATTAGCTTTAGCGCTAACTGAGCAGCCTAATCAATCAACTAAGAGGAGAGAGGCAACAAAGGCCATGTTTTTCTTTCAGCTCACCATATGCTGTTAGTACAATACCACTGCAAATGTTGCTTTGTGATTTATTTGTTGGATGGGACTAAAACATTCAAGATCATTTGGGTTTTCAATAGATTGAAATGAATTCTAATCTGAATAAATGATAGTTTTTTATATTTGCTTGGAAAAGACCCCAATTGCAGATATTTCAACTGAAAAACATTGCATTATTGCGGCACATGACACATGCATTGAATAGAGATATGAAAAAGTTGGATTAAGAATAAAAAAGGTTTTATTTAGTATCATATATTTGTATAAATCGACACAAGCCTATCAATTATACTCGTCTTTTTCATTAACATTAGAAAAACGCAATTAAGCCCCTGACAGACTTTTAGGGTTATTTATATAATACTAATATTACAATATATTTTTACAACATGCAGCAATTTACATTCATTTCAATTCTGATAAAACATTATATTATACACGTTTTATGGTAGTATTATTTAATTGATAACATTTCAATTAATGTGTTAAATTGATAGCCCTATAATAATAATAATAATGATAATAATAATAATTGTTATAGGTTTGAGCTCTGCAAGTTGTAGTAATACAAGGTGACTTTCGGCTCATCGTTTTTCTTTGGAACAAACATTCACAACAACAGCCACATAGATGATACAGTAGAGTCACAGGGAAGATGGATAACATGCAGTTATGGTTGCAAATTGATTAGTAACCCTGACGTGTGATTGGTCGGTTGTTGTCCCTTCACAGTCAGCAGCACTGCAGAAGAAACTGGTCCTCATGGAGAAGCAGCTGAACAATGAGAAGCAGGCCAAAGTGGATCTGGATCACAAACACAGGTACAGGACGCGTCTCTCTATTCCCCAACCCAGTTTAGATTCAGCCATTGAAGGAAAGAATTAGCTACTAATTACTACTTAACTACTTTTTCCCTCAGACCCTCTCCCTCACTTCCTGCCCCTCAGAGAGAACTGTACTGCTTCAGATTGTTTAATGGCTTATTCTGCTGGAAATCCATACTGAATGAATTATAAAAGATGAATTAATTAACATATACTCAGCTCTGCATAACTGTGCTCTGACACTGCGTTGATGCTTACAGAAATGTGTGTGTTCAAATATAAACTGGGTTGGAAAAAGGATACAGGATGAGTACAGGACTGTAGAAACGTTACTTAAAGACAAAAGGTCAGCAACCATCACAGTCCGAGCTTAAGTAAATATTGTTCTGTTTTCTTTCCACAGAGCTGTCACAAGCCGTCTAGACAAAATTGCCAAAGAACTTGAGGAAGAGGTAAGTGAATACTCTGGAACAACCGTGGAGACACAGCCAGACACCTGTTAGTGTTGGACATCAGTAGCATATGTTTGGCTTAGTCCTATTTTTAATATTACCTGGTGAAATGACCCGATTTCCTCATTGGGGTCGCTCCAGTTCCATCTTTTCACTAATTATTTTCCCAAAACTATGTTTAAGTCAGATTCCTCACTTTTCACTTGACAGAGTTTTGAGTGAATGCCTAACAGTTGAAATCCCATAGGGTTCAGCTGGAGCCAGTATTCAATATTCAACCCCATTCAAATGTCTTAAGTGGATTGGATTTGTGTCGATCCTCCATTTTATTCTCAGGGAGCATTTGTCCTAAAGCGAAATTTGAAATCGGAGCCTTGTAATAGCAGCCCTGTAGGAAGTGTTGAATAAAGTGTTGAATGACGTGCTTTAGGTGAGCAGCCGGAAGAATCTAGAGTCCACTCTGAGGCAGCTGGAGAGAGAGAAAGCTCTGCTGCAGCACAAGAGCCTGGAGAGCAATCGCAAGGCAGAGGGCGAGGCCGACAGGAAGCGCTGCCTGGAGAACGAAGGTGAACCGAGACACACACACACACATATTGTATATTCTATTCAAATATATGACAAGATGCATTCATCTTCAGCGGCTACACTTAAGCAAAGGATAGGGTGGCCTGCCCAACCATTTCGTAATTGACAAAGACTAGAAAGAGCACAGAGAACACATATATCCGCCAAGGACAGTGGTGCCTTCTTCCTTTTGTTGTGTTTATCGCCAAAGAACATGTGTTTTATTTGATTCCTCCTTAAATAACGCCTTGATAGCTGTTTCCGTGAACTAATTCCTGCCAATTATTCTGACGTCACTTTTGTTATATAATAAATAAATAAATCTAAAATACAAATCGGATGAATACAACACAACTAAATAAATGAACATAAAATACCTTATATATAACAATAGTAGCAAAAACATAAAAAATAGACAACCAATAACTCAAAAAGGCTGTTCGACTGTAGCTGTGAGTTTCGATGGAGGTTTATTGACCAGCTGATATAATGTGGACATTACTGCCATCAGCTGGTCAAATAACTCTTTTTATAATCAAAGATAGGAGATAAAGAATCTATTGCAAGTCTGAAAAATATAATGACTCCTACAAAAAACTTCATTATGCTTCAAAACCTAATTGTGACATTTGCTAATTATTAACCCTGGAAATGCTTCTTATATACACCGCTTTGTTTTCTACTCCTTGTTTATTGACTGACTCCCTACTGCGCTGAACAACAATGTCCGTTTTTTCCAGCTGAATACTTTTGTATATCGCACAGAGCTTTTTAGTTTCTATAACCCTTAACACAATTTGATGTAATGGTTTCTTTTCTCTGTAACACCCAAACTTCTCACTGTTTAGAACTCAATAATAAAGGAATAATACTGGAGAATTGTTCGGCTACATATAAAGGAAAGGAATGAACCATAATGCATCCCTGTGTGTTGTGCAGTGAACGGCCTTAGAGACCATCTGGATGACATGAAGAGGAGGAACCAGAACTCCCACATTTCCAATGAGAACAACATCCACCTGCAGAAACAGGTCCGTGTTATAATCTGCCTGTTGACAGTGGCACTGACGTTAAATGTACCTAGTATTGTAAAAATACACAAACAATTGTTGATGGGTTGGAATTGAATGAAGTAATGGTCATTTTAATAATTTCATTTTTTTTTCTTCTCACAATTTAAGGTGTCCAGATTATTCCAATTAACGCTCAGCGCCTTACATTTACACATGTGTTTACTTACAAGTTTACAACCATTGTGGAACAGTACACATTTTTTTTTATTATGGAATAAATAATGTATTTCTATTCCGAATAATGTGCTTGATTGAAAATGTTTATCCAACAGATCTAAGGAAGTACTAACAAGTGGCCAAACTAAACTGATCTCCACACACGTTTCCTCCCCTTCAGCTGGATGAAGCCAACACGTTGTTAAGGGCAGAGTCGGAGGCGGCAGCCAGGCTCCGGAAGACGCAGGCGGACAGCAGCAAGCAGCTGCAGCAGCTGGAGGCCAACGTGCGTGAGCTGCAGGACAAGAGCTGCATGCTGGAGCGCAGCAAGCTGAGCCTGGAGAAGGAGTGCATCAGCCTGCAGGCGGCGCTGGAGACAGAGAGGAGGGAGCACTGCCAGGGCTCAGAGACCATCAGCGACCTCATGGGTGGGTGGCACACACAACACAACACACCACACCACACCACAACACACACACACACACACACACACACACACACACACACACACACACACACACACACACACAGCTTTTAAGGCTGTAGACAATCTGGTTTTTAGATGTGATTTGAAATATGGTAAATGGACTGCATATATATCAGTGGCAAACCGTGTCTATCACAACTGGACCTTCTGTAGACACACACACACACCCCCTGCCGCCGCCGTTATAATGTCCGTCTTTTCACTGAATTGTCGTCTTGAAAAGGGTACTCGCAACAATTCCGCAACAACATCATCTTCACCTGTTGCACTTGCCATTTCAACGTTAAAAACAATAAAACGGCAAATGAATTGCTTCGTCGCATTCATCTAGATCCTCTGTCTCGAGCCAGTTAACTAGCGGGCCTTCTAGAGTACCCTGGAACCGAGGGAAACTCTGAAAGAACACGCCCATTGGCTACAAATCAATATATGATTGGTTGATCAAACTGTCAGTCCAAACGTACGATCTCATTCAGTGCAACGGCCGGAGCATTCTATCAAGGATGTAGAATACCTTGGTTGAAGGATATTCTACCCAGAGACCCGGAACAAGATCTGATTGGTTGCTTTCTTTTCTAACACAAAACCACTGAAATGCGTAGTGCATGGTCCGAGAAGGACAAACAAATCAACGTAACACTGTAATATTACAGATCAACAACACAGATACGATACTCATTTATTTGTTTTATTTACATTTTATTTATATAATTAAATCGATTTTTTGTGTTCCAGGGTATTCTCTAGGGATGTAACGATATACCGAATATCGCGGTATCGCGATAAATAAACGTCCAAATACCGTCATGAGACTGACAAAATCTACCGCGATAAAAAATAAAAATAAAAACTAGTGGTCCCATTGAGATCATCAATCTCTTTTTCAAGGGAGACCTGTCCTACATGGCAGTATGTTTGGCAAGTAGGTTACAACATGAACATAAAACAACAGATAACACAAAAGGACATTGTATTTACAGGGCTACATTTACATACCTAGAGACATTGACAAGTACCAACAGTATATTTATATCTCGCCCTGTCAATAAGCCTCCCCTTCTTGGAAAAAACTTTATGTTTTTGAAGTGGTGGAGAGACAATGCACAGTTTGACTCACTGCTGTCACCCATGGCCAAATCCTATCTCTCTGTCCCACTGAGGTGGCGTTAGACTTTTTCGTTGTCCGTCATTTTGACAGACAGGATCGTAAAATATCCGTCATAATCCATTATTACCCGTCGGGTCTGAACTCGCCACTAAGACGGTGGGGGCGGTGTTATGCCCTGTTATGCATGCCCACCGAGATAGGCATGCACCTCGCGGGAGCGCGCACAGCGTAAAGCAAAAACTCCCAGACATTTCAATGATCTGTACGGCAAAGTACGGTTTGGAAACTATATCATTTCCTTTTGGAGTGCATGCATAACACGGCATAACACCAGAGCCTCGCTGCGGGGAAACTTTGGCGCTGTTCCGAGTTTGTTCTAATCTGTAAAAAATGACAGACTGCTTTCAGATTTTTCCGCCATTGTTAACAAAAAATATTCGGTTAACTGGTTGCTGTCCCAGCAACATCAGTACCAAGCGAGAGAGTTTTTTCCGCAGCAGGGGATATTGTAAACGCCCAAACATCCCAGTTTCTACCTGGAAATGTGGACATGCTAAAAACTGTCTGATGATGCTGAGTGAGTGAATTAGTGAGTTTGAGTTGAGTTACTTGAAAAACTAAAGTGAAACTTGATTTATTTTATTGCGTGGTCTGATTATTAAATGTCCTTGTTTATTTGTGAGGTGCAGTGGCACAAAGAAAGTTCCTACTTTGTTTGGTAGTACTAGTAGGTACAAAAACACTGGTTTTCTTGTTCCAGTCTGTCACTGTCACTTTGTTTTTGACACTTTAAAATACTGCTATCCTACTAAAATGCTGTACAAATCAGATTTATTATTTAATAAAGAACATTTTTCCAAGTAAAACATTTTTAAATTTCCAAAAGAAATTCAAACATTTTCTTTTTTAAAAATGTTTCTCTTTATTATTCAATATCGCGATACATACCGTACCGTGGACTTGTTATCGCGATATTATCGTACCGTGAGTTTTTGGTATCGTTACATCCCTGGTTTTCTCTGAATACCTTGAAGGCCCTGACGGTTCGCCACTGATGTGTATATATATATATACATATAGCACTTTTCCAGTTTTAGAGACCCTTCAAAGCACTTTCACAGATACAAGTGACATCAGGAGCAATTTGGGGTTAAATATCTTGCCCATTGACGTGTGGTCCAAACCACCTACTTTACAAATGGACGACCACTCAACTGAGCCAGAAATATCTCTATTTATAGATTTGGGGGCTTCAACAACCAAACCAAATTCCATTCCTAAATATTACATTTTAACACTTCAAAGATGTATTCATCAGATTCTCTTCCAAATATTTTTGTAATTTCTTATGAAACACTCTTTACATGGGCATAAATCAGATCCACCACATGGCAAAATACGTCACTTTTAGAGCTGGTCATTACTCCTGTTATTTCCTTCTCAGTGGTGAATAGCATCATGCCAAAGGCCAGGAGTAGAGTTTTCATTAAAGCGAAATAACCATCTGCTGACAAGTACCATCACATTTATAAAACTATTTTCTTTAAAGCAAGTCTGGCACAGTGCTTGCTCCACAAAAATGCACTGGGGCAACATGGAATCCCTCCAAGCCAACAACCAGCATCTCTGATCTGTTTTATTAGTATTTTCTTGTCTAGCTTAGCTAAAAACACAGAATCCTCAGTTGTTTACGACCGAGCCTGTTTGACAACAACATGTCCATCACTTCACCTGTTTCTCCTCTGCCTGGCTACATGTGTCTGTGGAGAGGCTCGTGGACCTTAAGATCAAAAGATGTTAATAATCTTGAATATAGAATTCTGCCTAAAGCGCATAGTTACCTTTGTTTTTATGAAGTAGAAATGTTATTACACACCTTGGATAAAAGTGGTGTCTCAGCAGCTCACGTGGCAGATGAACACAGACATAGAAGGAAAAAAAAGAGTATTTAAAAAAGGTTTTGCATCCATTCAACAAACAACACAATCTATTTGTGTGTGCAAATGCATCTGATATTTCCAGATACAAGGCTTAAGCCACACTGGTTAAACACATCTCTGTATAGAGAGCATGTCCTACTCCCTTCTTACTGCCCTTGAATAACAACAGACAGTGTCTCCATTGCAGCTGGTCAGCAGTAGCAAATGTGAATTTAAGTAACTGTACGAGGGAGTGTTTTAACAGAGGCTAATCATTTAACCATAATCTGATTAAGGTACTTCTGGGGCCATTGAGACTGTCATGTAAAAGCTTTATCTGATTGCTGTAATTGAGGTGAGGTCATACTCAAACCCAGTGCCGTTCACACACCCAGGTTCCTGCTCAGCATCCGTTTGTTCCACCAAGGAAACGCCTCAGTTCACTTTCTGTTTGGTCAAAGTGCAGTTGTTGGGATGCAGTGACCAGACGTTACACATGAAACAATGTAGAACAATGTTATTGAATCTGAGATTAAGTGCTTTCCCCCAATGAATCAGCATGTTGGAGAATAGGCATTCATTTGAAGCATGTTAATATTCAAATTCTAAAGATTGCCTTAAGACAATAACTTTGAATATCAGGCAATTGTGTATGTATGAACAAACATTGGAAACGCTTTGTTTGGACTCTTTTGTTTACTTCCATAACGAAGTGACATCATTATTTTACCTCTGTGCTTCTATTGGCTAGCTCTCCATCACACTGTACACGATAGGCTAAGGGTCGGGACATCTCTAAGAGGTGGACCAATCACAACAGTGCCCGCCAGCTAACCAATCAGTCTGCATGTTATCCAGATATGAACTTCATTTAACTGAGTGCACACCACCTGGTAGCCTAAATGAATTATACATCAACATAAAACGCTTTTTGCAACATATGAAATCATTTTAAACCCAATTATTTTATAATTAAATGATAAACGCAGACTCAAAGCTGACCAGCCCTTTATAATACCATTGATATGATTAAATGAGCCAAACTTGATCTTTATCTAAAACTTTATTGTAGTACACATTTCAGCACAGGGACAAAAGCATTGCACAGCTGCAGTTCTGTCCATATGGAAGTATCAACAGTGATTGTTTGACGATTGAGAATTTGTGTAGACAAGAACATATATACCGTTCTGTATATTCTTTGTATAAACACAGACAATATACAGTATATTCAATATGTGATAAAGTAAGTGGTGTTCAAAGAACCCAAATCATCATTTCATAATATGTCAATTGATAGAAGAAGTTAATTGAATAATCGTCCATCACAAATGAAGACCTTAAAAGCATCATAATGTTTCTCAATGGCACGGATATTATGGGAATATCCAGGGGGAAGGTTATATATACCTTTCCAGAACTAACAATGCTATATTCACTTTGTATTGCCGTACATTTTCTAAAAGGTTCAAGTCTGGCTGGACGATAAATCATAAGCCCATATGTGTCTTGCTGGGAGTGATCATTATATGGTGAATTCAGAAAAAGTGTTAAGTTTGTTGTAGGTTCTGTGCATGTGTTGGAGGTAGGGATGGGTACCGAGCCCCGGTATTAAACGGGCCCCGGGGCTGAATTATTAAAGACCGTGGTACCATTAAGCTCCGAAGTTATCGGTCTTTTTATCGGTACTGGAGACATGTAAAACATATATGTCATGTATTATTGCTACACAAACATTATATTGCAGTTTTAGTTTCGTCAACTCCGTTTCTAATACGCAAAAAGACTGCAAAATGCGTCTATGATTATTTTGAGTATTTTCGATCTTCCCAATCCAGTCGAGAGATCTCTCTCCCCCGCCTGCTTGCGAGGGGGCGGGGCAGTTTACACACACGCACATGCTACATGCAGCAACACACACACACTGCGGAGATGGCGGAGAGAACCCGCTCCGAGGTGTGGTTAAACTTTACCCGTCTCGATGCTCGTTACCAAAAGTGCAATAAGTGTTTCGCATGTTAGGGCAGTAACACGAGCAATTTGTCTAAACATTTAGCAAAAGTGCACCACATTCAGACGGAGGAATGCACCGGGTTCGACTGTCTTTCTAGTAGCTCTGTAGTCCCCCCATCCACGAGTAACGTTTCCACGTCAGGTGTTATGTATGCTAGCAGCAACACACAGAGTTAACTACATTATGCAAACATGGGTTAATGATTAGAGGTAACTGAGTTATTTATTTTGTTAAAGTTTCAGCTATTCTGTCATCACATTATTTAATACCATTTGTTTAAACACTGTTGTTTGTTTTGATGTGAAATATTATTTATTTAATTTAAATAAAAAACAATTTTAGTTTTGTTCACAATTTGTTTAGTTAGTTTACCTTATTTTTCTCTCCAAAAGAACCGATAAGAGTACCGTTAAAAGACCGGACCGATAAGCGGTATCGATAAAAGTAATAGTACCGTTAAAACCTTAGCGATACCCATCCCTAGTTGGAGGTATTATTCTAATACTTTAACTGATCTAAGAACTCTTGTTTTTGTCCTGCAGCACGTATCTCCTGCCTCGAGGAGGAGGCCCGTCAGCAGAGACAAACTCTGTCCAAAACTGAGGCTGAGAAGAGACAGCTTCAGGAGAAACACACCGACCTGGAGAAGGTAAACCAGAAAAGCCTGCTTGTATTTGCCTTATATGGACTTTATTTTGAACTTTTTTGTATTTACAACCTGGCAGGGTTAATGAATGTTGTATGAATACCTCAGGGTTGATTTCTTTATCTAAAACATTGACATCATTAATTAAAGCAGTGTGTTGGCTCGTTCCCCTGCCTTCTTAGTTTGCTGCAGTATCACAACAGAGGTCAATAGATAATCCACAGGCTGATTTATTAGACTGTTTTAAAGCCTTATTCTTTAGAAATTATTGTACAACTGATCTTTCTAAAAAGGTTTCTGATAACCTTACTTAATCGCTGCCATGTTTAGCATTGTAAGTGTTTACATGGATCAGCTGCTGATGTTTGTTTGGTTGCCTTGATAATCAAAAGGGCATAATGTAATTTAATCATTCAGTGCTTTCATTATTTGGTAAAGATTTCAGATGACATTCATTTAGGGCTCATTATCTGAGCTTTACTTTACTTCCAGAAGTCTGAAGTTAAGCTTATGGGGATGTTGGCATTATTATGCTATCCAATGTATGGCTCTTACCTGAGTTTTGCTCATTTGGATGATCACAACGTCTCTTTTTTCCGTGTTCTTTGCGCAGGAGAAGAGCAACAAGGAGATCGATCTGACCTACCAGCTGAAGGTGCTGCAGCAGGAGCTGGAGCAGGAGGAGGCCTCTCATAAGACCACCAGGGCCATGCTGGCAGACAAGAGCAAGATCAAAGTGACCATCGAGGGCGCCAAGTCAGAGTCCATGAAGGGTAAGGGCCCTCTCCCGACATCATTGTTGACCTCCATTCTCTGATGATCCTAGTTTGGTCAATCACACAGAAGGTCTTTTAAAGGATAATCAATGAATTTAACATTAGTGAAGTCATTTGGCACCTGTGGACACTGAGGCCGATGCAATGCGCATCTCCATACATTGCCTACGATACATTAACGATACATTTGAAGCACCAGGCAATATGATACGATACACCCCTGGTGCGATACAGTTCGATACGATTTGATTTAACATTATGCGATTCGGGCGATACGATGCAAAAATAATGATACTTCAATATGGCACGACAGAGGATTTTGTTTTATTCCTTATATTAAGCAAATCATAAATCAACAAAAAAGTGCTTTACATATTTGGTTCTCTCTACTACTACTGCACATCCCATCATGCTGTTTCTTTTTTACAGTACAATTGTATAACACCTCACAGTTAAACAATGTAAGGATGCATTGCCCATGATTAACAATGTACAAATAAGAGCTACCATAGAGCAATGCCCATACAGCTGCCAGCCTGATGTGCTTAACACTCATAGGCTAACTCACCAGTGAGCAGAAAGCAGTGGGTTCTATATGAACAATAAAAAATACAAATAACTTTTCACAAACAGGTATTTCATAACTGCTCACAGTAAGGAAGACATTTCAACTGTTATTGGCCGTCACAGGCTGCTGTAAACTAAACACCACTCTCTCTGACAGAACACCTCACCGAGTGGTTTAACTCATAGTCTAACTTTCAGGTTTCTCTTTTCAGCCGCAGACCCCATGTCACCTCTTTATGTGCGTCGCTAAGCTCCTCGTACTACTTTTGTACGGCATCGTTTACAATTTGCGAGCGATTTTTCAAGTTGACCGTTTTTCTTGAAAAATCCGAAGTGTTGCCAAACGTTTGATTTGTAGGTATTTTTCGGTGCGCTGTGTTTCTCTTTCTCCTCGACTTCCATGTGTGTTGATAACTCAGACTCTCAGCCTCCGTAGTGCGAAGCAAAGATCAAAGATCTTCTCTGCTGAGTGCTGACAGGATGAGGGGATATTATATGAATGAATCGTTTTTGTACCGATGCAAAGACTCTACAATCGATGCATCGCGAGTTCAACCCAAACTGTAGCCAATGAGCACTCTTTCAACCGGTGCACTCGCATCTTGAACGTTTATGCCGGTGCACCGATGCGAATCGGTGAATCTTAACATCCATAGTGGACACGTCTGACGACTCCTTCTTCCCTGAATACATTGCTTCGAGTCACATGATAATCAATTAATCATTAATAATAATAATTCATTGCATGTATTTGAGCGCTTTTCCAAATGCTCAAAGCGCTTTACGTACATACAATGTCCATTTATTAAAATAGTATATATATCATAATTGTATAACAATTTACATACTCATTAATATTGATTTAAGGTTTTCTTTGTTCAGGGTCATTTAACATGATCGTATCTCTAAGTGATAGTTTGGAGCAACAGCATTTGATATCGGTCCAGTTTGCTGCACATCCAATAGAAGTGATGTTTTTGTTGTTGTTGTGTCCTGGTATAGAGATTGAAGCTTAGTGTGGTCTAAAAGACTTTTCAATGACATGGCTAAATAATTAGCTAAATATGTCAATGTTGATACGACACATGATGTCAGAACAAGACTTTGTTAATGTAACTATATTACAACAAATGTCAGACCGGGCGAAAGGTAAAGAAACACTTTATATCTCTTTTAATGTTCTCAGACACAAATGGTCCCATTTGAAACCTAGAATAATGGGGGGAAAGGTTCCAGGGCGAAAAATACAAAAGTGATTCTTTAACATGACTTTAACCTGTGGATAACATATTGATATGATCAAACAGAGATGGAGCAGAAGCTGGCGGAGGAGCGAGCGGCTAAGATTCGTCTGGAGAACCGGATCCTGGATCTGGAGAAGCACAGCAGCATGATGGACTGTGACTACAAGCAGGCTCTGCAGAAGCTGGACGAGCTGCGCAGACACAAGGACCGGCTCACTGAGGAGGTGAGGGACTGTTTGTATCCTCTGCAGTTTGTGTTTCGATATGAAACAACATCTAGGAAACAAGTCTGGCAGCTTATTTAGTTGATGGAAAACAGGAAGTACAGAGATCTAACTAATATCCTCTCATTCCCTTTGTGTTTTCTCCATTCTCTCAGGTGAAGAACCTGACGCTGAAGATCGAGCAGGAGACCCAGAAGCGGAGCCTGACCCAGAACGACCTGAAGGCTCAGAACCAGCAGCTGAACTCTCTGCGATCCTCCGAGAAGCAGCTCAAGCAGGAAATGAACCACCTACTGGACATCAAACGCAGCCTGGAGAAACAGAACCAGGAGCTGCGCAAGTCCGTTCACTTTTCTCTCTGTCTCCTTTCAAGCATTCATACTCAAAGATTCATATTTGAGGATGATGAGTAATGTTCTTCTTTTTGTGACGGCAGAGAAAGACAGGACACAGACGGGCAAATGAAGGAGTTACAGGACCAGTTGGAAGCCGAGCAGTATTTCTCTGTGAGTCTTTATTCTGCTGTGTGATGAATCATGTGGATGTGAAAGGACTAAGTGCAACACATAATGTTCTGCGTCTTGCATGCAGCGTGTGTGGGCTTTAGCCTGCAACCATAGCACCATCGCCTTATTTCACTAGCTAATGCATGCTGCTGTTTGTATTAAATAGCTAAGGATTTCTTCCTATATGTACTACATATGAATATCATGCTTTATAGAACCCAAATTACATGTTTTCCTTGATTATATTTTTCATTTTATGGCTTATAGTTTTTATATGGAAGCCATCAGAGGCCCATGAGAGAAAAAAACGTTCTGGTTATTTATATCCTGCATTAAACAAGAACTTGAGTCCATCATGTAACTGTGCCAGATTGATCCATACAGGCCCATTTTTATCTGCAGTCCCTCACATGATCAAAGTCAAAAACACGTGAGCACGGTTACAAATACATGAGCACAATTGCATTGCATATTAAAGCACGTATCTGTTTTATTAAACTCTAAATCGTTTTCTCCTTTGATTATGATTTAAGGACAAGTGAAACAAATTATTTGCTATGACGATATTTTGATTGAAACGGTTTTAATGGGGGAACTTCTGCCTTTTGTGGCCAACATGTGTATTACAACAACAAATACTTAATTGGTAAAAAAAAAAAATTGAACTCATTTGAAAAATTATCCTGGCTTTGTTCCGCTTTTCTTTTTCACCTGATTTGTTTTCTCTCTCGCCTCTCAGGGTTTCCGTAGAATATACTTTATTCTCATTATTAATTAGGAAAGGCTTTTATAAAACGTTGTATTGCTTCTCTAGTGCTCCCAGTGGCAAAGCACAGTAGTAGACTGCTGTATTCATAATGTGCTCAGACACAAGGGGTTGCATCACATCGTGTGTATCTGTGTGTGTGTATTTTCCAGACCCTGTATAAGACCCAGGTTCGGGAACTAAAGGAGGATTGTGAGGAGAGGAACAAACTCTACAAAGATGTTCAGCAGTCTCTGCAGGAGCTACAGGAGGAGAGGTACAAAATAAAGATGTTTCTTTTTTATACACTTTAAAGTTCATGACAAAACCTCATCAGCTTTTTTGAAACCAAATGAGGAAGAAGCCATCAGTTAATATAAATGTAGATTTTTGGGTTTGGGATTCGCTTGTTCAGCCTCTCATTAATTTGTTTTTGAAAATGTCTTTCAGAGATTCGTTGGCTGCTCAGCTGGAGATCACCCTGACGAAGGCGGACTCGGAGCAGCTTGCGCGCTCCATCGCTGAGGAGCAGTACTCGGACCTGGAGAAGGAGAAGATCATGAAGGAGCTGGAGCTGAAGGAGATGATGGCCCGCCATCGCCAGGAGCTCTCAGACAAGGACATCACCATCAATTCTGTGAGTTGCATCCACCCACAGTTGAATGAAAAGCAGTTGTTTATCACAGTAGGCAATGTGTATAGCTCACCTTGTTACTGAAGTATCACAATCAAGTTCAAATCCAGCACATTTTTTAAAATAGGGTCAGTTTAACCAAAGCTTGTAATTTGAAGGGAATGCACTGGCAATCAATAAACAAGTTATAACAAGAATATGATAAAACCTTCTGCCAACATGGTTATTGGTTTATACAAGTTGTACATGTTTTAGTTATGCTCACTTCAAAGCCACTAAACTACTGACAAAAACATGAATTTAACGCTCCTTAACACGTGAGATGCTGGTCCTTGATTGATACGTTTTATTGTCTTATTGTGAAACTTCCAAGCTAGCCCTTTAAAACAAAAATACGTAGTGAATATGACAATATTTCCCCGCCCGGTGCAGCTGGAGGAAGCCAACCGGACCCTGACCAGTGATGTCGCCAACCTAGCCAATGAGAAGGAGGAGCTGAACAACAAGCTGAGCGAGGCAATAGAAGGTCAATAAAAACGTTTTGCACCAAACTTAATTTGTATTAAAAGCAATATATTGTCAGGGATAACGTTACTTAGTTTTTTCATCTTTCAGAATCAGAGAAGTCGAAGGATTGGGAGCAGCAGATCAGCCAGATGAAGCAGGCCTTTGAGAAGCAGCTGCAATCAGAGAAGACGCTGAAAACTCAGGTACCACTGTTCCAAACTTTGTTTCTCCATGAACATGGTTCATTTCTTGTTATACACTTAGACGTCAGCTTGAAGGGTTTTGATTAAAAATGGAAAGAGACGTCACAAAATGTCTGTACAACTCTGAAAACAGGCTTAAGCTTGAACTGTTTTACTCGTGTCCTCCTACAGGCCGTCAATAAGCTGGCAGAGATCATGAACAGGAAGGACCGTGGCGGAGGCAGTCGCCGTGGTAATGACACAGACTTGAAGAGGAAGGAGAAGGAGAACAGGAAGCTGCAGCTGGAGCTGAGGTCGGAGAAGGAAAAACTCAACAGCAGCATCATCAAGTACCAGAGGGAGATCAACGAGATGCAGGCGGTCAGTTCCCCTCTGTTCTGACCTCTGAGAATAATCACTTATCATTAATAATGTCATTTTAGGCAACAGTCCAACTGTGTAGGATAATAAGCTTTCTATAGACTAGAGCAGCATGTCTACTGTGTTTCTTCTCCTCCTTCCGTATCTTTGACTGTTCCTTCTGTTCTTCATGCGCAGCAACTGTCAGAGGAGAGTCAGATGCGTATCGAGCTGCAGATGGCTCTGGACAGTAAGGACAGCGACATCGAGCAGCTGAGGAACCTCCTGCAGACGCTCAGTGTTCAGTCCATGGACTCGGCCAGCGTCTGCAGCGGGCCGGACTTTGATACCGATGATGCGTACGGAGGTGAGAGCTCTGAGACTGGGGAGTGTAACTGTGGCTCCTATCCAACTTCATGTTCATTTGAGGGCTGTACTGAATAGTTACAATATTCCTTTAGTTCGAATGGCATTTACATTTTAAATCTACATTCAAACTCAGCTGGTGTTTCTGCACAGTTGAACATGCATATTAGGCTCCTCCTGTTGTTATATGGACACATGTGTAAAACTAGTGTTTGCTGTGTGGAATTGTTTCAGACTCGTGGATTCAAATGACTCCAGAACAGAGTCTAGAAATCTAATACATTGAAAAAAGATAGATATAATCATTGAGAAAATGAATAACATGTTTTCAACTAACAAAATATTCTGCTACCTCGATCCATATTTAATGGCCTTTCTGAAACAGACAGATGATCACTGTGCTCACACAAATCTCTCCTCCTCTCTCAGAAACGAGGCTGGAGGGCTGGCTCTCCCTCCCTGTGAGGAACAACACCAAGAAGTTTGGCTGGGAGAGGAAGGTATGCAGCTGCTCACATAGGATGCATCAGAGTGATGTAGGTTAACAAGTTCTCCATGGTTTAACACAACCTCCCCAATGTGTGTTCTCTCCTTCTGCTGCAGTATGTCGTCGTGAGCAGCAAGAAGATCCTCTTCTACAACAACGAGCTGGACAAGGAGCACTCCATCCCCTACATGGTGCTGGATATAGAGTGAGTGTCACACGTTACACTGTGATGAGAGCAAAGTGCTTCCATTTAGTGTTGCATTGAGGTACAGCTGACATTTCATTGCAGCTAAAAGCTATAAAACATTTTGTGTTTTATTTATATATTATTCAACTGTGCATTACTTCTAATGAATTGGCTTATTTAAAGTGTATATATGAAAATATGAAGATAAGTAAATACAAATATTTGGATTATAACTGTATATTTTGAGCAATAATCTGGTTTTCACCACGGCAAATATTGTACACGTTTTTTATTATTTATTGTTTTTATATATTGTAGTACATTGTGCAGTTTTTTCTTTTTTTCCTTTGAAAAATAATTATACAAAAAACTTAAAAATGTATATTAAACATATAATACATTTTTAAAAAGTGTTGACAGGCAGTCGATAATAAATAAAATGGGTATAATCACATAATACTGCATCCACACTCGTTGGCAAAAGAAACAACAATTATTTATTTGACTATATTCTTAAATGGAGCAGCTGTCACCAAACTCAATTTCCCCCCCGGATCAATAAAGTATTCAGATTTTGAATTATGAAACACTCTTTCTTCACACAGCAAACTCTTCCATGTGAGGCCTGTCACTCAAACAGACGTGTACCGTGCTGATGCCAAAGAGATCCCGAGGATATTCCAGGTCTGTGATCTACGGATTTCTTTTTTCTTTGTGCTGAAAGAATCAAATATGTCAAACATTCTGAGTATTCCCATTCATCTTTCCAGATTCTTTATGCCAATGAGGGCGAGAGCAAAAAGGAGGCCGAGGACCCGCTGCCCAGCGGAGAGAAGTCCAGCTACATCTGCCACAAGGGCCACGAGTTCATCCCCACCCTCTACCACTTCCCCACCAACTGTGAGGCGTGCACCAAGCCGCTGTGGAACATGTTCAAACCCCCCCCCGCCCTGGAGTGCCGGCGCTGCCACATCAAGTGCCACAAAGACCACATGGACAAGAAGGAGGAGATCATCGCTCCGTGCAAAGGTAGGACCACACATCTATCGTATAACAGCTGTTGGTGCAGGTTAAGTGCAACTCTAAGATATACAAACAAAGAATACATTTGAATTAAAACCAGTGTTGTTACTTCCACAAACTCTGTTGAACATTTTACATGTAATAAAACTGTTCTTTAAAAGTTGTTGACATCGTTAAACAAGTAAGTATGGCTGGGAAATATATCAATATTGTATCGCTATCTTGATACGAGACCAGATACCTTAGATTTTGTATGTTGTAATATTGCATCATTGTTATCTTCTCCTGGTTACAGTAAATTGTATTTTTGAGATCTTTCTACACTTTGATATTCTTATTTTCTCCATCCAGTCATTATATAACCATTACTGATCATTTGTTATCAAAATTGTCATTGTGTAAATATATCGATATCTAGGTATGTAGCAGTGGTCATATTTAATTCACGCCATATTTCCCAGATCCTAATCCTGCATATAAAACTAAGTACATCATAAGGAAACTAATTCACGTTACTACTCTTTACACTTTCTGTTTGGATGCAAACTGCGTCTCGTTGTATTCGTTGAATCTGAAGTCCAACATGAGAAAACGAGGACAAAAAGCCCAGCAGCCCTACTAACTGAAAAGCACTCTTCTCTCCCCCTCCAGTGCACTACGACGTGTCCTCAGCCAAGAACCTGCTGCTGCTGGCTCTGACGCAGGAGGAGCAGCAGAAGTGGGTGAGCCGACTGGTCAAGAAGATTCCCAAGAAGCCCCCCCCACCTGAGCAGTTTGCACGCTCCTCGCCACGCGCCTCCATGAAGGTCCAGCCCAGCCAGTCCATGAGGAGGCCCAGCCGACAGCTCCCCATCAGCAAGAGCAGGTAGCACAGCACCAGAGGGCATGTCGCTTTGAGCTTCATGGACCAGTTTTAGAGAGAAACAAGTATTTCAGTAATCAACATTCTAGTTTGTATTAAGTGTTGGTATATGCAGGAGGCATGGAATAGGTTCTGGGTTTGACTACACGCCATTGGAAAAGGACATTCTTGAAATGGACTATCTGTATACAGGTTAGAGTTTGTGTTAATGCTTTCTTTGCTTATGCAAACAGATGAACGGGGAGTGGTCACAGTCTCCCCTCTCCTGTAGTGTGTTCTGTAGGTTCTGTGTTCCCTAACACTCACGCTTCTATTGGCTAGCTCTAAAACACATTGTTCGTTATAGACTAACGAGCGGGACATCTCTAAGCGGTTGACCAATCAAAACAGAACCAGCCAGCTATCCAATCAGAGCAGACTGGGCTCTGGTTTCAGACAGAGGGTGGAAAGAGGTGCTGCAGTATAAATAAAGAGCCTTTTGAACATTAAAGCACGGAGACACGTCACAGTAGAGACACTACATTCTAATATATACCTGAAAATGAGCATATTACATATGCATACATCAACACACAAACTTTGTTGATGGATTAGAGAAAATGTAAAAATGATTTTGAAGAAACGCATGGCATAATCCAAAATCACGTAGAAGTTATTGCAGGGTAACGCACCCTTCATGGCCGCTGAAGCTAATTCCCCTGGTGCAGCTGTTGTTCCAATGGTTTTCCCTCCTGACTAATTGTGTTAGACACTATAATAGTATAAAGTATTTTAAAGATACTCATTGTTCTCGACTCTAGTGCACCCACAGTCATCACAAACGAAATGAGGATATGTCTATACTTGTTTTGGAGGGACAGTTATATGAATGCAGTGGAGCCTTTCTTTAGAGGAGTATAAACGTCTTTTTGTATCAACATTTTAGAAGTGAGTTGTCGGAGCTTTGGTCTCTGTATACACGATGCTTCTCCCATCTGCTCAGTCTTGTGTGACTCAGCATAACTTACACAACCCAAACATCTCTTTGAATGAGAACAGTAGGCAAACCTAACACTTAGAAAGAATAGTTATCCTTTTTCTTGATGCTAGTTTTTCTGAGCAGGCCATCAAAAACTAATCCTCCCTTTCAGATTGGAGGACTTTGGTCTCCAGGACTGGCACTGGGCTTTGGATGATATCGATGCGGATTGTTCCTCTATTCATTTCTGATATATGGTAACACTTTGTGCAGTGTGCTGTGCTGTGCAGTGTGATAATTTCAGTGGCAGCGTAACACCGATTCAACGGGGCATCTTCAATTTACACAGCGGCAGCTCCAATTTGCTGTCATTTGAAAAGAGAATCAAATTTGAATACTGGTAAAAGAAATCAGAGTGTCGAGAGTCTCCACTACGTGAGACCAATAATCACGTCTGGTGCTGTTCTCCAGTCACATCATTCTGTTAACGGCCTTCTTTAAACATGTCTCCCCCTTCGTGACCTCAGCCCTCGCAGGTCAAACGGCTTCAAATTGAAACGAGAGGACACCCAGAGTACACAGTGGTACAGCTGACAACTTCTCCCCCCTCCTTTGCCCAGACGTTTCCCTGTAAAAGACTCAATCCCTGAATGTGTGTATGTGTGTTTACAACCAAAAGGTGTCTTTTTGCACTTAACTGTTGAGACACAGTCCTGGTTGTCAGTGTGGTGCTGGTGGAGGGCTATGTCCACATGTTTGGCCCAGTGCATGCTGTCAGGGTCACTCATAGCTTGAATCACCTTCGCATGTATTTTTTCACTTTTATGGTTCTTTTCATAACTCATTTTAGGGAAGAACATCAGGGGCATTACTGATTGTATTTAATCACCATATCTCTGGCTTGCTTTTTGATGTGAAATACGGTCTTCTCTTTTTATTTTAATGTTACTTCATCATTGTTTGCAATAAAAGGACTTAGGGTAACTCAAAAGGGTACAATATAGTTTAATGTTTCAGCACTGATGTACTTATTCAGATATAAAAACCTATATTTGGTATGTATTAGTAAGTGTCTTCATGATGTAGTTTGTCCACCAGAGAGCACTGATGCCTTTGTTTTTCAACATGTCAAATTTCTCTCAGCATATATCACTGCCCCTATTCTTTAAAAAAAATATAATTCAAGAGGTGGTTATAATTAAAACAATTTATGTAAAACTGCATTAGTGAGGTAAACTTTTATCAAAACCTAGACAAATGATTTCTTATTAACTTCTAACAGTTAACCTGTTATTGATTTGGTTTGAGAAAAGACGAATTCATGTAATTGTGATAGTCATTAGCTACGCCAGGTATATTCAATATATCTTACCAACAATTCAAAACTAACTGCAGGATTCTTCACTGGGTGTCGTTTATATCCTGTGAGGACATGTTGTCATCCTCTGATCAGTGTTTGCTGTGTCTAATGTCACATCTGTTTCTCTCTCTTCCTCCAGTTAACCACGCTTGAGATCGAAGCGCATCGTGGATGTGGTGGTGGGGGGTGTCCTCCTAAATCGAAGAATACACAAAGCTCCGTTTGCAGATCAGCACACTGAACCCATCACATCTCCACAAGCCACCCGCCGTGCTTCAGCCTGTGACAGTCAGCATTCCCTTTTTTTACCCGTTGAACTTCTTTTCGGGGCATTTCCAGCGGGTAATCAAACTCACCTGAGCACCCGCGATCTCTACACCATGATGGATATATTGTAAGAGTATTAGCTCCTCCCGGGCCCTCCACTAGACCTATGAAGTGTCTGAGGGCTGAAGTGGCTCGTTCAGCTCCCACAGAACACAAAAGAGCTCTTATGAGTCGACAAGGGGACACACTTACCTCACAAGGACACTTTCTGACTGAAGGACCCGACAGAAAAAACTCCTCACCGCCTTTGGGGATTCTTGTGGCCAAAAAAAACCGTGTGTATAATGAACAATATGAAGGGTATAAAGGGGGAACACTACACTCGTTCTGTAATGGCGGAAGACTTGATCTCACTTATCCAAACTCTTTTATTGATTGTAGCTTCCCACAACTCTGCTTCACACGGGTCACAAATTGAATAAGGTACTTAAGCAAAGCAGCTGTGAGGGGAAGGAGTGTCATATTCCTCCCGGGATTCAGCAAATAATTCCTTGAGTGCCTCTTATTCAGATTTCTGACTCGCTCTGGATCACCGCTTGCTCGTTACAGATGGCATTAGATTAGACATGAGATCCTCACAACCCCCGTAATCTTTCAAACCTGCACTGTCAGTTATGAGGGTTAATGTTTACTGAATTCAAGGGGTGCACCGTTAACACTTTTCTGAAACGAGCTCGACTCATTGTTTGTTGTTTGAATGTACTTTACCAGAGACGACACGCAGGCATTGTATTACGTTATCCAAATATACTTGACTGAAGCCTGCCCTCATCACCAACTCCTCTGAGTGAACCTGCATGTGTTTGCCTTTTCAGGCCTCCACCTCTTAGGATTTAGAGGAATCTATACGGGGGCCGACAGGTGCAAACAGGCTATAACGACCCAACATATCTCCATCAGGAGCAATGCACTGAAGTTACCAATACGCTGCAAATATAAAAACACAAGCAAATGAAGAAAAATCTTCACCAACTTGATGATAGATGCCCATACACATGTCAAAACACCACGGAAACGAGGACAGTAAAAAGTGACGCACACAGCTGGGACGGGAGCGCTTGTTGACGTTCGGGGGTTAATAAAGTTGGCCAATTGTCACTGGAAACCTACCTAAAATGTTTCATTTGCATATTTTAACATTTTCATCACTTGAGTCCTGATATTATTGCAGATGTGCTGTAAGCTAGCAAGCTAGCAAGCTAACCCACTCATTTCTAGTATACCGACAGAATACTTATGGAACAGGCCAACTAGCTGTGTGCCTCACTTTTAAGTGTATCCGCTTCTGTTGTGTTTTGAGCTTCTTGCAGCGTTTTTTATTTGCGGTGTTTCGTTTACTCAGCGCTAAACATGTATTGTCATGTTGGTGAAGATGTTTCTTTATATTTGATTCGTTTGTGAAGCTGCTGCATGTTTCTCCTAATGGAAGTGTTTTGGGCCGTTGGCAACTATCTGCCTCCGTAAATCTACCCATAAGAAGCAAAAACAATGAAGGTTATGCAATCATATCCCATGAGTCAAATACTGAGCAGCACTATTCCATTCAAAGTTTTTCTAAAAGTGTTTTGTCCTGATATTTTTGTATTAAAAGTAACCAAACTCGAGTTTGGGCACATTGTTGTGTATGTGGCTTATATAGCAGGCGGAGAGTAACTATTTGTGTGTGTGTGTGTGTGTGTGTGCGTGCCGAGTGCTCTCCTTTAACCAAGAAGCATGTTTTATACATATGAATATACACAGTCTATATTTTACATGCCATACAGTGCACATTATATTATTTATACAGCCTTGTCCACTTTGTATTTAAGGGCTCTACATCCAGATTGCATGTTTGCTACCAAACGGCTCTATAATAATAACTTCAACAATAAAGACATGGATGTGCCTTTTGGTTTTGGATTATTTTTCTGTTTTTAAAATAAATCATTTTGTAAAGGTGTGTGATAACTTTGGGTTTTTAAAGTGTGAGACAAATGACCACAACGTAATGTTTTATTAAAATAGTTCAGATAAGGAAAGCTTTACAGATTACAGTATTTCTCATATTGCATAGAAAAATGTTCTTTATCTAATAACACTACATTCTGTCACATACAGTAGGAAAAAGGATTGGCTTTTTTGTCACTGAAATGTTATAAAAAGATACGTGGGTTTAAAACTGAGGTAAAAAAAGCACATTTGATGGGTTACTTTAAAAAAAGAAAGCTGCCTTTACTGGTTTACAGGACAGTCCGGCTCAGGGTCCCCCTCCAGCTTTAGTCCTCCTTCTTGGAGCTGATGCTGCGCTGCCTCTGGTAGTAGAGCACGGTGAGCAGCACCCACATGTTGAGCAGCGTCATGACGACAAACCGCACCAGAACTTTGACCAAAGAGACATGTTTTTTTTATTAGATTTCAAATACTTAAGCAAAGAATATAAGTAGACACACTTAACATCATGATATTGTTATGTGCAAGTTACAGGTGGTAAAGGGTTTACAATGGTCACCATATTTCATTTAAAGTTGACCTTTTTCCTCTACCAAAAAAACGAGAGGTTCCACCTTCTCTGCAAAAATGAATACTTCTTCAAATGAAAGCCGTGTAAACACATTGGAAACTCATCGTTTATTACGCTACTACTAATGTTTACATTTGGCCTATATATTGGTTTGAAGTGCCTTTTCCCTTTCACAGTATTTTAGTTGACTTACCCGTTACTTCTGACAAGATGGGAATAACAATACTAATTAAGTACTTCAGTTTTATGTAAATATTTAGCCATTGGATGGATGGAACAAGACCAATAGGCAGAGATGCAAAGGCAAATGGACGCAAAACGAAAAGGGCACAGAAATGACCACAAAGAGATGCAAAATAGCCATAAAGACACTCACAAAAAGACCAGAAAACTAACAAATGACCACAGACACCAAACACAACTCCACAAAGATGCACAACGAGCATTAAAAGTTCAAATCACATACAAAAAAAAATTATAGCAAAGCACCAGATCACAAAATAAATCCTTGGTTCATGTAAAACTATGCTGATGGTTATTTAGGAAACAAATCTTTTTAAAAGGGTTGCCTCTGAAATGTTTCTAGAGATCTGTGGGGACCCTGCACACCCCACATTCATTTGTCATTCGGTTTGACTCACCCTGCATGTCTCCAGTTGTCACTGTGGTGGTGTAAATCCGTGCTGAAACAAAGAGGAGGCCGCGTTAATCACATCCTCATTAATCAAAGAGAGCGTCTTATATTTCATTAATGAAGTGTGGAATTGCAAATGTATGAAATTAGGAGCAGGGTAAAAAGCACAATACATATTCATGCACTAACACATTACATTAACAGTCCTGTAGGGAGAAGAACATTTCAAATTCGTTAAGCACTTCTGAATGTATTAGAAATGCTAACATGAGGGAGACAGATAACAGGAGGATATTGGCGTTTTTGAAAATTGGATCCTAGTGTACTCTGGGTAATATAAGACTTAATTAACCTAAACTAAATTTTCCAAGTGTATCTAGAAATCCCCATGAAACTTGCCAAGTTTATAATTTAACTTATTATGCTACTTTTCAGGTTAATATCTGTATTGTGTGCCTCTACTACTGTGACATGTTCACATGCTTTAATGTTCAAAAAGGTATTTATTTTTCTCTTACTGCCTGTATATGTAAACAAGGCATTGTCTTAAGTTTGTGCCAATCTGCAAACATATTCAGAACAGATCTGATCATAAGATAAAACCAGATTCAAAATTAAGTAATTTTGAATATGTTTTTATCTCAACATAAATCTGAAAATACAGTCAACAGCCATTACTAGAAAACCCCATTCTGCCATGTTTTTGGAACTACAATGTTCCATAAATAAGACTTTGAATTCTATATGATCAAACACTGTAATAACCTTTAGAATATAGATAGGAATGAAAGTGCTACATATATGGCAGGCGTGTGGTGCAGTGGGTTGTGCGTTGGTGTTTGGATCAGGGGAGCACAGGTTCAAACCCCACTGCAGTCAGCATGTCGTTGTGTCCCTGAGACACTTCACCCCAAATTGCTCCTGTGGGGATTGTCCACAGTATTGAGTATGTAAGTCGCTTTGGATAAAAGCGTCTAACAAGTGACATGTAATAATGTGGAGATTTGAAGGCATTACCTATCGCTTACCAGGGTTTTTTCTAGAAAAATATAGTATGAGGGCGCTGATCTTGTATAAAGATATATCAATTATCTCGACAACATGTTGCCAATATACAAGATGGACGTTGGAGCTCCGTAAAAACAAAGCTGTCTCTGCCGCCTGACGGTCTATTTGACACCATTTTCATATTTTGGAGTAATTATAAAGTTTGACGAACAGAAATATTGTTTTCTGGCATCACAGAGGGAAAATCAGTATTTTTGTATGCGGGCACGAGCGAAAGTAAGAGGGCTCAGCGCCCCTGTTACCCTGTTTAGACAAATCGTGCTAACTTTTGTTGATTTTTGCGGGAATCTATTGAAATAAATTGACAGTGTAGTTACAAACGACTACATTTATACTTTGGATGTTTTCTTTCCACCTGCCGGACAAAAAACACATTCTGTACGGTAGCCACAAGTCTCAACCAGTAAAAAGTGATAATAAACATTTGTCTTTGATTCTAATTGATCAAATGAGGATGTTGGAGCATTTAATAGCCATAGAGCCACAATATTGAGGCAATGGTGGAGAACAAAACAGAGCTAAAAGTGGAGTGAGTTTGGACTTTAATTCAAAGTGGCTACCCCTGTTCTTCTGTTGGGAACTGGGAGGTCTTCTTTGTTTTCATGTCCAATGTGTGATACTCACCTATACATGTGAGGGTAGCCATTGCCCAGGAGAGGGCGCTAACCTGTCCTGCGTCCTTAGACTTCCACATGCACAGCAGCTGGGCAAATTTACTGGCTGCACTGATGAATGTGCACAAGCTCTGTGGAGAGAGTGGAGGTCAGACTCAGTATATGGTTTCTAAAGTTTCAAAACACTTTGTGTAGCCTGCAAAAACTTTTATTTTCAGATAGAAAGCAGTTGAAGGACCGCCGCTCTCCCAGACAAACTAACCAACAAAGCTATTTGGCATTCATAAAGCCTGTGTGTCTTCCTTTGACACATCAGGTGAAATGAAGTCTGGATAACTTCCTGTCCAAATCTCCACCTCATTGCTCCTGACTGATGACCTCTCTTTGCTTACTTTGTGACTTGTGATTGACGTTAGAATGATTCATTACCATGGCCGAATCTATGATCCACTTCTCCAGAGTGAGGAGCCTCCAAACCCCAACAAACCTGAACACATTATGTTAAGGCAATAACACGTGACGTACTGTAAAAGGCATCACTGGGTCATTGGTTTTCGTTTACAGAGGGAACACAATTGTATTTGAGGTGATGAAAGGATACAGCAAGGTGTAGAGGAGACTCTGCTTCAGGCTGCCGTTGTAGTGCAGGATGAGGAGCAGGAGGATGGCATCTGAGGAAATGGAACAGGCACATGATCAGTGGACTGCAGGCTTTCATTTCCTTTGAAGGCGTACCAATATCAGTTCTTACCGTGTCATTAACTCAACCAGAAACTACATTCTCTGCTTCAAAATCGTTCTTATATTTTCTACCTCAGACCGTGTTTAAGAAATGAACGTAGTCACGGACCATTTTGAAGGCGTGCCCTTTGTTACTGTTGACCCGCTGATAGACATTCTTCCAACTTATTTTTTTCTTTTTCGGTACCAAAAGTGACACGAGGCGTTGGAGCTCAGTTTGACCAAACGGTGAACAAGGTTTTTAGGCAACATAACTTGCATGAATTGAAAACACTATTTAAAATGATAAGTTCTAAGAAGAAACGGGAGACTTACCCAAACCATACATTAACGCCTTAAACCCTGAACTTTATTTTCTATACAACTCTAAATGGGACCATAATTCAAAGTCATGATGTATTCAAGAAGACTTGAACCTAGCAATTGAGACTAAAAACTCATTAGGAACATTTTCAATGAGGTAAGAAATCTGGTGAGAATTAGGTTCATTTTCTGGTAGACTTCTATACAATCTGATTTATTTACAACCAGTGGAGTTGCCCCCTCCTGTCTATTAGAGATAATGCATGTTTAAGGCACTTCCACATTGGCTTCACGTTTTGTTTTAGACCTGGAGGTTGCTGCTTGTCTTATAATAATAATAACAATAAAGATTTATTTATATAGCACTTTTCATACAACACGTGCAGCTCAAAGTGCTTTACAAAATGACACATCACAAGTTAAAACAAACAAGAAATTCCCCTCAGATTATTTGTTAAGAACTTTAAAAAGGTACATGCAGCAAAATATAACATTTTATCAGGTCAATAGACACAAGGAGGTCAAATGTATGATAATAAAAATAAATAATGGTTTCTGTCTGACAGATAAGACGGGGGCCACGAGATGATTACAAAATAAAAATTGAAAAAAATATGATTTTTTTCAAATCAATTTTCTTTTAAAATTATTATTAATAATAACGTGTGCATTAACCTTTTTCATCGGCAGACTAGCCATCTGTATAATTTGCCCGCAGCGAGGCTCCCCCCGTTGACAATCCACGAGCGCAGTGTTTCAAACTTTTTCATACCAAGGACCACTTAACCAATAAAAAAACACTCACAGACCATCTAACTCCACAAATATCCAAAAACAATAAGCCTGCTTACCACTCCAACAGTACATAACAGCCTAATAATGACAGCTTAACCTCCTCTACATCGCCTCGTTCACACAGTAAATCAACAATACAAATACAACTACAGATTATATAAGCATTTAGTTCAAATGCGATTAAAACGCTCTCAGGTTTTACACCTCTTATGAAATGTAGACTACATTTATTACAGAGTTTATGTCCGAGCCAACAGACTCTCAGATCGTTGGCTACTGAGAGATATGCAAAATACACTGCATAGTACGACACAAACCTCCGCTGTGGATTTTCAAAACAAAATACAGTAAAACTATGGTCGCAGGACCAAGTTTAACTCTCTGAGGCCTGCATGGTCTGCCTACAAAACAAAAATAAAAAACGTTTTTGCAGCCCCAACAACAGACTTCCTGCAATGCTTCATCGGATGCATATATTAGATAATAATCTCTATCTCACTCCCAACACATCTAAATCTACTTTCAGCATGGATAAATGTTCATAAAATACATCCACTGTTTGTTCTATATGCTTCTTGCAATCCTAAAAAACACATCGTTTTTCTAGAACAGATTACAAATCGCCAGAAAAGGGAACAAACAAGTGGCAACATGTTTGACGAAGGTGTTGTGCTGGGCTATATCATGCAATCCAAAGTGAAACTTAAGCTGGCTCCATTGCGGAGATATTCCCGCGAGAGTGCGGAAAACTTAAATTAATTCACTAGCGAACCTTGTGAACCAAGAGAATTACCCAATTGTCAGAGAAATGGTCTGCTTTCCTGTAACCATACCTCTTACTGTATTTTAACTCTTGCTTCAATTACTTCAATAGACAGGGACAATGGAGGTGGGTATATGAGGAAAAAAGCCAAGTAAGGATTCTAGATCCAAAAGAATCTTCGAAAAAATGACGTTTAAGTTCATACAGCTCACCTTGTGCAATGAGGATTGGATATTCCAGGTATGTTGGCAGTGGGTAGTCATAGTACATCTGGTACGTTACAAAAACAATATACCTGGAAAGAATAGGGGGTCAGGTTATTGCATTGTGTTATAATGTTAGCTACTGAATAATATGTTTAACATTCAAGAGCAGACAAGGCAAAAGCTGGGTGTGTGGCAGAAGAAGCCTGATGCAGTGGAGGGGGATAATTGAATAAACTAGTTGTTGTCCTAAGCATAAGTAATTCCTGAGTCTCAACAGCTGAATGCCTGCTCACCAAGCTTACATGCAGCTGGATACAAGTTTACAGGCTGCTGGTGTGTTCAGTCTTTATGTGCAGGCCTGATTAAATAATGCAAGGTAGCCATAATTATAAATATGTTTATTGAAAAAGCAATCGTTTTCATACACAGAGGCAACTCAAGGTGCTTTAAAAGGTCCCCAAATATACTCTTTTTTCAACGATATTATAGGTCTCAGATATATAGAAAACATGTCCCTGAAGTGTTTGGGTTGAAATACCAAACAGATCATTGTTGCATCCCATAAAACCCTCTGTTTCAGTCTTGTTCCAAAAGTGCTGATTCTGTGTCTGTAGCTTTAACCAGTTAAGCCTCAAGCCTGTTTTTGAGGTCTCATGCTCGAAAATGACATTCCCAGAACAAATTACTATATCTTCACTTCTAAAAAGGGGTAATCTTTTTTCTCAAAGCAATGATAAACCTGTGAGTTGGATGTAGAAAAGTCAGAATCAATACAGATTTTTTTTATTTTAAAGTAAATTCAGATTGAACATAGTAAAAAAAAAATGTAAATTATAGTTTCCTTCCAAAAAAAAACCCATTACTTATAGTGAAAACCACCCTTGAATGATGGGATAGTAGACTAAAAGCTTTAGGAATCCAAACTATAACATATAATAAGTACCCTGTATCAAGATTGATGCAAAACAAGTGATATTTGACCTTTTTAGAGAGATTTAGAAAAAAACACTTCTGGGGTCATTTGGGTGCATTTTCCATATCTATGGCCCCCCTTGGTCGATTTTGATGATTGACACCTCTTTTCAACCGTTAGAGCCAATAGAATCGAGGGGAAGTTCCTAAAATCCATCTAAACATTACCCATTGGTGAATAGAGTGATGCACAGCCAGAATGCCCAAAACCGGAAGCTGTCATACACTCTCGTAGCTATCATAGCAGCTATATATGAAAACTCCGTTATTGACATAAATATGATGATGTGTTATCAGTAATCTGTTCAAAGTGACACAGACATGTTGAATTAACCTTCAGCAGCGTTTTTATTGTTTTAATGCCATTGAACACAACTTTTGATCAGAAAAACAGATAAGGTAAGACGTTTTTTTGCCGTTTTGGCTCCGTATAGCTAAGTTGTGTGTTGTCTGGTTTCGCATTCGCTGCCCTGAGGTTTGGTCGCAGTGATGATACTTATACCTCTGGAGTAGAGTGCACCAGCTGTAAGCTGGGCGTAACTCTACGTCCGACGTAGAACCGGAGGTTAAGACCAAACTAAAGTTATGACTAGTGCACCACTTAGACTTAAGCCCTGTATGCGTTGCGCCCGGGTGTAACTTTTACGCCTAGTATGGAGCAGGCGTAAATCGGAAAGAGAGACTAGTATCCATAGTAACGTAAAACAGGCAAGAAGGAAAATAACTATGGCAGTGCGTCTTGTTTACATGTTGTAACAACGAAAGGGCATTAAGACGAGAGAGTTGTCCGTGATCGAACAAACCCACTGGACCTCTATTCAGTGAGCTGATAGAGAGGTTTCGTTTCGGCAGACAAGCCCTTTTTGATTTAATAGAGGAGATCTCCCCTCAACAACAGAACGGATCAGACAGAAACGCTGCGCTCTCTCCGACCTTGCAGGTGCTGATTGCGCTCAGATTTTACTTTACTACTGTGGGAGACATGATTAATGTTCATCACACAACTGCATGTCGGGCTATTAGACACGTTTCATTGGCTCTCCAGCGCCGCCTTAGGAATTATATTTACTTAACACAAGAAGAAGCAGCAAAATCCTCCTGGCATCCGTGAAGATATCAGTGGACGAGTTACCACAATCACATAATAAACAACATATAGCCCTGTATATTTGTAATATGAACGCTGTTTTTTTGCAATTGCATTTCAATAAGCTCCCATTGTGACCACATATTTTCATTAGGCCGTTTTATAGCCTATTTTATTCAAAAAAACACACAAGAACATTAGATAACAAATATGATTAGAGAATGGTGAATGACAAATTGTCTTCTTCAGTGATTCTTTGCTGATTCTTAAGAATTATAATTTTGAGTCTTAATTTGTCCTTCTCCAGCTCAATTTTGTCATGTTCCGCTGCAGTTTTGTGGTCTCCACCTCCACACGAACGATCTCTTTCTCCACCAGTTCACGCTGTAGCTCTGTAAAATCCCTCTTTCTTTTTCGGGGTGTGGGCGTCATGTTTCTCTTCTTTTGGTTTCTGTTATCCATGACTTCGTTATCCAAATCTTAGTTTGCTCTGAATGGAGGAGTTTGAGTGTTAAATTATGTAGACGTGTGTTGCTTGGCAACAATGACTGTTTCGCGTGTATTCACGTGGACGCGCATCTTAAGACCAGGCGCAGCTACGACCTAGACTAGTCAGGCTTGGTGCACTCGGTGTAAATTCAAATCACTAAGTCGGACGTAGCTAAGCCCGACGTTAGAGTTAAGACCTACTTTTTTAAGCCCAGCTGGTGCACTCCACTCCTGGAATCTAATAATGGGGTTACCTTGGTTGGTTATTGCCTAATGGTTACACAAGCCAAAAAAATCTTTATGACATCACAAAGTGGCCAAAATCTGATCAGCTAATTTTTAGACAGGTTTTTATATAAATGGATCAGGACAAAAAGTGAGCGGATCTTTTTTCCTGAAACTTTCTGAATCTCTTAACACAGTACATGTTTATATATAAAAGTGGATTTTGTATAATAGGTGACCTTTAAAAGGTGGGGGAGGTAATTCACTTCAGAAACACTTGTTGTTATATTCCATGGAATGCTCTTAACATCCCGATAGCAATGAATATATGAAATGCTTTGACAATAAATACATTAAAAAAATTCATCTGCGGAAGCCGTAGTACTGTAAAAAGCACGACCAATCATTTTAGCTGGCTAAAATAACTGGATGGCCTGCCTGCCTGTCAGCCTTCCATCTGTGCACAAACTTATCTCGTGCCCTCATTGGGCATGTGCGCGTTCGTGTGTGTTGGAGGAGGGGCTCTGTAATGAAGTCTGAAAGAAGGGTAGATTTTCTTTGGAGTTTCAAATTCTAGTGCATTCAAGCTGGTTTCTCAATTCTTACCTACCCTACCCTTAAAGGTAGGGTAGGTAATTTTGGAGAAACCAGCTCGAGTGGCTAGAATTTCAAAATACACAGCCGGAACAAATCTGCCACTTCCTTACAGAGCCCCTCCTCCAACACACACGAACGCTTTTAATTCCTATCGGGATGTTAAGAGCATTCCATAGAATATAACAAAAAGTGTATCTCGAGCCGGTTTCTCAAACTTACCACTAACCCACACCCGCTCCCGAGACCACATCACTCCCGTGCTCCAGAACCTCCACTGGCTCCCCGTCCGTCAAAGAATCCACTTCAAAGTCCTCCTCATTACTTACAAAGCCCTCAACAACCAGCCCCCCCCTACCTCACAGACCTGCTGCACCACCACACCCCTTCCCGCTGCCTCCGCTCATCAGAAGCCAACATCCTATCCATCCCCACCCGCATCAATCACCGGACCTGGGGGGACAGAGCCTTCTCCGTTTCTGCCCCCTCCCTCTGGAACTCACTCCCCCAACCCATCAGACTGCCCTGACCTCACCTCCTTCAAAACACTCACAAAAACTCACCTCTTCAATCTGGCTTTTAATGTGTTATTGTTTTTGTATTATTTGACTTTAACTTTAACTATATATATTTGTTGTTCTTCTCTTTTCACTATATCTGTAAAGCGTCTTTGAGCACCTGTAAAAGCACTAACAAAATAAATCTATTATTATTATTACCTACCCCACCTTTAAGTTTAAAAGAAGACACATGTAGAAAAAACCACTAAAGTGCAGACAACTTCTTTTTATGGATGTTGTAAAATTAAAGAGTATCAAATAAAGAAAATATATTAAAAGTCTAAAAAGAGAGATGCAAAATGAAATGTGTCAATGATTTTTGTGTGCAATGATTTTTTACACAGCTGAGGCAAAACTGCATTTTACACTTAAAAAGGGCTGTTAAATTATTATTTTTAATAAGGTTTGAGCATTTTCTATTCATAGATTTCACAGAATCATTGCGTTTTATACTGTGGTGCAATAAAAGATTACGGACCTTTTTTTTCTGCCACGAATCGGTCGACTATCGATTAGTTGATAACAGAAAAATAAATAATTGCCCAATATATTTAATAATTGTTATAATCTATAAACTTGTTTGTGCACAAGGTTATTTACTTTAATATAATATCAAACAGAATGTACTTGAGAGGCGAGAAAAAGCATTTTCTGATCTTTGCATGAAAAACTACATACAAGATTTTTCAAAAATGTTAATTTCCTGTAAATCGACTAAGCGATTAATGGTTGCAGCTCTAATGCCTGGTTATTTCATTGTAGCAGGCACAATGACAGCAGGCGATCGCTCACCAGCACAGTGGAGACACAGTGAGGCTGCTGCCAGGCACACAGGAGAGACAGCACACTGAGAAACTATACACCCTTACAGACACATGAGAGAACTAGTGGAACTTTAATAAATCTTAAAAAAATATATAAAAAAACATATAAGTGTTATCCCCCACTAACTAATAGGATGCAGGCAGATGTATTTCCTGCTTTAGATTTCAATTGCTCCTACTCCAGACTCTGATTTAACCTCACAGATCAGACCACACACACAGATGTTAGGACAAACAGACCGAACTGACGTCATGTTTGTTGTCCTCAGCTCTGTCAACAATTATTTAGTGTTAAGCCTTCCTTCACGGTTGGATAATTTTTTATTAAGCAGCTTTTCAATTAAAAAAATCAGTCAGGACAATTCACTGTCCTATTTTACACTCAAACTGAAAATAAAACTGGCTTGTTATTCTCGTGCTTGCAACCTAATTACTTTTAGGGTGTGCTCGTGAATACCCTTAATTTACCTAAGGCAAACAGTGGGGTAGTGAGGTTGTTGGAGCTAAAATACAGGAATTTCATTTACATAAAAAGGTATGGTGGTTAAAATGTATGCCGAATTTACCATTATGAAAGAAGGATTAAGTATCGTTTTATATACAATTTAAGGACATATTAACCTTTTCCTAAAATCTAATTAATAATGATTTATGAACATTTTAAATGGAGTTTGGAGCATAGGTTTAAAGGCGGGGTTCTTTGCACGAGAGAAGTAGCCGGTAACAGGAAGACAGCATCACATCCGTCAGCATTAATAATAATAAGTAATGCACTGCTTACCTCAAAGCTTTAGATACCATTGATTTAACTTTGCATATAAATTGCACATTTTAAAGGTCAATAACTGCACTTAGTGAAAACTCACATACCCGAGCAGTTCGAGGAGTAGACTGTTGAAGCTGACTCCTGCCGAGGACTTGGCCCGCATCAGAGCAAAGATCTGCGGGAACTTGAGCACCATGCACAGCAGCAGGGTGCTGAAGTTAGCCGCGTGCAGCAGCGTGTCGGACTGCATTGTTAAACACTAAATGTGACCTAAAACTTGTAAGATTTCCGACGATATGGCTAAAAGTAGCAGCCAGATGGTGCTGCGTTGTCACCAGTGTCAAGGTATATGTATTTAGGAAAGACTTCCGTTTTGTCCTTTCAAAATAAGAGCTACTCCATACTACTAAAGGTGACATTTATAAATATCTAAATATTAATTAATGTATTTCCAGTCCCCAGTTATATTACAAACAATATATTAAATAATAATAAATAATAATACTAGTTGTTATTATTACTATTATTGTTATTATCATTATATAATTATTTTTAAATTATTATTTTTTATATGATATTCAATTCCCCCCAATTTACAAACACTCATTCCCATAGAAGCATGTGCATTACCAGATTACATTTGTTACTCTCATTTCGAGCAAAGTAATGGCATGATATTTCATGGTATACTATAGCTATTATTCCAATCTTCATTGTCGTTAGTGTTTTATTTTTTGCGCAAATATAAATAATGATTTAAAAGTTATTATAGATAACTTTTCCCACACTGTTCTTATAAAAGAAATGTATGCTCTTATTTTGAAGGCAAACTTGTTTTATTTCCTTTATTATGCTGTGAATTTTCCAGTCAGCTGGCATCTTGTTTGACTTCCGCATACATCCACTGAAATCTGATTGGCTGTTAAGTACTGACACGTTAGACCAAAGTATTTGAAGTTTTCATTTCGGAACATGCAAAGTTTCCATCTTCCTGTATTCAGGTTGAATGAGTCTGTGTTTCAACTTGAGACAAAGACACATTTAGAACCTCATAGTAAAAGTTACACATAGTGCAACATGTTGGTAACTTCTCATAGTGAAAGTTACACATAGTGCAACATGTTGGTAACTTTCACTATGAAGTCCTACTGTAAGTCAAAGTAAGCACTAATACTCAATACTATCTGTAAACTCTTCTATAATCTGCTGTATGGATTAACAGGATCTATGTACAACAACAAAATAATGTCAGGACACTCAAACATTAACATGCAAAAGCTTTATTGCAATGACCAATCCAGATCAAACAAGCTTTTCAAATTCAATATGGACAACATTTTTCTCCAAATCTAGTCATAAAGGTCAGTGATTTATAACAATATACATAAAGGCATTTTAAAGCAGCTACAACACATAAGTCAGTGAAAGCTATATCCTTATAAAAAGCACACAACATACATGAATTTAATCCCATCCATCCAGCATGGAACAATGGTTTAAAGGTCCTGGCAAACATATTCAAATGTGACAGATATTTAAGGCATTTGAAATTGAAAATGAAAGACAAGCACAACAAAATATATTATGGGCTTATAGCGTCTGCAGAAAATACTCCCATTTTAGGTTTCTAAACTCTTTGCTAGAATTAGTTGTTCCATATTCTTTTGTGTCACTGCAGCACTGTTTGAGTGCACAGAGAAGGAGGTAATGAGGTGGTGATACAACCCTTTACTCATCCAAATGTGATCAGGTGTATGGTTCAATTATCAAGTGTCGGATCAAACACCCGATGAAGCTCCAATGACATGAATCAAATATCCCTTTTCACCTCACCGCTGAGCAAAAGCCTTCAACATAAACTTCTATCCCGGTCTTATGGAACATTTTGCTAAACCGATGAATAAATGAATATACTTCTGTGGATCATTGGATGATATAACTGGTCAATTAGCAGATGTAGGACAGCAAAATCATCTCGCTAGTCCTAGCTTCCACCTGATACTTCAAAGTCTGTCTCTTACTAAGGTTTGTACTACACCATGCCAACCCATCTTTGCCCTGCATCAGGACAGTGCGGTCTGGCTCTGATGGGCACAGGTCCTGGTGACAGGAGTCTGGTATTCAGAGCTCTAGCAGGGCAGCATCTCTGGGTCCAGCTTGCGGCGGTGGTTGCTTCCAGACCAGAGCAGCAGCCGGTCCAGTTGGACCAGATTGCTGCCCAGAGGAGTGGACAGCCTGCTGCCAAACATCTGGTTGGTGGTGTTGGGGACGCGGTCAGAGAAGAGGGGCACGTTGCTGGGTGAGGGCTCCTCTGGCTTCAGCCGCCCCTGCAAACACACAGAGATCACATGGTTGTTGGCAGCATTCGGCTGTGATATGGCTCCAAAGCAAGGGATATAATCAGGGACATGAGTCCTGAAATAAGTTATGAAATAGGAGGGTTTTCAATACTGCATAAACATTTGTATTTTACTGAGTATTAAGACATTTTTTATTAAGGTTGATGCACTATTTTAAATAATTAAAGGGAACAAATCCTGACAAATGATGTGAAAATTAACCAAAGTTAGCCATGGAATTGCCCCACTGTTAGATAACAACAAAAATGAGCAATATTTCTCGTGTTTGCCATGCACAAACATCATGGAAATATTACTGCATATTCATTTGAATATATTCCGAGTTTCAGCGCCTGAAAAGGTGTTTAGATGCATTTATTTCACAGGAATCTCATCAACATACACATTTAGTCTTACCATCTGATCATAGTCCCTGAGGAAATTCCAGTTCTTCTCCCTGTGGAAAGCAATGCATTTGTTCATCTCCATAGTGTTAATGAAATGATAACTAAAGGGATTTCATAATTATTTATAAGTATTTATCATTTATTGGAATAAAATCACACTGTACATTTTATATTTATATATTCAGTTTAATATTTAATATTCCATCTGTCACATACTTTATAATACCTTGCTTTATATCTTGTTATTGTTAATTTGTAAATTCAACATGTATATTTTCTACTTTCTTGTTTATTTCTTGTTTTTACATTTTTATTGTACAATTCCATGTCTTTTTATGCTGCTGCAACACAAACATTTCCCAAATTGGGATAAGTAAAGTACCATCTTATCTTATCTCCAGAGCCATACATTGTTATGCATTTGTTTTGTCACCGCCCCTTCTGATTAGTGTCTTGGATAGACATAGAACATTGCTTACTGTATAACAATACTGAACAATGTTTAACCTCTACATTTGAATGTAATAGTGAACCTTTGAATGACAAATCTTATATTTGTCGTTGGTAACTGTCACATTTAAAGACAAATACATTCAAATTTTAGCTTAGACAAATTTGATCATATGACAAAAAGCTGACGTTACAAAGTTATATATTTTTGTAAGATAATTTTCCGTAAGTTGCATATTCATTTTGTTAAGATAGCCAAAACATTATTTTTGTTTATTATTTCATTTATACACTTTTCATATTCCATTTGATTGACATCTACTTTTTCTCAATACTCAGTATGATTCATTCATCCATTTCCTCAAGCTGCTGTTGAGCTTCATTATGATCTTGGCTTGGCTTGGCTTTTGCTGACCAGACAGCCATACTGACACTGAAGCTAAACCAGTCTGACCAGTCTGACCAGCTAAACCAGCCTTTTGTAGTCCAATCCACATCAGACTAAAAAAGTGAGCGTCCCCCGCCGGACTTATTTTGCCCCTTATATTTCCCCACTCACCATTCCCGCAATCCTCTCCTCTCCCCCCACACCAGCTCCTTCCACACCTCGTCCTGCTTCACGGGGTCTCTCCTCTCTGGGTTCCTCCACCCGGGTCCCGCGGCTCCTGTCCCGGGGCGGCCACGGTCCCGGTCCGCGGGAGGCTCGGTGGTTTTCGGCCTGGCTCGCTCCGGTAACCGGTATCCCGCAGAGGAGACCTGCCTCACATTGTTCATGTCCATCTCGCCTGGAAGCTATATTAAAGTGGTGGTTTGTGCTCAGTCAGTGAGTGTGAAGAGAAATCACTGCCAGCCGATTTGTTTACGTTTCCATGGAAACCGTGTTCTGGCGCCAGTTGAGGTCAAGTGACAATACTTTCACAATAAGATGTTTACAAGCCACCATAAACAAGGCTATTGCAGGCTAACTACAGGTAATTACAGCAGGTGAGAATCTGCACAGTTTTTTGGTTGCCTACACATTATGTGTTGACATTTGGAAAGGCTTTGGGATTATATTATATTGTGCAAAACAACACATGCAATTAATATTTAAAGTACCCATCCCTCATTTTCATTGTGATAAAAACAGATTTGAACCTTATTATCTTATTAGGGATATTTTTAATTCATAAAAAGCTTATTTTCTTGAATACACCCTATTGTTAAGTGTGTTTTCATTTATTTTATTTATTTTTTGTGAGTTGCCTACATTTTTAACCAAAAACGAATCCATATCAGTAAATAACATGCGCTCAATTTGTTAACAAATCATTCTTATTTTTTAAATTTATTTTTTATTATTTAAACTGTTTGTTTTGTAGTCCTTCTATGTTCATTACATTTTGATGGCTGATAGTTTGTGTATTTTTGAATAAACAGTTGTCACAAGAAATTTATGTTGGTCTTATTGTATGTTGAGGATCATCAAACAGTATGGGGTTAGGGTATAGGTTAGGGTATCCCCTAGCTCCCAAATACCCGAAAATAAGCATCAGTTTCCAGCAAAGGGAAAGATCTTATTCAGAGGCAGCTTCATGCAGTGAAGGCCTTCAGGTATGGGGGAACCCCACTGAGTTCAATACGCAGTCGAAGGGAAATGTTCAGCGCACCACAAACTCCTTTCCCTGTGATATGACATTACATTACATTACATTGCATTTAGCTGACGCTTTTATCCAAAGCGACTTCCACTAAGTACATTCGACCAGGAAGGTACAACCTTGAAGAAAACAGAATCATATAAGTACATCAGGTTTCATAGAGCCAAACATTTCAAATGCTACTCAACTGGCTATAGATAAGCCAACCCTTTATTAGTATATAAGTGCTCTGTTAGCAGTTCTTTGTTAGTAATTCTATTGCTCAAAGTGGAGTCGAAAGAGATGAGTTTTCAGTCTGCGCCGGAAGATGTGCAAGCTATCTGCTGTCCTGATTTCAATGGGGAGCTCATTCCACCATTTTGGAGCCAGGATAGCAAACCCACGTGTTTTTGCTGATGGGAATGACCATCTGCTGGATAGGAATATAGATTATGTGTGTGGAATTATCCCCAAGGATAAGGCTGGATGTTTACTTAAATGTAACCTAATGTACAGTCCACTTCTGTTCCACTTTACTTGCAAGTGTCATTGTCATAGGATTGCATTGCATTTAAACATATGTTCTGTGGATTCGTTGGGCTCTAAAGGAAATCAATCAGATCCAGTGAAACATGCATTCCTCTAAGAGAAGCAATTGTGAATTCTCAAATTAAAATGTACTTGTTAAAAAATAAATAAAACGTTTCCTTTTTTATTTGTCACACAAGGCCACAGGCCTATTGTCACACAAAGGTCAGGATGTTAAACAAAATTATATATTTTAAATAAGGGCATATTTAATGCTCTTCGTCATTTGTTTATCATATAATTTATTCATGAGATTTATAAAGAGAGTAATGTTATTACCATAGACTGTATATTACACATATTTTGAAGACCGGAAATCACACGCTTTTATTTTGAAACCTGAATGCAACAACAGGATGTGCCTCAGCTTTGCAGTACACACACTGGGCATATTACGGAAATTAATTCCGGTACTCACTTTCTGATGATTTTCCCTATGAGGGAATTAAAACGAGCAGCAAGGTCAAGGTAATGTTAATCTCTTTTGTTATCCGTAAGCTTAACGTCACATGTGTTTCTATTTCTAGTAGTAAATTGCATTTTAAGCTGGTAGAATGCCTGACACAGTATTGATGCTAGACAGCATTACCTCTGTGCAGCTAACGTGAGTGGACAGGAGACAGAATGCACTTTATTCCATTGGGCAACTTATTCCAAAACGCACGAGCATTAAAGACGTAGCCGCTAAGTGCTAATATGTAGCACACATGCACTAAAACAAATACCACGAAAGTGTAGCTGTCCAAGAACGAGCAGGGTGTTGAACATAAGCTAACCAGCTAACACCTTCCTCTCAGCTAATGACAGGATAAATAAAATGTATTAAAAGCCAAACTTGAGGGGAAATAGGCTAAATAAGTGTTGGGACATTTGGTAAGCTTCAGGTGCTGCTCACCTGTGAGACCAGAAAGTAGTAAGTAAGTTAGCTTAACTAATCATTTAGTATGGCTACCTGTATCATACGCTGCATCATAGGTGGATACCTAAAACACCCTGGTTAAAGGTTTTAATAAGCAGTTAGATAAACGTAATATACTTAAGATTATATTTGTATAACTATTAGCTAATAAGAGTGTTATTGGCAGTGCATTAGTGGGATGCACACAGGTGTTTTCAATATTGTGTTTGATTAGACCGCCCCTCAGGTGGGCTGGAGCTATGCTGGGAACTGTAGGATGTCACTAAGTACAAGTTCAAATGGCAGGGGGGGCTTCATTATGCCAAGTGGAAACACCTGTGTTGATAGTCCATTTGTGTCTAGGGGCTCTGTGGTTCTGATATTCAATAATAATAATAATAATAATAATACATGGGACTTTTATAGCGCTTTTCATGAAACTCAAAGACGCTTTCACAGAGAATTTAAGAAAACACAACAAAAAAAGACAAAGAAATACAAAAAGAGATAAACAAAACAGAAAAAATACGGGGGGAGTGGGGTGGTCAGTGGTTGAATGCAGTGTTGAACAGGTGGGTTTTGAGTGATGTTTTGAATGCTGTGAGGGAGGAAGAATCTCTGATGGATTGGGGTAGTGAGTTCCAGAGGGTGGGTGCAGCAACGGAGAAGGCTCTGTCGCCCCAAGACTTGAGGTTGGTCAATAGACATTATTCAACGTCATACCAGGTAGTTTCACAGGTGTAACTGATGACATAGAAACTGAATGCATTCCATTTTAGAGAGCTGGTTCCAGGGTTCTGTTATTGTGCATGCTGGCTCAGTGACAAGTCCAATGTCGGCTTTCAAAAAGGCTTATTTTACAAACGTTATCCTCTCCAAACAAAAACAAAATCACAATTTTTCATATATTTTACCTAAGTAGCCTCATCGGTTTTTTTAAACTATCATTCTGAGAGAATCCTGGTTCACTACCCAAATTCTTCCAAAAACGTTGTTGTAATGATTGTTGGTTTAATGTGGAATTGAAATGATTGACACACACACACAGTTGGATGGTTAAGCAGTGAAATAGCGATGGGTGCCACATTGCTCAGGGGTGTCAAACTCAAATACACAGTTGGCCAACATAAAAAAATCTGTACTATTCGAGGGCCGGACTAGTTCAATGTTTATTGCAAAAAGTATTGAAATGAACTTATTGCACATATTAAACCTGGAACTAACAAAGCTTAAATGATTGCCTATAAAAACAACATTAAACATGAATTAATCAGTTGCATTAATTTCTTATGGCTCTATCTGCAACTTTGAGTCATTTCTTATGATTACATTTTTCCACAGGCCAACAACAGCTTCAAAAAACTATTTCCCTCAAAGAAAAAAACAAACATGCCCTGTTGTCTCAAGAAAAAAAGTGCAGAAGGAAACATTGAAACTCAGTTTGCTGTTCTGTGATGCTAGTTCAAGCCAGATACTTCTCATCTCATCTTGGGTGCAAGTTCATGAAGTTTGGGGTCAGGCTCTGAGCTGAGGAAATCCTCAGGATTGAGTGAAGGTGTGCGTGCAATATACCGGCGGGCCAGATCTAATAGTAATTAGAAATGATCCTGCGGGCCGAAATTAAATCCACCACGGGCCGGATTTGGCCCCCGGGCCTTGAGTTTGACACATGTGCTCTCAACTATCAGTCAAATATGTGACAGGAGTATGGTTGCTTTGTTAGCTGCAAGGATGGGAGCAGGGTGATATCATGGGTCAGACAAACAAAGAGAGGCTTATGGGTAAAGTGGGCCATTGTTCCAATTCACACTGCAATGTCCTAATTTCTAGACAGTTAGTGACCTCAGAGATGCATCACAACAAATCTATAAGTTGGTGCTGAATAAATGAGTCAAAATAGCATCTCTTTTCACACTCTGTCTGAAACCAGAGCCCAGTCTGATCTGATTGGTTAGCTGGCTGGCTCTGTTGTGACTGGTCGACCGCTTAGAGATGTCCCACCCTTTAGCCGATATATCATGTTCAATGTGTTGGAGCGCTAGACAATAGAAGCTTGAGTGTTACATAGTGATGTCACAATGTTATTGAAGTAAACAAATTAGATGGAGGTGTTTCAGGCAGGGAGGAGTGTGTGGGAAAGAAACTCCCTCTGGAGGGAACTTTGGAATTTTAGCCTTTGGAGACCATCAACATGCACAAAAACCTATTTAACACACTACAGGAGAGGGGAAACCCTCAAAAGCATTACGGCCTCTTTAAAGTGCAATTTCTGTTTTCGATTTGACGGGGATCCGCTCAGGTATTAGAAATAATCACAATTAGTACCATGCTGTTTCTCTATTTGTTTAGCTTTGGTGTATGCTGTGATGTGTCAAATAGTAACCGTCTAAACTATGTGGTTTAGAGATATGGAGACCATATTTCAGAAAATTAGCCTAGTTGCCAAAATACTGTTCCCACACCTCTTCCAACACCCTTCTACCAGGGTGTCCGCGGGGTCTTAAAAAGTATTAAAAGTTGATAAATCAATTTAGCGAAAATTAAGGCTATTAAAAAGTATTAAAAGGCATTTTCCAATGTATTACATTTTGTAGCTTGTTTCCAATAAGTATATAAATTGTCCAAAGAGGTTGTATTCTACAGCCTGCCTGAATGTAATCATTGCGCAGGTGTGTAGTGTAATTCTGTGTAGTTTATTTATGGCATCCCGTTGGATTTGACGTCATCTGAACAGGACATCGCACGCTCACTGCTTGACAGCGCGTGAAGGTCCGTTTACGCCCGTTGCGAAACATCGTTATGGGGAAATGCAAGTTTGCGTCCAAATGGTTGGAAGATAAGGAGGAAGGACAATCAATACTGTATATAGTAAATGTGAGGTAAAGTGCGTCTCCAATGTAACCGGTTAGAACTCAAAGTGGCGACGAGGTCTCAAAATGTATGGAAAGGGTCTTAAAAGGTATTACATTTGACTTCAGGATTCCTGCATATACCCTATCTACAGTCCTTTATTTCATAAGGTGAAATGAAAAACACCTAGTCAGTGCATGTGCTTCTCCATGAGGTGTTCAATAAATCCTTTATGCTTGAGGCTGTCTGTTCAAGGATGGGCTTTTATTTTCTTACTTACAAACTTTTCACTGCCACGTGCAAGACCCAAAGGACCACTAGGGCCTGGATTGGCCCAGCATCATGGCCCATCATGGCCCAGCATCATGAGACACAGTCTGTATTGGTTTATGTGGCATTCATGAGATTTTCTGTTGTTATGATCTATACCTCTTGTTGCTGAAGCCAGTCCTCACAAAGCAATTGTACTTGGAAAATAAATGGTTTAGTCCACAAGGGAATCCTTACTTTTGTAATCCATTAAACATTAAAGCTGAGTGATTTCTCATTTTCACAATGGGATTTAACTGCATACAAATCATTTATTCTAAAACATTTCCCATATGGCTAAAATAAATAATGTATTAGGATATAATGATAACTCAAAAATAAAATAAATGTCTTTTTGAAAGGTCACAGTGAGCTTCAGCTACACCTCTCCTTTGGAGCTGACACAGATTCAGTGAGTTGGGCCAATGCGTGCTTTCACATGATGAACGCTTGCTGTCAAGAGGGATGGGACACTGGCCTTTACGGTGGAGGACATCCACCCTAATCACGAGCACCACTTTGCTGCTCTTTCATGCTGTGTTTGTTTGCCCTGTCACCCCACAGACACATTCTCTGCATCGGGGGTCTTACGGTTGACTAATCAGATTAAGTGGTGGTGCGGTCAGCAGAGCACACGACTGGAAAGTGAGAGGGACATTCCAGACGGGGAGAGTCAGAAGTGAGAACTAGCTGCAAATAGCCCCTGGACCTGGGAGTGAGGGGAACAACAGGAGGGCCTATTCAGAGGGGTGGAGGAGAGGACTACTGGTATTTTGAGAAGCAGCTTGGTTAGATGTTCTAGTGGGTCCAGTGTGTGTCTCTTGATTTGAGTTTAGCTGCACTGGAAAGCTCTCATGGAGATCAACCAGAAAGAGGAGAAAGGAGAAGATGGCTGTGATGAGTGTTGGTTGGTTTAGAAGCTTTGAGGCTCAGTGTTTCCTTGCCAGGCTTAGGTGTGTGTGCTTGTGTGTTCATGCGTTCTGTAGTTCAACCTCCATACGTTTTCTATCCTTTCCCCAGCCCTTTACAGTGTAAGTGTTTCTAAGATTAGGCTAGTACATAAGTATATCTTCATTTGACTATATACTTTGTATGTCTTTAGGCAAACAACAATCTTCACTAAATCATCAATCACTTTTTTCAATTGACACATTTTCTTTTAAGATTCAGACTTTCTGTGTTTATAATTCTTAGGCCGAATTATCAAATGGTTTTGGTTTGATAGAGCAAACTTGCCTTTAAAGCCTCATGCATCTACCATACCACACATGATCACATTTGACCTTGTGTAAAGAACACACATATTGCTCATATTACAATATCATTGGCTGTACTACTTTTCCAGTAGCGTGGGTTATAGCTATTTTTAAATGTGTTTATATTCTGCAATATACTTCAGGAAGATGAAAAGACTATCACACTAAATAACAATATTAAGCCTAATAGTGCTCTGCTATTTTACTGCCTGGGTGTTTGTGTCTGACTAGCATATTCCACTTGAGATTTAATCAGTCCCAATTTTCTGATTAATTAAAAAAGGGAACATTTAGAGTCTGACGGTTTTAGTAAGATGGTGGCAGATCAACTCAAATCTTCAATTAAGTCATGTCTCTTAAAACCAGGTCTCACTGCTGCGGTAAAGTGAGAGCTCCTGGAGTCCTCAGAATAAGTCTCCTGATTGTGTTCTTGCCCCAGGCCCTGAGGGGGAGATGACAAAGGAGGATGTTTCAAAGCCTGTTGAGGGAGACGCTCTGCGGGACTGGGCCTCCTCCCATCAGCGGCCCGTTATCCATCAGGTGGCTTCTGCACCCATGCCCAGTGACTGCGGTGAGCCTCCACACACATGCACACATTCAGTTAGGGCTGCAACAGACCGTTCACAGTTTCATTCATAACATTGAAATTCAAATTTTAAATGCACATTAAAGCTTTTATCTCTCTGCATGTCTATTCATTTTGTGTACAAATTGTTATTCCTGTATGGTTGCAAATAAATATTTGACTACACTAATATTATGACTATTTGCAGAGTAATACTTTCCCTGTGGCCACAAAACTATAGGTTACTTACGTAACCCCAGTTCTCAGAGTAACATGAAGTGAGATGTCTCACTATGGGATGCGCCTCATCGCGGAGCAAACAGAAGCATTAATCTCATTACGCCAATCCTGATTGGCTGGTGATCTTGACGTCAGCGTCAGGGAATCCACCCCCTATAAGTAGCTTGCGCTACGCCGCATGCGTCATTCAAAATAAGCACCTCTTCTCGCTTCACCATAGCAAGGAGGGCCGTCTGGTGAGACATCTCACTTCATGTTACTCTGAGAACTGGGGTTACGTAAGTAACCTATAGTTCTCATTCATAACACTCCGTTCGATGTCTCACTATGGGATATTGTAGCTCCCGAATTGCCAGACGAGCTTATCTCAAAAGTCACCAAGACCAACCAGAACTTAACAGTTAGAGCTCTAACTCAGCAGGGGGCCCAGCACTGCATGGGCCACACTGGGAGCAAAGACGTCTAATCTGTAAAAGCGGACAAAAATGAGCGGCGAGGACCAGCTCGCTGCTGCACAAATGTCTTGGATGGAAACACCCCTGAACAAAGCTCAGGATGTAGCCAGACCAAGAGTCGAATGAGCACGCAAACCCGAAGGTGCCTGCAGACCCTGACTCGTGTAAGCCAAAGCAATTGCCTCCACAATCCAGTGAGAGAGCCGTTGCTTAGTAACAGGCTTGCCCTTCTGAGGGTTAGCCCAGGACACAAAGAGTTGGTCATTATGACGAAACTCTTTTGATCTGTCCATATAAGTGCGTAAAGCACGGACTGGACATAGCAAATTCGGCTGCTGTTCCCCGGAGGGACACAGCGGCGGAGGAAATACCTCAATGTCAAAGGGGGTACATGAACCAACCACCTTAGGTATAAAGGCAGGATTGGGCTTCAGCAACACTCTCGTTAACCCTCGGGCGAACTGAGTGCATGAAGGATGTACAGATAGCGCATGAATGTCACTGACTCGCTTGGCGGATGCCAGGGTCAGTAACAGCACTATCTTGAGTGACAGGTGCTTCATGTCAGCTTCTTCCAGGGGTTCAAATGGGGCTCGAGTGAGCCCATCTAAAACCACTGTCAAGTCCCATAAGGGCACCAGTGACCTGGAAACAGGAAGGAGCCTGCGAGCTCCCTTCATAAAACGGCAGACCAGAGGATGCTGGCCGGCCGTCTTACCCTCAAAACCCACATGGCATGCAGCAATAGCAGCCAGGTAGACTTCGATCGTGGAGAAAGCTCTGTGTTTATCAATTAGGTCCTGTAGAAATGATAAAATCACTCCCACAGGGCATTGAAAAGAGGTGTGCCCTTTTTGAAGGCACCAGTCCTCAAACACCCTCCACTTACAGTCATAAAGAGACCTAGTGGAGGAAGCAGGAGGACCGGAGGCCAAATGTGCGCGAGCGCGTCCACGCCTAATGGTGCGTTTTGATCGCGCATTGAAAAGAAAAGCTGACAGTGAGCATTTTCTTTTGATGCGAACAGATCTACCGTGGCTCGGCCGTAACGCACCCACAGCTGGCTCACAACCATTGGATGTAGAGTCCAGTCTGCATATAGTGGTACACCTCTGGACAGCAGGTCTGCACCGAGGTTCATCACACCCGGTACGTGCGTCGCTCTCAGAGAGAGGAGACGGCCGCAGCTCCACAAGATCAGTTTGCGTGCCAGCATGTGTAACTGGAGAGAGCGCAAACCCCCTTGTCGGTTTATATACGATATTGTGGTCGTATTGTCCGTCCTCACAAGGACATGGTGTCCTCTGAGAAAAGGCAGAAAGCGTTTTAGGGTGAGGAACACCGCTAAAAGCTCCAGGTAATTTATGTGCGACCGCTGGAGGTCTCTGCTCCAGAGACCCCTCACCGGACGACCTTCGTAAATACCTCCCCAGCCTGTCAGACATGCGTCTGTGGTGACCACCTTCCCTGAAAGGACAGCACCCATAGGCACGCCCCGTACCAGAAAAGTCGGGTGCAGCCAGTGGCGCAGTGCCATTACGCATTTCACAGTAACCATCACTCTCCGTGCTCCATGACGCACGGGGTTTAGTTTTAGAGCGGCTACCCAGCGCTGAAACTCCCTCATGTGTAACCGTCCCAGCCGTACAACCAGGATGGCTGACGCCATGAGCCCCAGTAACCGCAGGCATGATCTGAAAAGAACATGTTTGCGCAGCTGGAAATGAGCGAGGCAAGCTCTGAAAGCTTTCACTCTTTCCGCTGACAGGCGGGCTGGGCACCGAGTTCAGGTGTAAACCCAGGAAGAGTACAGTCTGTGCCGGGCACAACATGCTCTTTTCTGTGTTTATTATGAAACCCAGGTTGAGCAGGTGCTTTACGAGGACATTTGTCTGCGTAATAGCCTCCTGTTCCGACTGTGCGAGAAGCAGCCAGTCGTCTAGGTAGGTTGCCAGGCGAATACCCTGTTGTCTTAACGGGGCTATCGCGGCTTCCGTACATCGTACAAACACTCTTGGACTGAGAGACAGACCGAAGGGAAGTACTCTGTATTCGTAACAGATCCCCTGAAATGCGAACCTCAGATATTTCCTGTGTGGGTAATATACTGGGATGTGGAAATACGCATCTTTCAGGTTGACTGATGTAAACCAGTCGTTTTGTCGCACGAGACGCAGCAGAGATGTGTGAGTGAGCATTCTGAATTTGTATCTTCTTAGATATTGTTCAGAGCCCTCAAATCTAGTATTGGCCGAATTCCGTTCCCTCCCCGTTTGGGAACGAGGAAATACTTGGAATAAAAGCCGCTCTGACTCTGCTCGGCGGGTATTATAGATATAGCCTCCTTTTCTAGAAGTGAGAGAATCTCTCTTTCTAGAATGTGGGCTGACTCCCCTCGGGCCTGTGAATACAGAACGCCCGAGAAGCAAGGGGGGGTGACAGCGAATTGGAGTCTGTAACCCCGTGTAACTGTCTTGAACACCCAAGCAGACGTTGTGAGCATCTTCCACTGTTCGCTCCTTAGAGCCAGCGGAGATGTCACGTCTTTTGCCCTCTGAGTCTCTATTTGTTGTGTTATGGGGCCCTCTAGTGTCTGAACACGGTGGTACCCCGATTTGACAGTCCCCACCGACACTGCGCATGCGCGTGACGGAGGTGCCTTCACAACCCCAGCCGGCACTGCGCCTGCACGTGACGGTGGTAGCCTCACAGCCCCAGTCGTTACTGCGCATGCGCGTGGCGGCGGTGCCTTCACAGACCCGTTCATCGTCCGCCTTTTGAGAGAGGCCGTAGCTGCTCTCAAAAGGGGAACAAATGGCGGGCTGTTTATTGGTTTTATTGTTTTCTCTTTCATTTTTCTGAGCTGCGCCCTCAGCCTGAGGCCTGGATGCGTCAGCGGAAAATGCTTTATCCGAGAAAACAGAGCAATATTGTGACATGTGTTTTGGTGCACTTGAGGATGGCTTTGAGGCATCTCTCGAGGCAGCGGGAACACATCTGGAGCTGGGGAACCTTCCAGCTCCGTCACCGAGGGAAGAAGAGGAGGCTGTCAGGCCGCCAGCTTCTTCTTCCTCGCCTGCTGGCCGAAATTCCGGGTTGGCTGCGCCTGGGCTGCAGCCGGAACCGGAGACTTTCTGGGCCAATTCGCCTTCGTCTCCTGCCTGGGCTGGGGACTCGGGGCGGGCCGTGACCTCTGCTGTTTCGGTACTTTAAACCGAGCAGCTGAGGTAGCTTGGGCGAGGGACTGCCGCTATGAAGGCAGCGGCTGGACCCATCGAGGAAGACAGAGGTGGAGGGCCTCGTCTTCCTTCTTCTTGGACTCGCATCTCTTCTGCATAGAAGCGAGCGCAGATCCGAAAATCCCCTCGGGAACGATGGGCATGTCCAGCACATCCTCTCTTTCCCGGTTTTGGGAGGTTGGTGAGGTTGAGCCATCTAGCTCTTTCCTGCACCGCCATAATTCCCATTGCCTTTCCCGTGGCCTGGACGGCGCAGCGTTGAACGCGGAGACAGATGTCCGTGATCGCGGCTATCTCGTCCAGTACTGCCGGTCCAGGATTACTCGATAGATCCTCGCAGAGCTCCGCTTGGTAAGCGGTTAGCAGCGAGGAAATGTTCAAAGCCCTGGCAGACAATGCTGCGGCTCTGTAGGACCGTTCAGTCATGGTTGACTGGAACCGGTCCGCCTTTGCCGGCAGCGTGGGGTTCCTGCTCGGTGTAGTCGCCATCCTCGGGAGGAGGTGAGCTGCCACCAGCGGTTCCATCGGCGGTATGCGGAGCAGGCCGAGCCTCTCCATACCGTCGCAGTCTAGGGGAGGAGGCACCCTGGATTGGGGCCTTGTTGCTGAAGGGCCGGTCTCTCCACGAGACCGACACCTCATCCAACATCTCCGGGAAGACCGGCAGGAGTTGCCTCTTTGTCCTCGTTGCTTGGGGCAAATTTTTCCCCTCGTAACGGGACCTGTAGGTCTCCTTGGCCATTTCGGGCCATGGGATGTCTTGGCTGGCTGCGGCACGCTGACACACGGCCTGCAGGTCTATGCTCAGACAGGGCGAAGCTGGTGTGCTATCGCCCGGGAGAGCAGCCATCGCTCCCGGCTTTGCAGCCTGAGCTGATGACAAGAAGACATCATCGTCTTGCTCATCAGAGTCGGACAGGAGGAATCCAGAGGTTTCATCCTCTTCGTCCTCCATGTAGTCCAACTCCGGGACATCATCCGCGGGCGAGACCATGGTGAGGTCCAGTTGGGAGCCCCAGCTTGACACAGCGCGTGGCTCCGCTCGCACGTCCCTCGCTGCCACCGAGTCCCAGCCTGACACGGCGCGGGACTCCGGTTCTGCAGCTGCCACTACTGATGAGCCCCAGACCGACACAGTGCGGGGCTCCATCTCTGTGGTGGACGCCCCCGTGTCCTGATTTCCGTCCGGTAAATCAGAGGACATGAGGGAGTCCTGACCCGACAAGCTAGCTTGGCGTGCTAGCCGTCGGCGGAGGCTCTTGATGGTGAAGCGGGCACAATGTCCGCACGAGCCGGGGTTGTCGATAGCCTCCTGGGCGTGTTCCAGCCCGAGACAGGACGAGCAGACCTGGTGTGAGTCTGTGCCTGATATCTTCAACCCGCAGCCACAGAGCCGAGCCTCCGAGTCCCTGACTCCTCTGGTGTGAGGGAGAGAAGCGTCCATCTCGGTCGCCGTGGTGACGGCGTGGAGAGGACCCGCTCGTAACAGGTACGTTGCTGAGAAAAAATACTTCCCCAACTGTCGTTAATCCGGAGAAAAAACGACGGTGTAGAATTTTATTCTCAAAGAATATTAACTGGTGTGTTAATACCCTTTTTATCTTCCCCTCCTCTGGTGTGAGAGAGAAAAAGAAAAAACGTCCTTGCTACCGTGGTGTCGGTAGTGAGGGAAGACAAGCTAGCAACACGTGTGTTGCTAGCTTGGAAAAATCAAAACCTTACCTTTATTCCCGAGGAGAAAACGGCGAGGTCGATTTGCAATACTAACTGGTGTGTTGGTATTAACAGTCTTCTTGCAGAAGTATATATAGAAGTAGCCGGCGAGCGCCCGTCGACCGAAGGTTAGCTTCGTAAATCAGTCTGTGGACCGTTAAGCTAGCTAGCTACTGATCTTTCTCGAGATGTGCTCCGAAGCGAGAAGAGGTGTTTGAATGACGCATGCGGCGTAGCGCAAGCTACTTATAGGGGGTGGATTCCCTGACGCTGACGTCAAGATCACCAGCCAATCAGGATTGGCGTAATGAGATTAATGCTTCTGTTTGCTCCGCGATGAGGCGCATCCCATAGTGAGACATCGAACGGAGTGTTATGAATGAGAACTGTTCGCCTTCCTTTTGAGTGGAGTTTAGGTTCAAACTCTCACTGCAATGAACACCTCGATGACTGCCAATTGAAAAACCTTTCACTGTGTATTATAATCATGCAGATAAAGAAAATGATCAGCTGAAAACATTCAAAACTATCAATGAGTCACGATTGTTGATCTTCATCAATGCCCCACTAGGTGGGACTAATCAACATTTTTAAGTAGAAATAATCAATGATGATGATGATGATGGTAATTCCCCTGCAGACAGCACCTAATTAAGTCCTGAGACTGCACTCAATAACTGTGCTGGCCACTGACTCCAGTGAAGGGTGACAGGGATTCATTTCTTGCTGATCATTTTTTATAATGTGAAAGTTAAACACAAAGTAATGACACATTTCTTACAGATTGATTCTGTAAACTATTACATTTTCAAATAGTAAATACGTTTGTATTCTCATGCTGCTCAGTGGGCTTCACAGAGAGCATACAGCTTCACATATGACTTATATAATCCAAAACAGTTAAAGGGGATATCCGTTTGAATGTAATGTAGACCAGAATATCACAAATGATAATGTAGTCTTAAATGGAATGCAGTCGGTTAAGCAAAGGCAGCAGGTTTGAACCAGGTTACATGATAAGCTTTGGCATTCACTGTGAAAGGCCAAGCCCATTTGTTTCCATCTTCCGTCGTGCTCGGTAATGCTTCATTTGGTTCACGGCAGGCTATCCGCTGTCACATCTGATTGCATTCTCTGCAGCACAGCAAGGGCATTTCCCAAGATTACTAATTTGATTGAATCGATTGAATAGTGTGCTGCAGAAAGTTAATGTATGTTTGTGCTGCAGAGTCTCAAGGCTCTATTCACATGCACACACAGGTGAGAAAGGATCAAAAAGCTTTAGGTTCCCAGGTCCAAAGTTCACTTGAGTTGCATTTGAGTTAATCTGTTGTTTTCTGTTATCTCACCACCTGCAGAGTTCTCCTTCTTTGACCCGAGTGAGCCGCAGTGCAGAGAGGTTCTCCTGGATCCCAGCACCACCATACCAGAGCTGTTCGCTGTCCTCAGGCAGTGGGTGCCCCAGGTCCAGAAGAACATTGACCTCATCGGCAATGAGGTGACGCCATCCAGCATTTTTCACTGTCTATGTGCTCTAGGTATACAAACTACTACTCATTGAATCAGTCACATGTCAATAAAAAGCAATGCTAAATACATTACATGTCACTTGTTAGACGCTTTTATCCGAAACGACTTACATACTCAATACTGTGGGCAATCCCCACATGAGCAATTTGGGGTGAAGTGTCTCGCCAAGGGACACAACGACATGCTGACTGCAGTGGGGTTTGAACCTGTGACCCCCTGATCCGCATACCAAGGCTCTATCCACTGCGCCACACTCCTCCCAAATACACACATTTGATAACTGAAAGCAACAGAATATCTCAAAACAAAATTCACTTTTGCCAACCAACCCATGAAGCACCTCCACGCAGAGTTACACAAAATAGCTGCAATGCAGTAAATTGGGCAGCGAAGCAGTTGTCTCAAGGGTAAAACTGAAGATAATTTTCTCCCTGTCTCACTTAATAACTGCTACCCTTGAGAAATACATGCCTCGTTTCAAGCCCAACAATTCTCGCCCACATTTAAGGATGAGTAGAGTTAAAAGAGAAACAGCTTGCTTGTCATTCATCAGATCAGTGCCCTGGAGTTTAATTTCATAGACTATTATGTAATACTTGTGCAAAGTGACACTAGCAGTCCCACTGACACACTGCACTTCTTGTCTTTGCACAGATCCTAAAGAGAGGCTGCGGTGTGAATGATCGAGACGGTCTTACGGATATGAGCCTCCTGCACTACTGCTGCAAGGCCGGGGCCCAGGGCATCGGTTAGTACTGACACTCTCAGCTGGGCTGTTAAAGTGTAAACACAACAGAGTCTTGTATCACTAACTTAATGTTCACAACAAAACCATTTAGTATGCCAGGAACAAATATTTAGTATGTATATATTAGAGGTTGCACTAGAGTTTTTCGCTGCCCGTCATTTTGACGGATAGGATCTAAAAATGTCCGTCAAAATCCATTATTGCCCGTCGGTCTGTACACAACTCTGACGGAGGGGGAGAGCACGCTCGTTAACTGTCAATGGGGGGGACAACATTTCAATGATTTGTACGGCAAAGTTAGGTTTGGAAACAATATCATTTCCTTTTTGGAGGGCATGCATAACACCGGAGCCTCGTTGCCGGGAAGCTTTGGCGCTGTTCTGAGTTTGTTCTAATCCGTCAAAATGACGGACTGCTTTCAGATTTCAGAAAATATTCGGTTAACGTGACCTCTGGTGTCGATACATGGAATGTCAAATACAGTATGCGGAAAGTGCCATGAAATCCTACTACATCCGGTCACATTTTGCAGTATGCAAGCCAAACATTTTTTTCGGGCTATTCTGGCCAATTATGGCATTAACTGCAGTAACGAGTGAACGTACGTCATTTTCTTTACCTAGTATGGATCTCCACTTGTGATCAGATCTCACTTCCCTTCTCTATATGGTAATAAAAATGTACGTTATTTTTGTGTGTATGTTCAAAATACACATTTTACTGAAAATAATGAATTGTTATTGGTGTGATGGGTGCATGCTTTAATTTCAGTTACTCTCACATAAATCATACATTATTACAGACACGTTGTTTACTAATTAAAAAGCACACAGTCTTTGTCTGGCTGGCTCTTTAATTAGTCATTCCACATATCTGTAACAATGTATGATTTATTTGAGAGCAACAACTGAAATGTACGCAAACTTTCAGAACAATCATCAACTGCTCTTGAGTTCCACTCATAGACCGCAAACTGAGTGGATCTCTACCGGGCCGTACAGTACCTGTACTCCTCCTGTGTTCCTCAGGTGATGCAGAGACAGCGGCTGGGTTTGCACGCCAGCTTCTTTCCTTGGGTGCTGACCCTAACCTTCGCTCACGCTGGACTAACATGAGGGCTCTGCACTACGCTGCCTACTTTGACGTCCCCCAGCTGATCTGGGTGGTGCTGCAGGCCTCCCAGCATGGAGGTAAGAGCGGACCTGCAGCCATGGAGTGAGGGTGGAGGTCAACGCAGCAGTCGGTACAGGGAAAACATTTCTATTTACATAACCAACTAAAGTGTCAATTAGGCCTCATCACTTTACTGTGGAAAACATACAGTGTTGCCAGTTTATTAGGTGATCCACTGTACTTACATTTGTTTGTTTTAAAGGTCTTTTTATTAGAAATGTTAGAATTGAAAGGGGGAGACGGAGGGGAGGATGTTGCCTGAATGTTCGGTCGGCTCGGGATCGAACCGGTTACAGCAAATCGGCCGCCAGCTCTAACCACTGAGCTATCACACGGCCCAACTGTACCTACATTTAATACAATCCAAAATAACCTATGCAGCCTAAATGTATTAACCTTTGCACTTTCACTTTTTAGTCAGAAAGGTGTCATGTATTATTCTATGGTGGATCTATTTCTGCTGCTGTTGCATTAAATGGTTAGGTCTTACTAAGTGTGGATAGACTGGGACAGTGGCAGCAGGAGTTTACTATACATTGATTACATTTATTTTAACTTGCACTCATTTCACAGTATGGAGGCCAATTTATAAAACACACTATTCAGCAGATGAACCTTTGTTTACCTTGCTGGAGCTCAGATGGTAAAAAGAATAAAGTGAAAAGCGTTGTGCGCTGCAGTCTGTCTTAAAGAAGGTCCTGACCGAAAGCCTGCTTCAGTAAATGAATATAGCAAAGATAAGAGCGTGTGGATGCTTTTTTTGTCATTGCACATAAGTATGAAAGAAACAACTGCACAGCATACACATCTGTTTCAGTTTGTGGACGCACAGACCTAATGCTTAAAGTGATGTTCTTTTTGAGTAGCCAATTTCCATATATATATATATATATATAAAATGTTCTGGTGGATTGCTCAGGTACTTTTGTTATATATTACCGTAATTTTCGGACTATAAGGCGCACCTGAATATAAGCCGCAGCAGCTAAATTGAATGATGTGTACATATATAAGCCGCACTGGACTATAAACCGCAGGTGTTTTAATGTTTAATTACCATATGTAAGGGTTCGTGCACAGAGGGGATTGTCGGGAAAGAGATGGCTGTTTGAGGAAGCTCCCATTTATTAACATTTCAACAAACAAGTTGCATATTTGCATAACGTATTCAAGTGTTACCATTTAGTGCAATAGTAGCTACAGAACAGCTGTGTAAACTGTACTGTATCACATAGCGTTTCAGACACACAAACTTTTCAACTTTCAAACTTAAACGGTGCGCTCCCAGCGCACGTACCGGCAGTGATCTACAGCAGCGGTTTTCAACCAGTGATACGGGGACAAACTGTCTCGCTCTCGTAATGTCTGTCTGTCTTGCTCTCGTTCTGTCTCTCGTACCACTCTCGGTTCCACTTTTATTTTTGCGCGCCACCTGTCTCACTCTTTTCCGGCCTCCAGCTTTTCCTGCTGGAGTCCGCCGCTTAAAGGTGGGGGGCGCGTACCGGCCATAGAGCCCATAGAGTTAAAGGTGGTGGCCGTTAGCTGTAAAAATCCATAGACTAGCCGCATCGTTATATAAGCCGCAGCGTCGAAAAATTGGGAAAAAGGCGCGGTTTATAGTCCGAAAATTACGGTACATTTTGCGTACTGTGGTGGTCAATCCAGTTTATATATTTATTTGACGTAGTTTACATAAAATAGGAAGATCTAATGCCGTCTCATATCCAGGCTAGGTGAGTCTCAGTGAGCCTGTAAGCATTACTGTGGCTGCGATATGGCACATGATGATAAGCAACTCTGGATACACAGCTGGTCGAGCTGTTCTGTGTTTTTATTTACATGTAGTGTGTGGACAAGGACACTGTCTAAAAACAGTCCTGTATTATACAACATAATATTGTCATGAATAATTAGTATATATTTTATCAAAATGTTGCATCGTGTATCAGAGTTCTGCCTCTTGTGCAGCTTTGAAAGCAGTAGTGCCAAAGTACACCCTTTTGATTTACGAGAGCTGTGTCATAAATATAGTGTGGCTAGTGGTTACTGAATAGGAACTGATTATGTTGTGAATGAGGATTGTAGTTAAATATTATAATACAGAAACATTACACTGAGTGGTCACAGCATGTATACACACCCAGAGAGACCAGAATACAAAAGGCCCGTTCACTCCAGTTATGGAGCACCTTTGGCCCTGAACAGCTGCCAGATGCTGTACTGCGGCAGTGACTCAACAATGGATCTGGGGCCTGTTCCCAGGGTTAGGGTTAGCACGTTTGCTGTTTGAGTTCTCTGGATTCATCTATGCCTATTCTCAGTTATCTGTTCAAACACAAAGTGAGGTGGAGTGGATGTGAGTGTAGCAGACATTTGATATTAAAGAATGGTTCACCTCAGTGTCTAAACCTGAGGCAGCTATTATAGAGAATGATATAAGAAAGAATCATAACGTGTAAACAAATCCCATGGAATAAATGCTCTTGATTGTCTTTCCTTTCTTGCAGAGGTAGATGCCACCTGCAGTGACTTCGACTTTGGCACCGCACTGCACATCGCTGCGTCCAACCTGTGCACGTCGGCTCTCAAATGTCTCCTGGAGCTGGGAGCCAACCCTGCTTTCAGAGTAAGTACACAACACTTGCATGCACATTTGACATTTACACCTGTTTGACAAACTCCCATGGATATCAGAAACGTAGAAACAACAACAGAGCACATGCAGTATGAGACAAATAAAGAGCTTTCTGAACATTAAAGCATGGAAACATGTCACAGTAGAGATACTAAATTCATATATAGACCTCACAATGAGCATAATAGGGCCTCTTAGAGTAAATAAATACATGTGTCACTAATGAAATCACCTGATGTAATGCTGTCTAATACAACAAGACCACAAAAGAAACGACCATGTTATTGAGCTTTCATTCATTCTCAACAAACAGTTTTTGATCTCAGATGTCATTGGTACTTCCTTGGAAATAGAAAGTCCCACAGCTCCCCCAACATCACCTTTTCAAAACCTTTCCTGTTATTGAATCCTTGCTCTTTTCAAAGAATTGCATCAATTTGATGGAAACACCGTTGCAAAATAAGTCCTTAAGCTCTGTCAACAAATATAACAGATTGAAATATTTTAGTTAAACTGTTGGGCCTCACTTTTATTCCATTTCAGATAAGCAGTCATCCTTTTTGCTTGGCTCTTTCTGACTCCGCTGGCAGATAACACCAAAAAGGCAATTGCTTGCAGTACACATTTCCAGAAGTTTCTTGAAAACGTCTCTCTGTGCTCAGTCTTTCTGCCTTGAACCTCTCAATTGAAATCATTTAAAGCCTTGTTGAGGGGCTTGCTAAGAACAGCCCTGATGTACTGTTACCTTTTTAATTGAAGGATGCACTGCAGATTCCCAGCAGAGGGCAATGTGGCATCAAGGCTCTCATAGCTCATCAACTCTATTGAACATGTCTGCCTATCCTATAATTGTCTCGTGTCACTGTGCTGTTATCCTTTCATATTAACCACTTTTTTAATATGAATAAAAGCTGTTTCTTAGCAGAAAAGGTGCCCGTTCACTCTATGCTCTAATCTTCCCACTGGAGGTCACCAAAGCACTACACACCATAATCCAATCATTCCCATGATGATTAAGGAGTCTCTATATATTCTTGTGTGAACGCCAAGCTTGGTAAGCAAAAGTTGATATGAAACAGCTTTTTATACCGAGATGTTCTGGGTTAGAGAAATTGATGTTTGTTCCTTATCTCTGCTGAGCAACTGTTTAAATTCCACTGAGGGGAGATTAATTTTGGGCTTGTTTTTTTTTTAAGGTTTGTCAAGTCTCTGTTTCTAATTAGCCCCAGAGAAATGTTGCATCTCTTTTACAAGTTCTTATATTGTTATTCCTTTTTTTCCTCTAGTAAAACAAGACTGACTGTCAACAAACTCTTTTCAGTTGGGGTGTAGACCAAGCTTGTGGGTGTATCAAAGTCCTAACACGACTAATGTATGAATTAGATTATTACCCAAAAGAGTACACTGCAAAACAAAGCAAAGCCATTTTAGCTTTATGTTGCCTGAAACATGTCAAATGTGTCTTTCTTAAGTTTAGTAGAAAATGTAGCAATGCACCACATAGCATCAGTATAGACAATGTGCAATGTTTTGAGTTGTACTTGAAAGTTCTACCCATCAAATGGCGTCCATTGCATTTAGAAAAAGTTGTTTTTGTCTTGCCGTGGAGAACGAGGCATGATACTAAAGAAAACACTTTAAAATCCCTTTTCCCTTTGAGCAAAGGGCAGGCTTGGAAGAGTAAATATTAATTTGATATTTCTCTTCTCTGACTCAGTAGACATTTGTTACAACAAAGCTTGCAATTGAGCAATGGGAAGTTTTATAAAGATGGAGAAATGAAAAATGCTGCTGGCCTTTCATGCTTCTCTTGCCACACATCTTATTGCTTAATCGCTATAGCAAGTCATCATACTTCCATTTAGCAGCACGCTGCTGTAGGGGATTCCTTACTCGATTGTTCCACTTTCAGTTTTGAAGTGGGCCAATGTTTCAAAAGTGTTTGGTATGTGCTGGGTGTTTGGTGTGTAGAGTGAAGCCATCACTTTCTGTCTGGAAGGTAAAGTTACAGATGTTGTACAAGTGGACAAAACACAAGCAGTTGAGCTCAGTACAGTTCAGCCTTGAAATAGTCCACATAGTTTAATTGACGTCAATTTTCTCCCAGAACAACCTGCTTTTATCACAACACTTTGCCAGAGAAGAGATTAAAGATCCTGTTAAGCCCAATGTCCTTGTTTCAGAAACGAGAACTGAACTTTCAGATAATAGAGGCAAAGAAGAAAGTTGACTTGTTTGTCCTTGCAGCCTGTCATGAGTTTGATAACCTACTTGATATTGATCAGTTATAATACATTTAGTTGGCATGCTGGCAAGTGAAGAAGAAAAGTTGGTTGAAATTCACTTCTAGTTCATCATTTTTCATCGATCTTCTGTGCTTCTCCCTTGTCTCTGCCTACAGAATGAGAAAGGGCAGTGCCCAGCAGACGTTGTGCCTGACCCCCTGGACATGCCCCTGGAGATGGCCGATGCAGCGGCCATGGCCAAAGAGCTCCGGACTCTGCTGAGACGGGCTTTACCCAGACCCAGCTCCCCTCTGCCGCTCACACTGCAGGCCCAGTCCCTCCCTGGTCTCTCCGATAAGGCCAGGATCCAACTCGCCGCCATGGGACTCCGACTAGGAGACCGTGTGGTGATAGCCGGACAGAAGGTGCGTGGTAGGTCACTATCAAAAGGCACAAACAATTACCTATATCTTCATTTATCCTTTGATTGCAAAAATGTGTGCATACAATGGTTGAAATCCTGCCATTATAGAATGCACTGATCTTCTTCCATTAAATCTTGACTTAATTGATTTATCATAAGAACACCTACTGTGCTGACAACGCCACCTACCTAATAGCAAAGCATGAATGGCCAGTAGAGCAATGACATCAAAGGGAAGTTTCACAATCAACTTTGTTCCTATAACCACATCAGTGCCATGTGGCTGTGCTGTAGTTTATCCTAAACAAAGACAAAAGCTTTTGTTCAATTTTCTACAATTATTTCAGCCCTCAACTGATTAAAAATTGTTTCCAGTTGCTAAGCAACACCCTTTTGGCATCCTTCCAGGATTCAGGGTTATGTTTGACAGTTCGTTTTGGCATATCATCAACATTTATCTGAGCATGTCTTAGTTTATCCAACAAAAGTAGTGATTCTGATAAATGTCTGGTAAAAGTGTTGGCAGTTTAGAAATGCTCATACTTTTCCACTTTGCCCCTGGATCATCCTCTATTGTCCAAACTCAAACAATCCGTGAGTGTAAATGTTAGAACATAATGAATCAGCTGAAGTGCTCGCATGCCAGCACTGTAATTATAAGGATTTACTAACACTCTTGACCAGTCACAGTTCATTACTGTGTATACTGTTTGTTATTTAAAAATGTCCTTTTAAAGCATGCCGTTTACTCTTCATTACATAGTGTAGGCGGGTCTATATGTTTGCATGTGCATAGTTTGCTGCAACCTTCATTTATGTAATCCAGTCGTTGGCTCTGAATTCAGGCAAAGACATTCATCCAACAACCCATTTTCTGCCCAATTCCTTCATTTACTGCAAATAAACAAGTTGGTGTGGCTTCTCAGCCTAACCCCCCGACATCAGTGTCTTGCTTTAAGCCACGTGTAATCCTTTTGACAAGAAGCAAGTTTTGAAAGCCATGGAATTTCCAGTTTTCTAACTATGTTCATGAAAAAGTTAAAACTTTGACAGCTTGCTGCACAGTAACTGTCCTCAAGTTTCCTGAAAATGAAAACCCAAAAAATCTGTACGTTTGCAAAATCGGCCTTATGTGTCCAATCCAATGACTGTTGTGTGTCTTCAGTCATCAGGCTGACAGCCAGCCGGTGTTGAGTGTGCTTTGTGACTCAACAAAGCAGGCAAGGACATCCACAGCAGGGACTCAAAAATCACCAGACATCTCGGTTATAGTCGTTGGTGCTTCAACTCTGCCAGTACGTGCTCAGAGGCTCAGTTCAGCAATATCTGTGACATCCTCTCTGCTCACTTCCAGATTTCTTTGCACTTAAGGATAACATTTCCTGTCTCTGCCAATAACCCCAAATACCCAAGATTAATGTGACCAAAAGTCATTAACTTTTATAGGAACTCTTAAAGACTTAGATTGACAGTACTAGTCTTTGTGTCTGTTTTAGTTGGATGCAGTGCTGTAGTCAAGTCACCAATTCACTAGTCCAAGTCACTCTCGAGTCACCACTCTTTGAGTCCAAGTCAGAGTCACCAAGGGAGAGTCGTAGTCGAGTCCAAGTCCGAGTGTCCGAGTCGAGGCCGAGTCATCTTTACCTGTGTTCGAGTCCAAGTCCTAAGAAGAGTCCAAGTCAGAGTCACAAGTCTTCGTGTATTAACCTTCGTGGATATATGTGTTGAAATGTAGCTGCTCCTCTACATTGCTTTTATCCTGTCATGTTATACTAATCTGTCTATTGAACTGCTGTGTAGTGAGTTTGGCTACAATTCTTGTAATAGGTTCTATACAAATATAAAGCTTATTACTAATATTAATATTATTATTGTAAATTACCTTTAATATGTATAACTATATTTAAAATGAGTTACCTTTTAGAGAAGTGATTATATTTGTATGCCAATATTTTCCTATGGTAAAGTTTTCGTTTTGCACTTTTATTTTGATAGTAATAAGATCGGGACTCTTATTTTGAAGGAAGCTTTACCGGTTAAATCGATTTACTGATAAAGATTTAGCCCCAGAAAGCACATGGCTAGTTAGCATGCAAAATGACATCATTCTGCATGTTAACTAGCCATGTGCTTTCGTGTTATCTGCTGAATCTTTATTTATTGATTAGATCACGTTACTCTGATGATAGTGTTCAAGACAGCTGTTATGTCTGAACTCGATCCTTAGAGTAATATGTTACAGAGCCTTATCTTCAATATTGTTTCCACATAACGAGCATTTTGCGCTTCTCTTTACCAATGTGGAAGCAGAATGTGTGAAAGCATACAGCACGATGCGGAGTGTGTCTCTAGACATCTCTAGACTGGAATAACGGGGCCCAGTCCGTGAACTCGCCTCGCAGGTGCACATGCCAGGATAGAGGACATCAGACTCCAGAGAAAACTTGCTCGAGTCCGAGTCCAAGTCAGAGGTCAATGTACAATTCGAGTCCGAGTCATCGTGGGGGCGGGGGAATTCACGAGTCCGAGTCGAGTCGCGAGTCCCGAAAATCGGCACTCGAGTCCGACTCGAGTCAGAGTCCAGGACTCGAGTACTCCATCTCTGGTTTGATGTGATTCTCATCATGGTTCTGCCCATAGAGCCATCACATATTAGACAGAATATACAGAATGAGACAGGTTTACAAATAATGTCCGTGAAAATATTATAATGTTTCTACACTTGGAACAGGCTCTTTCCGCTCTGCCTTTTTCAACATTTCTTCTTCGACACAGAAAGATGTAGGTTGTCCGTCTGTTAAGACTTTGTTCTGTACTTTTTTTGTGTACTAGTTTATACGCTGAACTCCTTTGTGCCTTTGGTGTAAGCATGTAGCAAGAAACGGTAGTATGATGACTACCAGAGTATCGCTCATGATATTGCTGGAATTGTAGTTGAGCTCCTTAGACTTCATGCCCTCCCTTTTCGGACTGGACTACTGACCCCTGTAAAAGTGATTACAAACAATCGATGTTGTAAAGCATGAGCTTTAGTTGGCATCCTCCATGATTTCTATGTCTTAAGTCAAATGTTTATTAATGTGTCCAATTCTACCCCTCTGGAAAAGTCAACTTACGCAGCCACTTCAACATTCCTTTTGCCGTGACATATCTTAAATTGCAGTGCCATCACAGCTCACTGAAAAAGTATTTAAGTACAATTAAAGTGGTTCTGTATAACAAAATGTGGCATCAAATACATGTAATCTTTCTAAACCTTTTGACAGAGATTGTGACAAATTGATGCCTCTGTGCTCTGGCTGAGGATTTTCTTAGATTTGAATGGATTCTCAAAACAGCCTTTACAACCATGAGAGATTATGTAACGTGGTGAAATGGTTGGTGTAAGCCACCTATTTATGCTTTTGAAGATGTGTTCACTTTGAAAGAAATGGTAAACAACTAATTAAGTGTGTCTCTGGCTCAGGGATTGTCTGAATTTGCTCCACCTGTCACGGTAAACACTGGCTTTATGGCTTTTCAGATTTACCATGCAAGTGCTGTATGTGTAGACTGCAGACAAATCAAAGGCTGTAGGTGGAGGATGCACTGGTGAAATACAAATGATAGTGCATGTATATGTGCAGGTGGCCTGTAAATCACCATAGGTTTGGCATTAGACAATCTCATAGCGAGATGTCTTCCCACGATGCCTTTCAGCGCTTGAGAAAGGTCTCCACATACGAATGTATCATTCTGGTATAGGAAGAAAAACTCCATGGCTTGTTTGTATCCCTTAAACCAAACGCAATCATTTTGTGCAGTGCGACGTTCAGGATACAGGGACAGTGCCCTTGCAAAATATATCAGATGCAATCACTTTACTGCAGACATTTAGAAGGAAATGCTTCATGTGGAAAGAGTTTAGGATCGATATAGAGAACAAAGCATTAAAGCTATAACAAGCTCTAGCGTGAGCGACTTGAGTTTTAAAGCAGTGCACACAGATATGCCCAAGTGGGGCTGTATGAGGTTAATTATCCATAGTCAGCGTACTACCAAAAGTAGATTGCGATGGGCACACCCCCAGTTTGGAAACAGATGGGAGCACCAGCTTAGAGGCTCCAAGGCAAAATACTGCTGTCGACGGGGCAGCAGCTAAATATATTTCAGCCACACAAAAGAAAGGCACACGTAAACAAATTTGTGTCGTTTACATTGGGGGGTTTTAGAAGACTACTCCGAATTCACCGATCATACATTTTGTTAAATTGGTCACACAGAACCACTGGTCGCATTCTAACAATTCTTTTAAAATGTGGCTGTATTCCGCAGTGTATCCTTGCTGTATGGTCAGCTAGCATAGATGCAAACTCAGACATGTAAATGTGAATAAAGAATATGCCATTAATAGATCTTTCGTGCCACAGAATCACAGTGTGCCAAGTTGTAGAGATGGGCTAATCAAAACTCTTATCTTCCCTGCTCTTTCTGGCACAGTCTCATGCCTTGATCTCCATTTTCCCTTTTTAATTCTTTGTCTCATCTGCTGCTTGAGTCGACATGGTCGCATGATAATGTTATTGGGTTTCTGATAGGGGTTCTGCCCTTAACATAATACCCACCGTGGAAATGTCATTTAGCACGCCGCTTGGTGTACTAGCAAGTTCTTTTGCTACATTTCTTGTTTTGGTTTTGATTTGTTTTGCACACTGTGCTAATTAGTTTTGACTTTTTGTGGTTATAATTATGTGTGTGCAGGTTGGAAGGCTTCGATTCTGTGGCAGCACCGAGTTCTCTGGAGGCCTCTGGGCCGGAGTGGAGCTGGATAAACCGGAGGGGAAGAACGACGGCTCGGTAGCAGGCGTTCTGTATTTCACCTGTCGTATCAAACATGGTAGGTCATGCCACGGCCCAGCACTTAATAATCAAACACATTTAACTCACTTATTGTCTACTTCATAGTATTTGTTAGTCCAATCAGGTTTTCAAAGGTACCATATATAACCCCATTCAATTAGTTTGTCTCTTTTTGTATTTTCACTCTGTATATTTACCATTTTTAAAAACCTGTGCCAAAATGTTCTCTTTTCTTCACAGGAATCTTTGCTCCCCTCTCCAAGATAAGCAAACCTTTGGAAAGACATAAAGCCAGCACCAAAAGGACGTCTACTCCCTTAAGACCCCCTCGTCGCATCGACGTATCCCGCATCACCTCCAAGATAAACACAGGTAAGAACAGTTTGCAAACAGCTCACAACACTTGACTCTATTAATTAGGTAGGGCGGGATAATGATACATCATACAGAAAGTGCTTTGTGGATCGTTGAGAACTGCTCAGTGAGCGTCCGCCCGAGGCTCACAAGATTTTGGATGAAGTGGTTTGCCTGCGGAGTTCAGGCACAAAGCATTGCAATTTAAAAAGCTTAAAATGATCAAGTCGTATTAAAACTACAAAGGCTGTGAAACTGAGCAGCCTGTAGGCCCCTTTGGGAAGAGGAATGTGTTCACAGGTGAATACATGCCAAAGGGGCCACAGTTCCCAGGTAATCTCCCACAGTCCCCTGGAGGCCCACATATAGTATACAAATCAAACTTCACCAAGCTCATAGACACACAAATACTTTGGAGGAAGAGTATTAGCACGGAGAACTGCTTCCCTATAACAGAGCCCACATCCTGTTTGATATTCTGATCATCCTCACTCTGCTTTATAACCTAAACATTTGCCGCTTACAGTGAAATATATTATTAGCAAAACGCTGTTTAATTCCTCTTATCTATGGTCTAGTCTCAAGTATGGAGTATCCAGAAAAATAGTGATATTAAACTAATATAACGGCTAATAGTAACATCAGATATATTCAGCAAATGTGTTATTAAATGAACTAACTCAGTGAGATGTATTCAAACATAATGTCCATTGTTTGTCTCTTAGGGTAATGGTAACATTATTACAGTACCTAAATCATTAAACAGCAGAATCTTAAAATAGAATCAACGATGTCATTGGAGCCTTTGTGTGAATCTAACTGCTTATGTTTCATCAACAGAAGCACAATCAAGTTTAGTCAAAATAAACATGTTGTAAAAAGCCTTTGTTTCTGTATAAATAGCAGTTCTTGTTGGAACACTGTAGATGGAAAAACTGATCCAAGTACTGACGGTTCTCGTGCTGACTCGGCAGGCTTTGAACCTACCAAGGATCGAGTCACTCAACTGTGTCCAGATGAGGCTCAAGCTGATGGTCCCTTTGTTCCAAAAAGAGGCTTTCTCAAAGTTCCTAGATTGTGTGAGCCATGTCACTGCATAGCAGCATTTCTTACGTCTAGACTTTCATATTAATCTTCCTCGAATACTGTGAAAAGTGGATTCTGAACTCCTTCCAAAGTGCATACATGAGACTGCTGAGTTCGCCCTAGCTTTAGTAGTCCTAGGATTCCCGTATGCTCAGCTCCTAAACTAATGTCTTCTCATATTATAGTCCAATCCCCTCAGAACGTTGTAGAAACTGTCTTGGTAGGCTTTTGTGTCTATCGGGCCCTCTCCTTTACAGCTGTGTTGTGCTGTTGTAATATTGAAAGGTTCTGAAGGCTGATTGATCTGGACGTGACTGGAATGGCGTACCTCAGCGTGGCCCATGCAACCCTGTGATTGATAGTCCAATCAAGCCGGGTTTAATAACTAGGCCATGGACGGGCTGAATAACCTGGCAGCCATTCATCACGAGGTGTGTGCAAGCGTTTTATGTGTGGCGAGCAATGCATGCGAGGGCGTGTGCCGGCACCTCCATACTACTCAGGAACCAGACTCATTTACGGCCTAACACTTTTCAGAGCCTTTGTCAGCTATTTCCAGCCCAAACTCTGAGAGCCACCTGTGTGTTAGCGGCCCCTGGACAGGCATACAGCTTGCCAGTGTGTATCTACAGATTGGCTGTGTCATTGTGCACGGGTCTCGTCTGGCTAACCAGCAGAGACCGGCCGCAGAATGCCACGCTGGCCCCTATTAGAGGGTCTCAACTGTGGCTCAGGCCTCAAAGGGCGCTGGAAACATAGACAACGCTCACAAAGCCCTCTCTTCTGATTCATAAAGCCTCAGTGTGGGCTGCAGTCTGTCACTTGAAGCGAATGTCAGTGTGTGGACGGGATAGATAGAGCCAGGAGGTCCCTGCGAACTAAAGGTCAAGTGACAAGAAATGTTTGGTATTCTGAGTCGAAATGTAGTCTTTGGAGTTCAAAGGAGACGCACAGCTCTGCCTCTTGAGGGAAGCCATTCCCGGCTCTCTCTAAATGTGAACCGAAATGGCAATCGATAAATACCAGGCTGATTTGAGATTTTTTAAACACCTTTTCAAAGTGAAGTATAAGGTTTAAACTTAGGTGAGATGTTACTGTATTAAGAGTAATGTGGGACAGTTAATGTGGTAGATTAATGTATGAATTAAATCAGCGTTAATTTTTCCTTAAATATTTTAGATGTATAGTTGTTGATGTTATTTCCTGTTGGAACAGAGTCCGAAAGGCTTTATGTTGCTGCTATAAATTAGGTAAGAACATAATTATGTTTACTTGTGCAATAACTGTTATTTCTCAATCTGTGCTGTTTGAGTGTACCAAGACTCCCTTTGAAGTTTCTTTTTTGTTCCCTGTCATCGGGGCTTGTGTGTGGGTGTAACTGCTTGTATCAGCATTTATGAGTATTTTTATTGTGTGTTCGGGGAAAAGAGCGTCTCAGGCAATTTCTTTCAGTAATTCTTGTTCCTTCGCTACTTGACAATGTCATGCTGTCCAGCATTTGCATGTATTCACTCTCCTTCTTGTTATCTTTTCAGTGTAGCCTTGTTTATGTTTCTTCCTGTAACCCTCCACTGTGTCTTTCTAGTTTTCTCATTTGTGATTCTCTTTATTTCTCCAAACTTTATAAACTTGTCTCTCTGGATATAGTATTTACATTCAAAGCAAATCTATGTTCATAATAACTAACACATACAGCAACTGACTATCGAAGTTATTCTGACAGATTCATAAAAGTCCCGTTTCAGATAGTTTCAACTGATAAACAAAAGATAAAAAACAAGCCTTATCAATTGTCATTTTCAAACAGTATTTAATGTTATGTTACTATGTCATCTTGCATCTGAGTACTTTACTACTACGATGAATATAGATCTCTGTGATGAAAAGTAGTCACCGTGTCTGTCTTGTTTCTTTATGTGAGTTGGGTGGAAAGGTTTATCTCCATCTAGTAAAAAAAACCTTGAAAATGAAAAAAGTTCACCGTGTCGGACGTGTCCCAATCGGGGCCCAGAGGGAGACGCCTCAGGGACAAACACAGGTACTGCAGGTCCAGCTGAGTGCGCTTCATTGTACTGCCTATCATAGAACGGGCTGTGGGCACGACATTGCATTGTTTAATGTCTCATTTTAATATGTTAAAACTATGGAAATTGTTCAAATCTAAGTAGCATATTTGAAACATCACCTGTCTCTGATAATCAGTGCACCTTAATACTTGAATCCCATCCCATCCACTATCAATCTATCATCAGAGGGTAGTTGAACAGATACATCACGTTCTTTTGAATAGCACACTATTCAATAAATACAACTGATACTTTGTATATATTACTGCTTAAAAACACAAATCTGAATTTCAGATACCTTCTTCAACCTAAAAATGCAATATGCATTTGTATGTGGTTTAATCCACAATGATCACAAGTCCAGTGATCACTTTAACACTCATTGAACCTATGGCCTGTGAAGGTCTGTGAAAGTTAAAAGCTTAACCATGTCCTGACTCTAAATGGCTTCTTAAGAATGAACTTGGGCGTGCCCCTCGTCCATCTCGCCCCCGCATGTTGGGAGGGGATTAGCATGTTGGCATGTAATTGTCCCTCCATAACAGGACAAGCAACTGTATTATATTGAGCCCTATTGTGCTGCCATAGAATGATGTGCTTCAGCTGCTTGGTTTTCTGAAGAAGTGCAGTTGTAACCGTCTGGATCTGAGTGCTGTAGGCACTGTCACATTCACATTATTAAAAAGGAGAAATGAACAACAGGCCGAGATTCATTATTTCAATGGAATTACTAAAGTTCCGGAGGTAACCATGAATGGATGGTGGCGTGTGGCGCAGTGGATTAGTGCGTTGGTGTTGGGATCAGGGGGTCACAGGTTAAAGCCCCACTGCAGTCAGCATGTCGTTGTGTCCCTGAGACACTTCACCCCAAATTGCTCCTGTGGGGATTGCCCACAGTATTGAGTAAGTTGCTTTGGATAAAAGCGTCTAACATGTGATGTAATGTAATGATGGGTTCAGTATTAAGATGGGAGGCACCCAGTTTGTGCCGTGTGACTGTAGAAAGTATAACAATGTTCACAAGTAGAATACATTACATAAATAGGTCTTATCTTTACTATTACATTATTATTACATTGCATTTAGCTGACACTTTTATCCAAAGCGACTTACAATAAGTGCGTTCGACCAACAAAATACAAACTTGAAGAAAACAGAATCATATAAGTACATCAGGTTTCATAGAGCCAAACATTTCAAGTGCTACTCAACTGGCTTTAGATAAGCCAGCCCTTTATTAGTATATAAGTGCTTTGTTAGTAATTCTATCGCTCGAAGTGGAGTCGAAAGAGATGAGTTTTCAGTCTGCGCCGGAAGATGTGTAAGCTTTCTGCTGTCCTGATTTCAATGGGGAGCCCATTCTACCATTTTGGAGACAGGATAGCAAACCCACGTATTTTTGCTGATCGGAACTTGGGTCCCCCTCGCAGTGCGGGTGCAGCGAGCTGTTGATGCAGAGCGGAGTGCACGTGCTGGGGTGTACGGTTTAACCATGTCCTGGATGTAGGAAGGGCCAGATCCATTCACAGCATCTAACTTTGAAATGTGTATTCAGTCCCTTTTTGGTAGGGTTCTTTCTTTGAAGGGGGCCTATTATGCTTTTCGGAATCTACCCTTACCTCTAGTGAGTTATAAAGGTTTTTGTGCATGTAAATGTTCTGCAAAGGCGCCTCCATTGGACTCCTTTGTTTATTTCCAGGACATACAGTAGTAACATTACGTTCTTCTATTGGCTAGTGCTCCCATTGATTGTACATGATAGGCTAAGGGCCTGGACTTCTCTATGCGGTTGGCCTATCACAACAGAGCTGGCCAGCTAACCAATCAGAGCAGACTTGACTCTGGTTTCAGACAGAGGGTGAAAAGAGGTGCTGCAGCACAGGCAGTAGGAGAAAAATGAAGAGCTTTTTGAACATTAAAGCATGGAGACATATCACAGCAGAGACACTACATACTGATATGAACCTGCAAATGAGCATAGTAGGGCCCCTTTAAGTAATTCCTTCCCTATATGTCTTGTTGCTTATTCCTCTGTGTCATGTTCACCACAGGCGTTCTCTCCCGCTCTCTCTCCTCTTCATCCTCTTCCCTGGATTCTCGGCATGGACCAGGGGCCCGCCCTCGTCCCCTGCCAAGGCAGCGTTTTCCTGCCAGGCAGCGGAGGGAGAGAGCTTCTCTCAGTCCGAGGGCCACGCCCTCACCTGCGATCCACTCTTCTCCTGACAACACTGCACTGTCTCCTGCAGGTCTGTCTTATTATATATTACATACTCACTTTAATAAAGATCTCTATTATTCATTTTTTTCTGATCATTATACAGACACAAATGAATCGTATTGAGGCAGTTATTGATCACAGGAGTGAAACACTTTTTTTTGTCCCTCTCCCAGGTCTTCGAAGTAGAACCCCCTCGGCTAGTGGCTCAGTGTTTGGGGGCCCCGAGGTGCGCCTGGGGGAGAGGGTGCTGGTGGTCGGTCAGAGAACTGGTGTAGTGCAGTTCTACGGGAAAACCAGCTTTGCTCCAGGTAAGTTGTTAAAAATGCTGTTCTCCCTGCAAAGATCTGACAGTTGGAATCTTTGAAAAGTTAATATCATGACACTCTTTGAGTAGATGCTTTGCAGCCTTGCTTTTTGGTGTAATCTGGAGGACACTTTAATAACATGCCTTTTGGACTAAGAGGTTGTTCGGCCTCATTTTCATAAAAAACAACATAATGATCATTTTAATTGTTATTAATTGCATTTATTTGATATGTGAATATATGAAAATGCATATTGGGTGTTCTGTGAAGTCTAATTTGCAAGGTCATGGTATCTCATGGCCAATTTAGTTGTTAAGGATTATGGCAAACGGCGCAAGGTTAAACACATTATTTTATCATTAACAGCAAGAACTGCTGCTGAATCAATAGCCTTCCCATTGAATTGTTATACATTTGACTATTTATCATATTTGAGCTCTGTTTACTAGCATAACGTAAATGTATGTTTAATGTTAGAATGATAGGGTTCAATAACGTACATGTGAGGTTTCTCTGGAAAGGTTCAGCCCTGTCAGTGTTGTGTGTTGTGTTGTGCTTGGAGCTTATGTGAATAAACTCCTTCAAGCTATTTCATTTTGTAAAGCATCCAAGTGTCTAAAATAATTAATATCCCTTTTGATAAATCATGTCTGTCTTTTACTGTCATTTTCAGGAGAGAGCTTAAGAATCAGGATGACTTTCTACTCTTACTTTCTTTTCCCTTTGTACATCCTGAAATGTCTAATTGGGCAGTGAACTGATGAGCTGGTAGTTTGGACCATATTATTCTGACCACTGCAAAGCTTACTTTGCTGCCATTATAAGGTTGAACAAATAGTCTTTATGTATTTAAAGGGTTGAGCTCAATCTTTTCTCTTTTTGTAGCATCTAAATGTCACAATGGATCTGTGCAGTAACATTTTGTGGAAGGTTTTTATTTAGAGAGATATATTTAACAAAAGTTGTACTCTTCTGTTCCTACATGCATGAGCTGCATCTCAAACTCCTAAGTCACTGCAGTGGCAAACCTCCAGTTACACAGACGATACTTATAAAAATAAGATATGAGAAAACTGCTGCCGAACAAAAGTCTTTGGAACTCGCTCAGAGAGCTGCTCACAATGCTCATTAACATGTAAGCAATGGTTCTGCCCAGGCACCATCCATGTATGAATAAGTGCTAACACATCTCACAGCACTGAGGATCATGTTGGAGAGGATTTCCGTTCATACTTTGAAAACAGGGCAATGCTAGCAGTGCCCTGTTATCTCAGCCTCCGTGCATTGAACACTGCTTCTTTATTCCAAAAGCTGCTCTTCCCACTAAATCCACTTTTTACATTTGGTCTATTCCCTTATGTAGCACTACACCAATGATGGAACCGCCTTTAGTAACTATATTTTCAGTCAACAGCTGTTTGCTATTCTGTTTACAGCTTTTTTGCATTATCCAGCACATATAACCGTCTTGCTAATGTTTATACATTTGCTTTTTACAGAAACATGAAATGACTTCTTAGGCCCTATTATGCTTTTTGTGTTTTCCCTCCCGCCTGAAATGCCTCCATTGGACTGCTTTGTTGACTTCTTAGCATCATTTAACTTTGAGGCGCATCTTTCCTCTCTGTTCCTGTGATTATCTGTTGATGTTCCCTTGACAGTTTGTCTGACTTCCACTCTGTCTGTCTGCAGGGCTCTGGCTGGGCATTGAGCTGGATAAGCCCAGTGGTAAGAACGATGGGTCGGTAGGGGGGGTGAGGTACTTCAGCTGTCCTTCCAAACATGGCGTCTTTGCTCCCCCTTCTCGCGTTCAAAGGTGAGTGCAGGCTCTCTAAGGTACCTTATATTTTGTACTAATGATCACTTTAGTTATTGCCAGGGGTCACCAACTCACATTTGTCGGTTCAGAGCGGATTTTGGAGGAATTTGACAATGTAGCACGACAAACCCTGAGGTAGTGTTTCATTGCCCTCATCAATACATCTGAGGACGTTAATGAGCTCCTTTGACAGTGTCATTTGTGCGAGTGTTGACATATTCCATTGTTTGCCCTCTGTGTGGCACACAGTCCTGTGGACTTGTGATTAAAGGGAGTCCGAGTTGTCAAACGTGAGACCCGGGGCCCTCACCCTGCACAACTCCTCACTTTAATGTGGCACCTAGTTCTGAGCCTGGCACCATTATCCCTGCCTTTTCAATATGCATTATGGTTAAGAATATTTGCTTAGCATTTCTCAATTTTATATTTTCACAAGGTATGGAATACATAAGAGATTTCCTTGCAATGTCGCTGCATTTAACTTTATTCACATTTCTATTGATTCAACTGTCCCATTGTGGGATATTTTACATCACATGCAAGACAAAGCACAGATCCTGGTTTGGTTGCCCTTTAGGTTCTAATAACACCGCGGCGAACCGTGTCTATCCCAACTGGACCTTCTGTAGACACACACGCCCCCCCCCCCCCCCCCCCCCACCACCGTTATAATGTCCGTTAATAATAATGACGGTTCGCCACTGTAATAACAATATAACAGTATTTGACTATATTAGGCAATATTTAGCTTACATTTGGTGTCTTCTGCTTACTGTTGAGAGAGACGATATGTGATCAAAGTGACTGAATTCAAGGATTTGTATATTTCTTGGATTTCAAAAGGTTGCTATAAATGACTTAAATTTTGATTATTATTTTTTTAACCCAATTATTCTAAGATTAGATTGACCTCTACTTGTAAGATGAAGATAAGATGACTTGATGACATGATTTGGTTTTAAAAAAGAACTGTAATAATCTGGAGTATTTGTGTCATAATATATTAAAGTAGATGTTTGTTTGATTTTGCACATAGGGAGACGTTTTGCAGTTTCCATAGAAATTCCTCAGTCGCACATTGTGAAGAGATAAGCTGGATTTAATGACAGTGTCAGTGCCAGAACGTAGGCTGGATCTAGTGTTGATACAGAATCAATTCCTGCTTCTGTGTATGTGAATATTGGGCTGTCGATTGATTCAAAAAATAACAAGGCTGCTTGGGCAATATTGGAGCGGTATAATGGATATGTAAAACCGCCAATTAAATAACTCTTCAGTTGGCACTTTGCCTATGTTCCTTTCCTATTGATCACACTGAGATGTTGGCCACCATTAGCTGCTGTCAGCTGGACTGGTTGTGTTTGAAATACAGAGGAACAAAAGCCAACCCAAAGCATCTCGGTAAGGAAGACTGAACGGCTTCTGAAACTCTTGTGGGGCCATGAACATTATTTTCCCAAAAGATATTCCCTTACTTGGTTTTTGGATGTCGGGGCAGAGAACAGAGAAGCATGCTTCACATTTCTATTGGTACCTCGTCTACATGTTTTATAAAGAAAACCATCTTGAGGCTTTGGTTAAAACAAATCAGAACTCACTTAACAGCATAAAGGTGCTCTTCAACCTCAATAGCTAAATAAAATCCTCTATTGATGGAGTTTTATTTTTATCTCTGTTACATACTGCTTAGTGATGCATTTAAAAAAAAACATGAAGTCCTTTAACCTCTGACACTGAGCCTCGTCGGGCCCTCAGGCCACATCTTTTAGCATTGCATGAAAGTTTGAGTTGTTTCTCTAGTGCCAAATATCCTTTCAATCTTTCATCCATAAATGGTATGAAAGGATCTTTTAGGTTTGCCAACTTCTTAACATAACCTACATTTAGACGGTGGTGTTTCTTCACATGCAGTAGACAGTCAAATCTTCTCTTTTGACTCATAGTTCTTTGTTACATCTGCATCTTCTGTGATGCAAACTTAGGAGCCCCTACCACATGGCGGCACCCATGTTGACCTGCTCAATTAGTGCACGCACAGAGGCAAAGGCCTTAATAACAGATGGGAGTGCCAAGGTAGCAACTTATGGAGATCGTTTAATCCTCGGGATATGGAGCCCGTCGCCTCGCATGCAGATTCACGAACCACCACGTTATCCACTGCCAGACATTGTTTTGTATTGGCGTCACACTCTCTGCAGGAGGATAAAGGCGGGTCCCCATCTTATTGGCTGGCACATTAACAGCAGCCTGCCCCAGTGTATAATGTCAGAACTGAACTGAAAGCTCTACAGTTTGAGAAGCTGTTGACATCTTCAATCCTGATGAACAGTTTTAAAGGGGAGAGGGGTCATTCAGATTGGAGGGGTTGCTGGGCGAATGAACACATTCCACCTTTATACCCAGCTATAATTAGTCTCTTCACCTTGCTCTTCTGCATGTGCTTTGTCTCGATGCAGATGCACCGTGAAAAGGAGAGCTCCTCTTCCTATCTCTTTATTGCTCCGCTTTTTTTTTCTCACCATAAAAGTTCCTTCTGGAAAGACTTGCCTGTGCCGTCCCCTACACACGTCCTTCTCCTCACTTCCTTTTGTTCTAATTAACCCCGGGGCAGATATTGTGCCTCTAATGGAGAACTCCCATCCTCTCCATTCAGCAACTTGTTTCTCCTTCTCTTTTTTCCTCAGATATCACAACCCAGGAAAACAAGCAGCTTTTCTTATGCCCCCCCACCTATTTCAAAAATCAAACAAGGAAGCACCTTTTTTTATTCATGCCACGCTTTGGCAGTGTCCCTTTGAATGGCTTTCAGAACTCCCCGCTACTATAATAAAGAGGGGGGGCAGTCAGCTTGTTCATTTTTAAACTCACTTACAGATTTGTGGTGGTAGTAAACAATGGGTATTCCAAACATTTTGCTCCTCAACCTATGCTAAACTTAACTTGCGCAGTAGGTTGAGAATGCCTAATTGTGACTAAATGTTCAGAGACACATCACTCTCCCTCTCTCCTCAGGATCCATGGATCTGTTGACTGCCTGTCGGAACTCTCCTCCTCGCGCCATCCTTTCAGCGGTGAGACTTCTACCTTTTATAGCAAGCGTCTACTGAAATGTATTTGAAATGTCATGGCAATTATTATGCTGTGAGTGCCCGTGAAGCTGCTCTAATGCAGGAATGTGTGTGGGAGTACTTGACTCTTGTGATTGCCTTGCAGGGACGATCCGTCGCACTTTCAGCACATCATCGGCCATCGCTGCCTCCAAGGAGACGAGCCGGAGGAGTCCTGTCACCAGGTGTGGCTCTTTTCTGCACAGCCCTCTCTTTCCACCCTCATCTTCATCGCAGGCAGCGGCAGAATCAATACCGATAAGACGCAGCAGTATTAGTCGGCAAAGGTTCCTCTTTTAAATGGCCAATAGATGATTGTGGTTAGAACGAGAGAGAGCCATTGAAGATCAATCATTCAGACATCAAGCTGCCATCCATCTCATACTTACCTTAAGATATCCTATCACACTGACTGCATACCTTTACTCATAAATCTTTTTTGCTGTATTTTTTCCTCTGCTGCCAAAATTCATCTTAAAAACCAACAAGAAATCGCTCTAACCCTCACCGACGGCGCTGGAGTTCACTGAGTGGGGCTGTTCCCGGGAGCGCACCAGGTTCCGCCCCCCCGCTGGGCTCCGCCGCCCCGCCTGCCTCTGGGCAGGTCTGCCTCCACGTGGGCATGCAGGTCCTGCTCACCAGCGCCAACGACATGGCCTCCATCCGCTACCTGGGCCCCGCGGACTTCGCCCCGGGGCTCTGGCTGGGCCTGGAGCTGCGCAGCCCCAAGGGGAAGAACGACGGCTCTGTGGGGGGGCGGAGCTACTTCAGCTGCCGGCCCGGGCACGGGGTGCTGGTCCGGCCCAGCCGCGTCACCTACAGGGGCCTCAACGGGGCCCGCCTGGTGGACCAAGACAGCTAAGGACTGTGGGAAGGGGTTGGAGGGACATTTAAAGAAGTTTTGTCTTTCTTTTTATGATCTTCTATTCAATGCAAAAAATATAGGTTTAAGCGTCTTTAATATGCATTACATATAAATTGCTTATTTCTCATTTACTTAGTTATTCCTTTATATTACTTTACATTACTTTACATTACAGGTCACTTAGACACTTTTATCCAAAGTGACTGACACAGGAGCAGTCTGGGGGAAGTGGACACAACATGCTGACTCCAGTGGGACTCGGACGTTCTCTCCACTGATCCAAGATCAGATCCCACTGAGCCACAGCCTCTTTCAGAGGAGTTGTAAGTTACAGCAATAAAACTACCTATTAAGAGTTCAATGTAAAAATACTCAATTCAATTTGGACAAAAATATGAGGTAAAGAAAGCACTTTATGAAATGAACTATACATTCTTATTAGAATTAGTCAGGGCAGGATACTAGGGGGGGAAGTCTGAATAAGACATACAACACTGCACTACTTTGAATCTGTTTGCACTGAGAAAGAATATCAATGACAGATCAGAATGAGATTAGGCAGATGGTATGGATGTGCACACATGAAAAAGTGTTTCTAATACCCAAAGCTAATTTTGATCACATGCAGTAGAGATTTTATCAGATCATTTAGATAATGGTAATGTAGCTTACTCTCCAACAAAGTGTGCATGTGTCTGTGATTATGTGCGCATCTGTGTGTGCATGTGTGTATTCATTCAGAGCACTTTGAAACAAGAGAGATGATTAAGGCCTGTAGATAATTGATGGAAGTTGAGTCAAATCTGGATTTTCTAGTTTATGAATCAATGTGAATGAAACAGGATTTAATTCAGACGCGACCTCCAGCAGAATAAATCTGCTTTAACAGAAGTCATGTCCTCCCACGTACAACAGTTTTTGCTACAGTAGGGCTGCGGTAGGCAGGAGTCTTTGCCCTCAATTGAGAGAAAAACAATCCATAATAACCTTTCAGCATATTATTATCCTTAGGTCTGATACCAGAAAGCCGGAAAATCTTAAAAGGAGAGTTGCTATTCAGGTATTGGGGACAACTGTATTTGCTACAAATGAACCGGGAAAAAGAAGACTGACGTACCAACAAAGGGGGGGGGGGGGGGGGGAGAAATGTGTTTAAGCCCTGACAGCTTTTTAATACAGTATGATATCTTCCATATGTTGAAGACCCCACTTCAGAGCAGGAATACATGTTTTTGACGGTTGATTAAAGCAGCTCGACAGAGGATATACGCAATCATCTTGTTTGAAGGATCGCGCTGGCTGTCGGAGCCTCTCTGCAGAGAGCAAGCCATCGATTGGGCATGTGGAAAACAGGCCCACTGTTCAGCAAAACACTCATGTGCCACCCAATTAAAGTGCAGGCCCCAACAAGAGGAGCAGAATCTCCAATGGCCCTCATTGATCCGTCTGCAGAGCCTGGTGGAGGCAGTGCTGGTCAGAGATCAGACAGATGAAATGCATTTCTGAGATGCGATTGAGATATTTCAACCCCACAGAAAGCTAATTTGCATAAGTGCCATCCCTGTGATCACTACTGTGGCATTTGTAAGAGTTTCAAATCTCAGCTTCAGAAAAGCTCGCATATATCTGGTGTATCCCGATTGTATTACAGCATGAGTACTTTCAGATTCCACTGGTGTGTATGACGGTGTTTTGGCGCTGTGTTCCTGTGGGTAATGGATTGTTGTTTTTCATAATATTCCTGATATTTGAATCTGAAGTGTGTGAGGGGGATTTGGTCTGATGCATTTTTCATGTTGTGGAAAATAACAGTATTTGTAAAAAATAAAATATAAGACTATTCTAATTTGACTTCTTATCTCTGTGACTCTATTTGTTCTCTGGCTCTGGGCCTTTTATCGAGTGTGGTTGTGCTAATGAAAAAGAGATTTTTCTCTACTTCCTTGGACTGTTCATAAAGTGCAGAGGAGTGTTGCCTTCAGGGAATGAAAATGAAATCGTACAAGCACTTTGAAATGGTTACACGTCTGTTACCATCTGATTCCACCGGGGCTCGTCTCAGCCAAAGCACAAACACCCTGCTGCCGAGTACAATTGTTCGCTTTCCGCCAGCCCGGCACACACATTCAAGCTTCAGTGTGGGTGACACACTCTATTATGCCATGATTGTGGAATAAGTAGATGTTTGAATGGTTGCTTTTAAATAGTTTTCTTTGCCTATTGTTCTTTTTGTAGTCCAAACAGGAGAAAGGAAACCAAGGGAAGCAGTGATTGTCCAAACGTCTGACCAAGAGATTTATTCAAAGGTGAGATTAAATGAAATGGTAATATCTGGAATAAAAGCAACCAAGTTCAAGTAGACCACTTATCATACTATAACTCAGTGGTTTGCCAGCACTTGGAGACAATTTGTTCAACTTGAGATTGTAAAAAGAGCCACTGAGAATAAAAACCCTTTTATATATAACGACTGCAAAGCTTGGTTTGCCATGGAGAATAAACTGTATTTGTCCTTAATAGGTTCAAAAGGGGAGGGGGAGGGGGAGGAGGAGGCGGGGGAGCTGCCACAATGATGTCAGATTGCTTATTTAAATTACAACTTTCCAACTTTTAAATAGTATTCACGTCATAATAATTGCGATTGGATAGTTCTCCTGAAGGCTCAGATACATCCTTCTTGGCACTAATACAGAAGTGTCTGAAAACTAAATAACCATGTGTTGCTGGAGGAGCCCAGAGTCTGTCTCTGCATACTAAGAGCAGTGTCTCCAGTCTGTCGGGCTCCACCAAAGCTGGATCTTGTCACTGGTTCTGTCATTTCCATTGGCCGGCTGTCAACATGCAGGGGGAGACGAGAGTCCTGTTCGTTAACCTCAGGACTGCATCCCTCTTTTTTCTTCTGGATGTCATGTTACCACCGTGCACATCTTGGTGTTATGTGTTTGAATTGGGGGTCAGCACCTCAAAGTCTGGGTTAGGCACCAATGAGTGAGTATAAAATATATAGATTTCATTCTGGACACGTCTCCCTGAGGCTTCTGGAGAGCTGCTGTGAAGCTCAATGTGGGCCGCTCCAGCCTTCTCCATCTTGACAGTGCAAATTCTAAATGGGCCAATAGGTGAAGAGTGGTGGAGCTGAGGCGGGCTAAGGTGATGCAGCAGAGAACATGGCTAGCTTGTTAATACCTAAGACAGTATTAACCTGTTAAAATGGTGCCATGCCCTTAATTAAGTATACATTTAATCCTTAATATAATTCAAAGGGATGATTTGTATAAAAAGTCACAACTGTGCAGTTGTCATGAACAAATAAATTGGCTATCAAGACAAAGGGTTTTACCAGGCTTTACATTTTTTTATTTTACACAGGAAGTGAGCCGCATGTTGACATGAGGGTCTCCCCAGGGAGTGAGCCGCATGTTGACATGAGGGTCTCCCCAGGGAGTGAGCCGCATGTTGAAGCAATCTTAGTGGCCAAACAGTCGCACTACAGCTTCCCTGTCGATTTGGACGTCATTGGGCCCAAAAATACTTTTTCACATTGACCTCTATTGAGAAAGAGAAGTCTGAAAATCAATGAATAACGTATTTTTAACTTAATGAACTACACAGTTCGTATTCAAGCCATTAGGGTTTAAACGTTGTAAAATGCGCTGAAAGCCAAATCCAGAGTTATTTCCCCTCTCCTTTCGTTTGACTGAGTCGACATGGGTCGTTACAATGCAGACTGGATGCTAGTTAAAGCTAAAAGCAAATGTGAACGCTCTATGGGCCCAGATAAGAGTGCTTTTGCTCCCGACGTCAAGCCATTTTGGCTTCATGCGCCACGGAACAGCATTCTTAGGAGTGAACGGGGTGCTGTATCCAGTTCTCTTTACCTCTTTATAATGCATGGTTGGCCTGCTTTCTGAGCCATTCTCAAGGGGCCATTCAAAGTAATGCAGGGTTTGGCCCTTCCGTGTTAATTATTTTGCACCCAAGTTTGTCGCTTGGCAACAAGGTGGGTTTCAAGTCATCTGCTGGAACAAATGTGGAAGTACTGTAAAGTTCTCTTTATAATTAGGTTTTGTATTGTATCCTAGGTTATGTTTTATATACGCAAGAGCTACTGGCAGCAGGAACAGGACCTGGATAACCGGCTTAGCTCTTCTACCTTTTATGAAGTTTACAATGCTCTAAAGTTGTTTGTGAATTCAGACATGTTGCTTCGTGAGATCAGAAGTGGTTGTGTACTGGAACACTTTTCATTGAGAGGTGTTTCTAATGTTTTTGTCCTTCACATTGACATCCTGAGGAGACTATTAGAAACACCTGAATACATTCAGCTCAATTTAACACCATCTTCCTCAATGCTAAACTTATACAAAAACTGAACATTATAGTCATCTCCAAGGTCGCCTTCATGGCAGAACAGTGGGATTGGATTGCATTAGACAGTATAGTGCTTAAAGCTACCTTTTGTAGTCGGTAGTAGTGACTCATCACGTTGTGAATACCCCATGTATGTGATTCTTAGAGAAAGCAGTGCAGAAGAAAGAGGCTCACATACTGTGTTTCATTATTGTTGCTGATAGTGTGAGGGCTTAAGTAAAAGGCGTGTATATGTTAATGAATGGACTGAAAGCAGCTCGCAGAGAGCTCCACTGGATGAGCAAAGTTGTGAGATACAATGAAGCCTCTTAGTTCAGACTCTCATGGTGATGTGTTCATTATCACAACTTTGCTATCTGAAAATCATAGCGGCAAAAATACCATGCTTTCTTTGGATATAACTTCTGGAATAATGGTTAGACTTCCCTGTGTTGCTCTTCTTTCTGTTTGGATACCCTGAGTCTTGTATTAGAATGGTTTGATGGTATAAATGATGTGAAGTTGAAACAAAGCTCAGACACATTGCACCACAGTGTGCTGAGTGCTCAGCTGCATCATCAGCACTCTGAGAGTGGAGATCCCCGATGGGAGACAAATGATCTCAGTAAGACTTTAGAGGAAGACTCCAGTGCTTTCTGACATGATGGAGAGCGGCACAGACACAGCTGGTGCCCGAGGAATACAGTTTGCTATCGCTAGCAAATACATCCTGGCAGCTGCACAAACCTCTACGTGTAGTGCCGACATGTTTACAATACAGGGATAATCCTGCTGGGGTCTCCATTCACCCTGTCACGGCTTATGTGCAATAATGACCAGCTCACTGTACATAATCCTCCTTATGAGCTGTAATGGCTTGACTCAAATATTGATTTTAAATGAGTATATAACTATCTTATTCCAATTATTAGAAGGAAGAAAAAAATAAATGTAGTTTAACATATTCTCTATAATCTAAACAAGCATGTTCAATAGTCTCTAATACAAACCACTTCCAATGACCACTGGCCAGGTTTTTCTCTGCTACAGCGAGAAAGATGATCCAGGGTTTCATCTTTCCCTCTCCTCATCCCCAGCATACTAATCTGCAGTGCAGCAGCTTGAGACTTTCTTTCTGGAGATCAGCAGCTTTCTCCCCGCAGATAAGAACGGAAGCAGTTGCATTAACTCCACCTCTCTAAAAAACGTCCAGCTCTCTTTAAAAATGTTGTCTAATTCTAATAAAAAATAAATTATTATTACATTAATCTCTCTTCAAAATCAGTATCCACATGTAAAAAAGACAATGTCCATCTTTAATTAAAGAACATTGTCCACCTTTGTAAAAACAGTCTAATCTTAAAAAAAACCTTTTCTGATTCTAATCAAAAACATTGCATACTTCAAATAAAAAGACATCGTCCACCTCTCCTGAAAATGTTCCTCCTCTTTTGAAATACATCCTCCATCTCCATTCAAAGTCATCGTCCACGTCTGGTAAACTCATTCCCCAGCTCTCTTAGGTCCTGGCCATGGGGCTGCCGAGGCCTGTATCTTTGTTCCCACGATGCAGGTCATCCTTTATCAGAATGTTTCCCCATGTGTTTTATAAACGTCATCGTCCTCCTCCCCTGTCTGTTGCAGTGACTGAGGTTCCATACAGCGAGGGAGTGGATATTCCACAGCCAGCAGAGCAGCTAGCTAGCAGAGCAGCTAGCTAGCACAGAGCAGCTGTTGTTTACAGTCGTCTAAACAGGTTCCAGTGTGAGGATTCAAGGCAGGAGAACAATCTCTGGAAACATCATTCTGGGATGGCGACACTTGCTGAATGTCAGTTGAAAGCAGTCGGCCATCTTTCTAAGCCTGTTTGATCTCCTCATGAATGTATATAGAGACGTGCTCGCCTCTTGGCCTTTTGTTCGCACATTCTCTTCTGTACTCTCTCACAGAATGTACGTTGGCTCCTGATTGAGCCATTGCACTGCCTCTGTAGATTTGCTTTTATCACATTTGTTTTCTGTCTGTGTTTTTCTTCTTTTTTATTATAGTTAGTTTGTTTCTTATCTTTTACCTGTAAGGGGCAATAGAGTCAAACATTGAAAAGGAAAAGGAAGGCTACTCGGCAGTAAATCAAATCTGCCGTGCAATATGGCATACATGGGAGCCTCAAACTGTTTTAATCTACCACATACAGCTAGCCGAAGCCATGAAGGGAGACACACTGAGAAAATACATTTACACATCTTTTTATCAGAGATGTCAAATGTACGGTCTGCATGACTGTGAGGCGCGCCTCAATATGTAAACACTCTGAGAAACTAAACGCAAGTTCCGCTGATTGATGTTGTGATCGCTTCATTATCAAACCCAGCAGATGCTTCGTCTCCTGTAGGAGCGGCATGAGGTCAATATCAGAGGTTAATGGTAACGTGTACAATCAGGAGGACTACAATCATCCTGATTAAACAGTCTGGTCTGCTTCATTTGTAACAAATACAGACCATAACTAATGGCCGCTTGATTCTGAGTTCTCTATGTTGGCTCAAGGAGCTGGAATCTGTCAAATAATACACTTTAGAGACTGTACCATGTAAAGGAGGCCATTTGTCAGGGAAACCCCTTCCATTATCTGACTGGGTTTTTTTGAGGAGTCAGATGGATCTAAATAGTGAATGCTAGTGATTCTAAAGGCATTATGCCACTTTGAATAGCTGGTGTACAGGAGTCACCCCCCCTCCATTACCACTATAGCTTTTACCAAAACCACTTTATGTCAACAATTGTTTGTGTTGCCAATAACTTTGAACCCTCCTATTGTCTTCGTTTTCCCCCCTTACTTTGGTGTTGGCGGTCAAATTTGACCGGTCCTGTTTTAACTGCTATTACATTAACACAAAAACCATTAATCATCACCAAATTTCATTTAACACCCTTTCAAACTGTAAATATTGTATCAGACTGGTATACATGAACAACTGCAGTAAATATACAAAGAACAGACAATGAACATGTATTGCGTGTGCTAGGTGTGATCCATGTGGGGGGGTGGGCACATAAGAGCGGGAAATGTATCACATTGTTCTGTGTGTGTGTGTTTGTGAGTGCCAGGTGTGATTCACATGGGGGGATTGGACACATAAGGGGGGGGGGAAACACATCGTGTGTGTGTGTGTGTGTGTGTGTGTGTGTGTGTGTGTGTGTGTGTGTGTGTGTGTGTGTGTGTGTGTGTGTGTGTGTGTGTGTGTGTGTGTGTGTGTGTGTGTGTGTGTTTGTGTTTTATCTGATCCGGAAGGTTACTAATTTCTTTTCTTTATGGTGGTCATTTTTGACCGGGAACACAATAAAAGTTGACTAAGTCATCCAAAATTCAATGAAAGTGGTGATCAGCATTTTCATATGTTCAAATACTACTGTGAAGGATATCATAAAGCCTTAATGCAATCGAATGTTAAACAAAAAAGTTATGATTGAAGAAAGTAGTAAATCGGTCAGATTTGACCTGAAGACAACAGGAGGGTTACACAACTGCTGTCAGAATATCAATGATGTTGCATTTTACAGCCCTATTACATCAAAGCTAAAGAAGACAAAAAAAAACATTACTAATTTTACACTAAACTGTGATTGATGGCTGTGTTTCAAGAATGTAATCAGCAGTCGCACTTCCGTTATAATGAATGTGGCCCAGATCCTAAAGAGTGCAGTACACAGACTAACGCTCATTATATAGTAATTTATTAATTTTGGCGAATGTCATCTGAAGGGCAATTTACAGCTTTTAACAGAGCCATAGTACAATACTTTATAATTACAACATTTACAGGTGCGGATTCAGTTTGTCTTTACATCAAACAATGGAGATGAGCTGTGAAGGAACACTGAATGAATGCACAGAAGACGAAGCAAACAATACTTTTCATTGGCCAAGATTCACCTCGGCCTACAGGAATGCTTTTATCTTGAACCGTCACCAGTGCCATGACGGACACACGGCTGCTCAGCTTCACAGCACACTGACAGGAGGCCAAATACGTGACGCACGTCGTTTAGCGAGACATCAACTCATGGTGCTGTCACATAGATACTGTATGGAACTGTGATTCAACTGAAGGTAGACTTTAAACACAGACACCGTGTGTGGAAGTAAGACTCAGGGGTCTCAGCGTTCAGCCACATGTGGAGCAGTAGCAGTTTGTATCCAAACGTTTCACTCATTTGTATTCCACAACAGCCATCCTGTGATAGAAAAGATGAAAATATGCAAATGTAGAGACGTAGAGTGCTTTGAGATGGCAATTTGAAGGTTAAGATTGATTCAGCGATATCCACTTTGTTTCTATATCTGGACACAAAAGGGGACATTTTTTTTTTTTGTAACAACAAAGAAATTGATAAAAGGTTACCTAAAAAAAGCGATAAGAAAAGACAACGGTCTCAGAGCACTCTATCAACAAAAGCGAATTGTGAACAAAAGCAGAGTGTGTTCCAGGAGTCCAAAGGTGAACTCTTTAATGTGTCTGAATGCGTCTCCTCTATAATCTGCCGTGTTCTTCTGTCGCTGTGTTTGTGTTCATCCGTCTGCTCCTGAATGAGGTCGTGACCAAGCAGCATACTCTCCATATAACTCTTATACAGTCTATGGTCGTGACTCAGCAGTCATTACACAGCGTTTAGGGCATTTAGAGTTGATGTGTTTCTGTTCAAACTCTCCTTTTCTCTTTTTTTCATATTACCAAAAAGATATCCCTGTGTTTTAAAGTGAAAACCAGTCGATGTAAAAGGAATTTGTTTGGATTTGAGGAAAGCCTGTTTATGAATAATTTATAGAGCCACTTCCAAATAATAAATAAACAAATGAATAAATAAACAAGCAGGCAAGCAAACACCAACAAACACATTTTTCCCCGGTAGTTTTCTTTTTCGTATAAATGTCTGGTAATCCAGAGTCTGATCCTTGAAAAATAGTCTAATACGAGTTATTGAGCACGATGCTGTTCTCCAAAAGCGTGTGGGTAGGGGTCAGTGTGAGGGGGGCTCAGTGTGAGGGGGGCTCAGTGTGAGGGGGGGCACGGGTTGCTGCAGCTGGAGGCAACACTGCTTCAGTCAGACGGGTCACTAAAGTCTGTGACTGAAAGTTTGAAGTTTGGCAAAATATAGAGATTTGAACCCTCCTAATAATCCATTCTCACAGCAAAGAGACATCCTCTGATGACCACATGAGCTCCTGCTCTCTCTCAGATGGAAGGTTCTCCATGTGTCTCACTCTGTCATGATCCCTCCAGCATTGAAAAAATACATTTTTTTAATTCTTAAAACTAGCATTTGCTCTACTTTCTGCCTCCCAAAGCTTTTGTTTCTATTTCTCTGCTGTGCTTAGCATCCGACGGGGATCTGAACACAGCTCCAGGTTCTGAGGCTCCATCCAGATGCCCAGCCACACCCGGAGGGAGGGACCAACATGGTGGGACGGTAGGGGGTGTAAAAGGGTCTCTGTCTGTACAGTGTGGAAAAAGAGTACAGGCATGTGGGCTAAAGCACGGTGGCATTGTGGCCCTCCATCCTGGGCAGCCGGGGGTCCTGTACTGTCCCCATGGTAACCAGCAGCGGACGGCTGTCCTCGGACAAACCCAAGCGACCCAGGGTCACTGAAGCCCCCCTCTGGTGGGCGTTGGCCATGGAGAGGCCCTGCTGGGGCTGGTGGGCCGCAGGGGGGTTGGGGTGCACGGCCTCCAGCGGCAGGCCCTGCTCCTGGTAGCCGTAGCCGATGTTCCCACAGGGGAACCGCCTCAGTCTGTAGAGGGGGACCGGGGGCAGCGCGGCCGAATCTAAGAGCAGAGGGGACTGGGCAGCGGGAGGGGGGGGCGGGGGCAGCAGAGGCCTGCAGAGACCCTGCTGCTGCTGCTGCTGCTGCTGGTGGTGCAGCATCTGCAGGTGGTGCTGCTGGAGCTGCTGCTGGTGGAGCTGCTGCTGGAGCTGCTGCTGGAGCTGCTGCTGGTGCTGCAGCCCCAGGGCCCCCGCTACCTCAGCCACGGTCCGGCCCACATGCTCCTGCCCCTCCCCCGGGACCCTGCCGCTGCCCTCTCCTGCAGCACCCACACCCCCCTGCCTCTGCTGCTGCTGCTTCCTCTGCTGCAGGAACCAGGACCCGTAGGTGGGGTTCCACAGGGTGGTGCTCTTCCCGTTGGGGCCCTCCTTCTCCTGCGGCTGACCCTGGGTGAACGCCAGGTTGATATGCCCCCCCTCAGGGCCGTGCTGGGAGGGGATGTGCGGGCCCTTGGCAGTGAGCGTAGAGGCGCCTGTGGAGGTGACCGTGTTGCTTGTTGTCATGGCGATCTGCGTGTGAGGCTGCTGGTGGAGGTAGGGGGGGGGCGACGTCTGTGCTTTAGCCTCCAATGTTGCGCTCGTCTCCGCACTGTGCTCCCCCCCTCTCAGGGGGTCTCCTGTAGGATAGGAGGGGGGGGGCTGCTGGACCTCCCCATCATGCACCGGGGCGTTCACCAGCACCGTCGGAGCCGAGGGGTCCCGCTCCTCCTCTTCTGGGACAGGTCCATACTCTACAGGCAGCGGCATGGTCACCACGTCAGGGTCCTAAAGAGGGGGATATCAGAGGTTAAGGTGAGAAAGTATCAATAATAATAAAGAGTCTATTCCTCTTCTTCTTTTGCCTGTGGCTGCTGTGTTTACCCAGGCTCAAAGTCTCACATGTGATGGACCACTCTGAACACATTTCAGGTGTTGAATAGAGAGAAAGTGAACCGTGTCTTTTTATTGTCCAAAAAAAGCAACATTTCAAGATGCATAACATCTTCTTCAGACAGGTCATTAACACCTAGCTAGCTAGTTAGCTCAGTAGTTCCAGTTAGCTGGTGGACTGTTGAACTGTAAAGCAGCATGTGGGGACTCTTTAGTGTTCTCCCTCTGAAACAGGAGCTTATCATAAGGGATCCTGAGTCTCCACAGGTAGACTCCTATACAGCTAATATTTCATATGTTCAATGTAATTGTGACTCCCAAAGTGGGGTAAGATTGATCAATAACACTAAATAGATTAACAACAAGTAATTTTAATTCAGAAACAGGTTTTGATGAAGCTCCTTAAGCACCTATCTTGGGTTATCCTTTACAGAAATCCGACACAGGCTTGGAGTAATACGTAAAGACAGAAAAACCCAATAGAAATCCCACAGTGCTCTGATTGGTTACCTGCAGGCAGTAGTCGATTCTCTCCAGGATGGTGGAGAAGTTGGGCCTGTCTTCAGGCTGATGCTGCCAGCTCTGAGTCATTATGCGGTATCTGAAGAAACACACAGGCAGAAGAACATATGCTGAAAATACAATCTTTGCAGATGCAGAGAAGTAGATAAACTAACCCTGCAACATGCTCATCAGAGAAGTGAACAAATAACTAAGAAACATTTCCATGGAACTGAAAAGGCAGATTGCAACAGGATATAAGGAGATCTGGAAAGCTGCAGGTATGAAGGAAAAGCTGAGAAATCACAGAGAGGCTAAAGTGTGGCTCCAATGCGTATATTAGAGAGCCAGGAAATGTGTGTGTGCATCTGCCCGTATAGCTTTTATAATAGAGTTGGCAGCAGAGGCGGTGTCTGAAGTGAAAAATACAGTCTGATATCAAAATATTTTTAAAGCTCTCTATCAGCTACCCGGCACTTCTTCCAAAGTGGGAAGCAACATGAAAGAGAAGTGTTGATGTGGTTTCCATATTGAAAGTCATCTCATCTCATTTTCTCATGCCTCCTAGGTCCCGACTTGTTTACGTGTGAATATCAGCAAAACATCTGAGCCTTTCATGTCTGCCTCTATGTTTTCCTTTTCATTTCTTATACTGTGTAGAGTTAGGGATCAATACAGCATCGTGATATTTGCCTCACAATATTGTATTGATACACAGCTTCCACAATCAATCTTTTATTAAATAAATCATTACAATTGCAAATTCTAATTCAATTCCTTGCTTTTTCTGTCCACTAGATGGCGTTACATTTTTTCGGATGACGTCAACAGGATTGGCTGGAAGTTGGTCAACATTAAGAAATCAGAAATCAGATCTCAAACACATTCTGTAAATTAGATCTCATTAAATACAAATGAAATGTCAAATTGTACATTTTTTGTTTTGTTTTACCGCAATAGTCATGATATGCCACGTTGCTTTAAATGGCAAACATATGGTATTTTGACTTAAGTATCGTGATCATTCCATATGATTTTGCCTCCAGTGATCCAACCCTGACACTACGTATGCTTTATGTGCGACTGAGCTTCCTTCTAGCTTGTTTATGTCTTGGAAGGAGTTTAATTAGACCTCGTGGGATCACATTTTTCCTGCAGGCATGTGAAGCACTTGAATGAATTCAGATCAGCTCTTACACAGGCCCAGGGCAGTTTTTGGGTGGGTCCATTCTTCCGCCATTGGTCACAAACTCCAACACTTCCTGGTTACTGCGACTTGGATACGGCATGTAGCCCAATGAGAAGATCTCCCACAGCAGAACCCCGAAGGACCTGCAGGTAAAAAGAGGGCACATCAATCACGGGGGGGGGGTGGCGGGGCAAGTCATACATTAAAAGCATCTTCAGAGCTGTAAAGGATGAGCGCAGAGGGCAAGACTGAGATAGAAACAAGATGGAGAATTTAAAAACCCAACATATGGCTCAGGATCAGAGGTGTTGAAGGACAGAGGAAGGTGGAACAGGAAGTATGTGAGATATAGGAGTGAGAGCTATGAGAGAGAAGTGTGAGGGACTTACCATGTGTCTGTTTTAGACGTAAAGATGCCCTCCATGAAGGCTTCAGGCGGCATCCACTTGACTGGCAGCATGGCCCGCCCCCCCTTCCTGTAATAGCTGGCCCTACACACACACACACACACACACACACACACACACACACACACACACACACACACACACACACACACACACACACACACACACACACACACACACACACACACACACACACACACACACACACACACACACACACACACACACACACACACACACACACACACACACACACACACACACTTCCATCACTTTAGAGAACATTACTCTGGAGAATTAAGACTCATTTTCACAAGTTCAGCGCGAGTCAACCTGAACTTTATTCGTTCCTATGGGAACTCATACTCCGTATATTCTTTTTCAGTCCTGAATTTGCCTCGAGTCAACACTGTGTTCAAAGTGGATTCAGCAAATTAGCAGACAGGCTATGTTATTCAATTTAGTTTCTCCAATTTGTTGAAAGGCAAATTGTGTAAGGTAATTGTGTATTAAAAGTTAACTAGTCAGACTCACACACTTGAAATTTTACTTTCTAAAAGAAATTTAGCAATGCTACACCCTAAATTCAAGTTAAATATAAACATTCACCCTAAAATGTCATTATTTATGTTCCGGTGGCTTACATGTTGTCCCCAAAAGGGAAGCAGATCATGCCACAATATGCAAACAGATTGATGTGAGTAAAACACACACACTTTGAATGGATACATATTGTATGACTAACCATGTGGCTAATAACAGTTATATTGTGTTTTGTTTGCCCACTAATAATTCAAAAGGGAACATTTATAAAATGAACACCAGCATCTGTCATGTAGCATCGTCACCATGGCAACACCACTGCCCTCAAAAGCAGAGGGTAAAGAAAAAACCAAAAAAACCTCTTGCAATTAAATCCCCGTTTGTCAGCGTCTGTATCACCCTCTGATGCGATCGCGCTCCCAGCTTCCTCACATGTGGGTGAGGGACCCTCTAAGAACTCTTATCTCTCAGGGGGGGGGCGTTATTCGCCGGGCCGAGCCCCGTCTGAGTCTTTTTTAATGCTGTTTTGCAAACAGGGTTGTCGGAGAAATGATCAGATGTGTGCTGTATCTGATTGTTGGTGCTGATGGAGGTCACTGCCCCCCCCTCCCCCAGGCCCACAGCATTAACTGCTCCCCATCCATCAGCAGGAGAAATGGACACACATCCAGATGCCAGTTAAGTGGAGTTTTTCTGGGGAAAGCATCATTTGACATTGTTTGCTGTTGCAGAGGAGTACATCTGTTTTGCCTGTGTGATGTCATAACAATTATACACTTTTTCCCCTTTGCAGTCATTTGTTAACAAGTGCTTTAGATTCAATAGGACTGTAATAGCCAAGGTTTTTTTTATGTGTGGGGGCTCTGTGCTGAGGGACGTCATTTACATCTTACAATATTACAATATACACACCTTTTCAAAAATCCATCGCTGTGCCATTTTCAATTTCCAAATTCTAACAATTTTGCTAAAGAAAAGTAAACATCATTTCAAACGATTATAACCAAAAAGATGTCGCCAGTTCACGTCCCGATCGGACCAACAAATACGGAGTGTGGACTGGAGAGGAGCCAGTTCACCTCCTGGGCCACTGCCGAAGTGTCCTTGAGCAAGGCACCGAACCCCCAACTGCTCACTGACGCCGGCTAGACTGGCTGCCTCTGCTCTGACCTCTCAACTGCATGTGCATGTGTGACTGTGTGTGTATTTGTATATGTATGTATTGTAAAAAGTGTGTACTGTGTGTACCTGTATAAAACGCATGTGCGTGTATGACAGAGTGGAAACTGATAAAGGTCCATCTTCTTCTTCTGATTAATACCAAGAGCTACTATCAGTGCCCTGCACACCGGGATAGAACTATAGCAGCCTTTAGATTATGACTCTTTGTTCATTATGCTATCAAACTGTTCTTTTGATGGGTGATGCTCAGAGGTTTTATATCCGTCACTCTATATACATTTGTGTCTCTGATAGTGGAGGTTGAGCCCCATCCCTCTCCTTTACCTTTTGTAGCAAGTCATGTGTTTAGGATGCATGTTACAGCCCCCTGCCTCGTTTCCTCCACTCTGCATTATATTATGAGCTCTTGTGTTTATTGGATGTGCTGTCTCCTAGGTGCAATTGGCTTCCCCCTAAGGTGATGTTTCGCCCCGTTCTCTCAACTGGCGAGTTGGGGATCCTGATTGGTTTGGTTCCTGGCTCTGCCCTCCAATCACAGGGCAGACCTGCAGACAGACCCTTCAAATACTGAAACAGCTGGACATTACGGGCTCTGATCTTGTTTGGATGAACTATTTTTGTCTCTTGAGTCATTAAACCTAGTGATGTTTTTGTTTGCCGTTTCTCTTCTCACAAAATATAATAACATATATCATATTTATATTTCTTTCTTTACAACCCAGGCCCTCCATCTGTTGTTTATTGGAGCACTATTGTTTTTTTCTTTTGTTTGAGTTTGGCAATAAATGACATCATTTTAGTTTTTGCTGTCCTTTACTTTAACATGATGGGTGATACATTTCGACTAATAAATCAGCTGAAAGTATTTATTATTACGTTTACTACTGTCTTTTTTTTTTACGTTTGTCAACAAAGTAGACAATGACTTTGACATTTCGACACACTACACTACTTATACTAGACTTTACTACTTTTTACATGCTATTTTAGACACACTATAGTTTGTATTTTTTCAATACAATATTTGCAAAACATACTTTTCCTTGTTTCAGAGACATTTTAACATTTAGACTACGATTTCCTTTTGATATTTTTTATATTTACTATGACTTTTTACATTATATTTTTGACATACTATACTTAGACTTTATTCTTAATATTTCGTCATACTTTTAATTTTTTTTTTAAACATACTGCACTAAGCAATTCTCATGTTCTTTACATACGTTTTTTTGTATTGATTTCTTCTGCATACTTTACAATGACTTCTTTATGACATTTGGACATTTTACTATTATTTCTTTTTTTAATATCAACATACATTACTATGACTTTTTAGACTTAGTATACTCTTTTTTACAATATTTTCCGCACAATATTATTATTATAATTGAACCCCTGACAATAATCTACAGTCAGGTTGATGTGTGGAAGGTTTCCAGTTCAAATCCCTGGGCCTTTAGGGAAGGTACAAGAGTGGTAGTAACAGTCTCTCTGAACCTTCTGAAAACAGACGCTAGAGTAACTGAAGCAGAACCTGAAGCAGGACCTGAAGCAGGACCTGAAATAGGACCTGAAATAGGAACTGAAGCAGGACCTGAAGCAGGACCTGAAGCAGGACCTGAAATAGGAACTGAAGCAGGACCTGAAGCAGGACCTGAAATAGGAACTGAAGCAGGACCTGAAGCAGGACCTGAAATAGGACCTGAAATAGGAACTGAAGCAGGACCTGAAGCAGGACCTGAAGCAGGACCTGAAATAGGAACTGAAGCAGGACCTGAAGCAGGACCTGAAATAGGACCTGAAGCAGGACCTGAAGCAGGACCTGAAATAGGAACTGAAGCAGGACCTGAAATAGGAACTGAAGCAGGACCTGAAGCACGACCTGAAATAGGAACTGAAGCAGAACCTGAACCAGGACCTGAAATAGGAACTGAAGCAGAACCTGAAGCAGGAACTGAAATAGGAACTGAAGCAGGACCTGAAGCAGGACCTGAAATAGGACCTGAAGCAGGACCTGAAATAGGACCTGAAGCAGGACCTGAAGCAGGACCTGAAATAGGACCTGAAGCAGGACCTGAAATAGGACCTGAAGCAGGACCTGAAGCAGGACCTGAAGCAGGACCTGAAATAGGACCTGAAGCAGGACCTGCTGGGGCAGCACATGGCTAACAGAAAACGCTGTAATCGCAGCGTGTAGCTCCAAGGTGTGAATATGAGGCAGGATGAGAAAACACTATTGTGTTCAGTTGGCATTCCCTTGACAAATAAAAGCTGGAGAAAAGAAAGAATGCAGGACATAGCAAAAACAGGGCAACGAAACCTGAAACAGCTGGGGTAAAATATAGGACACCATACAACAAAAAAAAGCAAATGTGGGTTTGGCAGCTGAAGCTCTTCAGATATGGCAGCCAAAGGATGCATGACCCATCACAATTATTCTTCGCAGTAGTTTAGGTGGATCTCAAACTGATTTCAAGCTGTTCTCTTGCTCCCCATGGGCAAAACATTTTTCAACTACTGTTAAAAACTAGGGCTATGCATGCTTCAAAAGTAATCCGTCAAATTGAATCCAAAAATAAGTAGCAACTACCACCAGGAATCTCAAACAGATGTAGCTATGCCTCGCCTTCTTAAGGCCAGAGAATACAGGAAACTGGTCACATTTCAGAGATGGGTCTTTTTTGATTTGATAACATACTCCAAAAATATACTTTTAAGTTTCCTATTTTATCAGCTTTGTCTTTTTGTGTCTGTACAAAGTACTTATGCATTACAAAAGTAGTGTGTAATGAACTGGGGAGGTTTTGTTGTGACGTATTAGCTCAATGTTTTGGTCCTATAGGATTCACACTGGCACAGATTCAAGTCGTTATCGTTTAAAGACAAACAAAGCTTCATCTTGCTCAGACTATCTTTTTGCTGTGATATTTAAACCAGGTCCAAAGGTGTTGAAACTGCAATGGTATGGACCCAGGGCAAATAACGGGAGCCAGCCCTGATCATTTCAGTTGAACTCGTAGCTCCATCTGTGTGTCTTTGGGGGAGCAGTGAGTTGAGAGATGATGTGCTGTCAGAAAGTCAGGCTGAAAGGGAAATGTTTATTTAGCAAACTATTGGCACAAGAAGTTAGCCTTGAAGAAAATTGCACTTAATCAATGAAGAAGGGAAAACAATCACTAGTTGAGTTTGTTTGCTTGACAGATTAGCTAAGAACCACGGGGCAGTCCCACTTATCCCCGCAATATCTGGCTGAGAATAACACGATCGATGCACTGAGGGGAAGCAGTTCCCTCCTGCATTTGTATGCCTGCAATTACAGTATTGAATCCTAACAACTTCTCCCTATGTGTGCCCTACTTACTCGTATTCCTCTAATTTCCCTGTCTATCCTTATCAAGAAATTAGTCAGGGAGGCGGTGTGTCCTCGGAAGATGTGATTCGATCAAACAGCTGTGGCAGTGATCCTGCTTGTGTTGTTATGAAAAGAGTTCACTGATAAAGACTCCCACAATCTCCACTCCTTTTTTCTTTCAATATGTATACAACTGTGACCTCTGGAAGTAATCTTCAAATAGAAGATTTAAACACATGGAAATGTTGTACATTATTATTCAGTACATTATCCTCCCCATTTGAACATGCTGGAATATTTAGAAAAGATCGAGGGATGGTACATGTACAGCATAAGACTGATAATACCCCTATCAGTGAGGTCAACCTTTTTCCTTAGCATGGAGTTTATGGACATATTTATTACTGCTAACAGCCCCAGACCAGCACAGACTGAACGCTGAGCCGCAGATTAAGGAAGGTTTAAACACAATCCCAGGGAACCTATAGCACAAATGGAGGTGTTTTATATGTGTGTGATTTTGTGTGAAAGCAATTCAGTGTGCAGAAAGGAAGATAGGGGAGGACGACACAATGTGGGGCCTGATTCTTGTATCTGTTCACATGAATGTTCTGTGTGTGTGTCAGCCTAAAGTCATGCTACACACCATTGTTCCTATGAGAATATCGTCAGTTCAGAAAAAATGCCTTTGATTTCTGGAAGCACGGAGGATCTTTTTTCTTCATAGTGGCTGTTTACCTAAGGATGATTAGTGACTGGCAGCTTTTGTTTACCAGAGCAACACCGGTGTGGAAGCCTGTGTGTGAGGGAATTTGTGTGTGGGAGAGTGGGTGGGGGGGATCCATGGTATACCATGTAAAGGTCCGTCTGTGGCTCTACTCCCAGAATAAACCCAGCTGACATTCAGCCTCGTCACGGTGCCTCACGGTGACTCTCATGTCCCTCGTCACGTAGCAGGAGGGCCACATCATGAAACGGGAAGAATAACACACCAGCGGCACAACACAACTGTCCCTCCCTCTCAAAATAATAACAATGATAATAAAACAAATCCCGGCACCACAGCTCCAGGCTGCAAGATAAAAAAGAAAATCACATGGAGGCACCTGAAAACCTGACATCAGCAATTAAATCAAGCAACCTAATGCGGCCCCTCCGGGAGGATTGTGCAGCTCTTCTGGAGAAGGACTTTGTTCTTGTGTGACTCCATGACTGGAAAGTGCTGTGTTCATGCAGCTTAGTGCTGTGGCATATTTCCCCTGCTCTAATTTCTTACCAGATGAAAGACTTTGGAGATTTCCCTGCCGGATTGTGCATTCATTTGAACGCTGTCACGTGAAATTGTAGAATTGGTTTGAGCTAAGAATAATGAGAAGCCACAGGGGCTCCAGATGAGATGATGTATATTCAAAGAAGGCATCAGTGTGATAGTGAAGAACATTTTCCCAGTTGCATTTAAAAGTCTTCATGATAAATTCCATGACCTTTACAATCATATACGAGGAAACAACCTTAAAGTACAGAGCTGGTAATTTAAAGCAATATGAATGTGAAGTAAAAATTACTTAAAAACTGAACACAGAGTTCTCAAGCTTATCGTGGTAGTCAGTTCCTTCAAGACCCGGACACACCAATCTGACAGAAAATAACTGACACAGACGGACCCCCGACTGTTGCGTTGCCTCGCGTCTCTGTGTCTTGGCCATGTGTCGCACTGGAACACACCGCAAAGACTTCAGCCGACGGCCGAGAAGCACGTACGAACTGCGCATGAGTGGCAATAACTCTCCTTACCAGCAGGCGGCGGTAGTGTGTTTTCATCATTCAAAAGAGGCAACAACCGGAAGACAGACTGCGTGATAACCGAGAGAAGAAGAACATTTATGCATGATATAGGCATAAAGGCCCAATCCCAAACCACTCCCTCGACCTTACCCCTCCGTGACGGAGTGAACTCCGTCTGTAGCCACACTCGCAGCTCAACGAGGCTCCCTCCTGTCCGATGGAGGGAGTAAATACAGCAGCAAGCTTTGGGACGGACTCCCCTATCTCCGGCAGAAACAGGAAATGCCGTAACCGTATGTAACAACGGTTTCAAATCAGCATCTCTTAGACAAAAAATGTAAATTAATAACTCAAATAAAACTCCAAACATATTTCATTGTGTTACTTTTTTGTAAAGCTCTTTTAGTTTTAAACCTGATGTTTGCTGGAACTACTTGAAAACAGCGTGTTTCCTGACGGACACACACAGCGTGACTCCGGTCAGGTAGAGTCCGGTCTCAAGTCAGCACCGCTGCAGACTCGCTGTTTGAGGGCTTGATAGCCCACTCCCCCTCCACACCGCTCCACACTCGTTGGTTTGGAACAGCCCTCAATATGGCGGACCCTGCGCGTGAACACGCAAACGGAGGGGTAGGGTGTAGGGGGCGGTTTGGGAATTGGCCATAGTGTGCGTTCCATTTCACTCTACAACGAGAAGCTCATGGGGCTTTCCCGAACCTGTGTCGAGAGCTGGAGTTAAATGAAATCTCAGATTTGCCTTCTTAATAGTTTGTTTGGGTCCCTCACTTCCGTTTCGCTTCTGATGCACTGATTCGCATGCTGAACAGCCAATCAGTGATTTATTTTACCGACAGCCTTTGGCCGACTGCCCACCGATTCGACATGTTGAATCGGTGGGCAGTCGGCCGAAAAGGTGCCGGCACGGCTGAAAAGACACGACGGTGCGGGACAAACCAATATGATTAGGGCGTGTCGACGCTCATCGTCGGCCACACTTGGTGTGTCTGGGCCTTTATACCAACTGATACTAAAGGGAATAACGAGGACAATATCCAACAGCCAGTGTAAATGAAACCGGCTTTCTCTGGATTGTGTTGCCTTATTGCTGTTTAGGGAAACCCATCGTAGCAGCTAACTCCTGATCTAAGAATGCAAAAGTGACTTAAACCTGCATTCTCTCTTATAGCCATTAAGGGGCGACTCCACTAGTGGCAAACATGTCAGATTTTCCAATATCAATGAGAAATGTGGTTCCTTCTTACTTTATTTAATGCCACACTAAACATTTCCTTAACCTGGCAGCAACTTCACTCTGATACCTCTCCATAACAACAAAGTGTTGCATTAAAAAGAACTCTTCTTTAGTGCAGCGATGCCGGTGTGGTGAAATGGTATTGGTAAACCTACACAGCAAACTCAAAATATTACAATGATCTGGGTATTCAGTCAACATTCGGAATAAAAAGGATTTGATTCTTACACTTTATCTCTAAATAAAAATGTCATCCTTTCGTCCAGCCTGGTGATTACTCCACGGTAAAGATGAATGCTCACACATTAGTTTTTTAAAAGTGTTTTTCTCTTTCTTATTTCTGTTTGATGTGAGCTTACTTAGTTTAAACCCCATTATGACTAATCTGAACCCGGTGCTGATTTGGAGAAAGCCGTGTAAGTCTTGCATGCTGTCTAATATCAGTTGGAATGAATTGTACCTGTAAATGTCTCGAGCCATCCCAAAATCTCCAATCTTGGCGACACGGCCCGATCCTTTGCAGGTCAGTAGGCAATTACGAGCGGCAATGTCTCTGAAAAAGGAGAAAAACACATACATGCGGTCATGTACTTACTGCTGGTTCAACACTATTGGTCATTTTCATTGATGCACAGGCACTTTAATTCTGAATGACATTTTGTATTGTAATATATTTAGAAGGCACTGCGTGTTAAACATACTGAACATTCGCTAATCTTTGATCAGGCCTCCTACCTTCACTAGTTTCATATATGTGTGCATCTATAGGAGAGCTCCACATATGAAACTCCTACAGACGCTCCCTGTGGGATCCTAAGTTCAGTGTAAGTGCAAAGTTGCCCAGGGCAAGCGAGTAAAGTCAAGTGTATGGTTTCCTACTGTTCCTTTATAGCTCTGCCCACATGGTGCATCCAGAGACAAGATTGAAATGTTCCGTTGCAGGCAGTGGGTTGGAAGAGAATAAAATCATATTTGCACTCTACTAGTTTGAGGAAATACAGTAGTTCATGTCTGGGGAAGACACCATTGAGCCCAAACGCTGCATTGGGCTCCCAATGCGCCAAACGTTCTTATCATCTTAAGAAGTAATGTAGCTTTAATGCTCCTCATCACAGTAAAGACAGTAGTGCACTCGGGATGATCAAAAAAACATCATGTGACACTGCTCGATGTAGATCATGGGACAGGGCAGGAGCCAGAAATACAACAAATAGCAGTGATACAATCAGTTTGTGTGTTTTGATGTTTATCCTCCAATCTCTGATGAAACTCGGATGTGAAATGAGGCTGAAGTAATAGTTCAGATTGATTTGAACCGAGGGCTTTTTAAGACAGGGCACTACTCTATGCATGGCTGCCCCACTTCAATGTGCCAGAAGTGTCTGGAACAATTCAACTTATTATTATATAATAAAACTTCAAGTATGAGAAAAGATGATTTGGCATGAAACAAAAACAATGTCTAGGGCATCCAGTGGGTTCTCAGTTTTAGTGAAATGTGGACTCAAGCTGTTAAATGAATGTCTGAGAGATAAATGAGATATCAAACCAGCTGCAGATAATTGACTTAATTGTAGTATCCTGCCACAACATTCCCTATTCATAAATATAAGTGAATGAATCCATCAATTTAGAGGCGTCTCCAAAAACGTAGTATCAGCTCACACACATGAACTCTTTATCTAGTTCCTCTCCTCTCATGAGGTGCTGTGTATAAACCCAAGCAGTTCTTGTTTAATGGCTCTCGAGAATTCATGCAAATGAGTTTTGCTCGTAGGCAGGGACAGCCTTGAATGCAGCAGAAGCTGTCACAGTGTGTCGCTGAGGGCTTAGGGGAAGGACACAGAGCACATGCAGCACAGTGATGGGAGAGCAGGCTGTTATTAAAACAAAGTTAACCGGCTTCAAACTGTAGACCTTATTTACAGCACACTAACTGCAGCTTCAAGACCCATTTCACTGCAGCACTTACCGTCCCTGTTATTAGTCTATTTTAAACAGCTGAAGTTGAACTACTTGACTCTCCTCGAGTCAGTGATTATTTTCAGGCGACTACAGTTTCTAATGTCAGTACCTGTGTTATTGTAAAATAACGTTATAAAAATGTAACATTATTCGATCCACTAGACAAAAAGAGCACAGATAAAAACGTCAACATTAAAGATTACTGGTTTGCCGGGGGAAGGTAAAAGGTCATGTCTAGCTGGTGAAACTAAGAACACCCGAACCAGCTTCGGCGAAATGGCACATGCACAGTTCCTGTGGCACTCAGGAAAAACATATTGGCATGTAGGGCAAAGTTTAGAAGACCTAGCTGGCATTTCTGTTATCCTGGAACAGGAGTCTAGAAGATATGGGAAAGTAATAAATAAATACATTTGTGTAGGGGCTCGTAGATTGCTGAGCCAATCCCACAGTAGTTCTCAGACAGCATTAAAGCTGTGATTTGACCTGTTGCAGCTCATCATCCACACCCTGTGATCCCTTAAGAAAAGCTGCATTCTCCTCCACCCTACCTTATCCACCTGCCCTTTACTCAACCCTGAGTAAACACACCCCCATAAAAATGAAATTAGTCTCAAGGACAGTATAAGGATGAATTTTAATACAAGTTTGAAGGCAGGAAAGAGGGATGGATTGATGGGCCTTACTGTGCCAAGTTGGGGTGGACAAGTTCTCGTTTGTCATTGACCAAGCCGCACCGAAACATGAAGATGGAGACATGAGCTTCAAGCATCCAGATGTGATTGTGGGAGCCATTTTGACCACTGGCCTATTTGACATGTACTAGACTTTCCTCACAGACATCCACGGAGGAGAAGGATTCAAGAAATGCATTTAAAAGTGATTTAGTCACATCCTCCGGTTCACCAACCACTATGAATGTGGATATAGAATGAGACTTGTTCCTTTGATTCGGACCGTAAAAAGGCCAGCCGGCTACCCCATCTGGCTGTTCGGATGCTAAACCCATCACCTGTCCATTGTGCGATCATACGAGAGGCCAAGGCAGCAGGGTCCATATGTGGGCGGATGCAGACCACTCATAATCCTGAGCAAAGGCAGCGTGTGAATGTGGGCAAGTCTGTGCTATTTGAGTTTGAATATTTCTCTTTGCAAATTAGCATTCCATATGTATATGCAAACCCATATGTGCTGTCTATTGTTTGTTTTTCTCTGTGCACAGCTAATCTGTTTAGGTGGGCAGTAGAATCCTTACATCATCTGTCTGTTTATATATTCATATGCAGAGTAGTTCTGGTGTAGTACCTGTGTATAAACTGGTTCTCCTCCAGATACTGGCAGCCCTTTGCGATGTCTCGGGCCACATTCAGAAGATCCACCATGGACAAACTGGACGGATGCTCCTGATCAGACAGAGGAATACCCAGAATGCAATATTAGTCAATGTAGCAGAGGCAGATTTGGGTCTCATTCAGCAAGCGATATACAAACTCTGTTATTTACTCTCATTTCTGTGATTAGACTTGATTTTTGAAGAAATACTATTGTTCAATGTATCCCAGTTAAGACTTTAAAACCCCTTGGAGGATAATACTTTTTTTTCAGCTTCTGAATGGGTTACATACGGCTCTCAGATGCTTTATGATTTTCTTGAAACACCATTACTGATGCTGGGAGAAATCCCAGTTTAATTTGTTCATGTTTGTATAATGGTGTCTTTAAATCTCTACTGCTGAAATTCTTCTTACAGCCTTTTTTGGTGGCATCACTTTAATTCTTGTGCCAGAGTTTTTGCACACGGCACAATGCCCACCCTTTCACTGTCTAAAGGGGTGTTACCTAATAATAAACAATGAGCTATTCCCCTTATATTTATGATCAAAGGGGAGTCACCATACACCTGGGTGAGAGCAGATTTGGATGGATAAGAATGTTTGGTGCATCTGAAGTTGACTTCTCTCCTAACACTAAATTAAGAGGAAATATTAGAGAAATCTTAGAGAATGTTGCTGCATGAGGCCCAGAGATGTTGTTAATAAAACACGAGGGGGAAATGTTGAACATCTAACAGAACATGGATCACATTTTGTCAAATCCTGGGGCTCAGTGACGAGAACATTTGTAGCTAAAGGTGGTTAAACTAATACAAGTATCCATTCAATACAGGTCTGTCTCACCAGCCGGGGTCTGGTCTCCCTCAGGAAGGACTTGAGGTCTCCCCCGGTCATCAGCTCCAGCAGGATGAACCTGGGCATGGTCTGCAGGCTGACCCCCACACAGCGCACAATGTTCTGGTGGCTGAACTTACTGCAGGGGAAACAATGTGTATCAGAAATGTGCTGTGTCTGCACTGTTTGAGAAACAGAGCTGTTTTCATTGTCTGGGTGCTTTACCTGATGATTAGAGCCTCCATGAGGAAGTCCAGCTCATCCTGCTCAGAGCAAACCTCAGGCAGGGTCTGTTGGAAATACAAACAAAGGTGCAAAGAATGAAGAACAGAGGAGAGAAGTGGTGTACATAAATGTCAAGGTTTTGAGAATAACTCCAACTATAAGCATTAAGTGGACATTTTGACTTTATTTTTTACATGAAAAAAAAAATCCAATCCAATCCACTTTATTTCTATAGCACATTTACAAACAACAGAGTTGAACAAAGTGCTGTACATCAACAACTGTATAAAAACATAGCATAAATACATGAAAACAGACAGGACATGAAACAAATGTAAAACACGAGACAATGAAACCAGATCAGAAGCCTGAAAAACTCTCCTACATGACATAAAAACAATACAAAACACTAGTAAGATAAAAACCCAAATTTAAAAGCTGAAGTGTCACCTGGCCTGTAAAAGCCAGGGAAAAGACGTGGGGTTTTAAACGACATTTAAAAACAGGCAGAGTTGGAGCAAGTCTAACCTGGAGGGGTAATTCGTTCCATAACGTTGGAGCTGCAACAGCAAAGGCTCTGTCTCCTCGCTGCTTTAACTTTGATTTTGGGACTACCAGAAGGAATCTGTCAGCAGACCTCAGTGACCATGTGGGTGTGTATGGTTTTAAAAGATCTGCCAGGTACGGTGGGGCTAAACCGTTTAGGCTTTGTATGCGAACAGTAACAGCAAGATACAATACAACTCATAATCTCATATCCTGATAAAAACCTATTCTTAGTTGCATGATGTCTGACGCATTGTAAAAGGCTGTAGACATCAACATCAAAGTCTGACCTTTGGAAGACAGAAACAAATCTTTAGAGTTCCTAAGAGCGTAAATTCACCTTGACTGCCACTTGCAGAGGACTGGGTTCACCTGGGATCCCCACTGCCAGCCCTTCGTATACTTCACCGAAGGCTCCGTGACCCAGACCCCTGGAGACACACAAACACATTCGTTATTTACAACTCCATTAATATTTTAGAAGTGAAGCTGAGACTTTAATACAAGTCTCCTAGATTGGAGACGTTAGAAGCAACCAGCACTAGGAAATGTCCTAAAGGGGCCCCCTTATGCTCATTTTCAGGTCCATATATGTATTTTGTACCTCTACTGGGACATGTCTCCATGCCTTCATTTTCAGAAAGCTCGTTATTTTCCTCATACTGTCTGTGTTGCAGCACCTCTTTTCACCCTCTGTCTGAAACCAGAGCCCAGTCTGCTCTGATTGGTTAGCTGGCCGGCTCTGTTGTGATCGGTCAACCGCTGAGAGATGTCTAGCCCCTTAGCCTATCACGTACAATGTGTTGGAGAGCTAACCAATAGAAGTAACTAAGTGTTACGTAGTGATGTCTCTGAAGAAAAAGGGATTTTAACCTTTGTAGAACCATGCAAAAAAAACAATATGAACACATTACAGAAAAGGGAAAACCCAAAAGCATAATATAATTTCCAAACTATGATCACTGCTACAGTGAGATGTTATTAGTGCTACACTAGGACATGGAAAAACTCTTGGCAGTTTTCTCAACTAGGTCACATGTATTTCATTCCCAAACTCTCCGTGACATCCTGCCGCAGATTCAGAGTTTATTTCAAATAATCATTTCGATTTTTGTATCTTTTGCAGCCATCATTTGACTTAAATAATGTCAATGCTGAAAAAGATTGGGTCCCAAAGAAAAGGAACAAAGCATAAGGACTAGGAACCAGCATGATAAACTGTTGAACATGAACATTAAAGATTAAACATTTAAAAGAGCCATGCGAAAAATCTTTTCCCTAGACACTTGGATCCCTGCAGCAGACCCGTACACTAAGCTGCCACTTCTCACACCACGCTGGATTTCAGCAGTCCAGCCTATTTACATAGTTTATATAATTACAGTGAGCTGCACGTCTTTTCAGATGCTGTTAGGCTTCAGTCAGGTCCCACTTCCCCACAGAGGACTGGTGTATTCAGCTCATACAAGACAAGCAACAAGAAAGCGTGATTTTAAATCTCTGCTCTTGTACCTGGTGAGGGAGATATTTCTCCGCGGCACTTCCTTCAGGTCGGTGACCGATGCCGTCTTTCCGGCAAAGCAGTAGTTGGGGTTGTAGTCGGTCATGATGGTGGAGGCCCGCAGCTTGCTGAGCTTACAGTCTGGACTCTGCAGCTCCAGCTGGATGGACTGCAGCTCCGTATGTTTACGCCTGTACACTGGTGAGAGGACAATTCAATCGTTTCCTCCCACTGCTGGGAAATCCTCAATTTATAAAAGCAAACAAAACCTCAAACACATCTTTTTTGTGGAAATTATTGCTGGCAGCTAAAGCAAACAAAGTGGAAAGCTACCAGTTGTTATTTCTCTCAAGACCTTTTGTTTGTTCCACAGCAATTTATATGAAAATAATTCCTTTGTGAAATATTGATTCCTCTCTATATGATGCCAGATTCGTCTTTCATAATGTTTCAGAATCTAACCCTTAATGTTTAAACGTGTCTTGAGGATGTGTTCATATTACAATGTAAGCATAAGACCAAGTAGAGCTGCAAAGAGCAATCCATTAGTTGTCAACTGTTACATTAATTATAGACTATTTCATAATATACTCATTAGTTGTAAAGTAAACATTATTATTTCCAGCTTCTAAATGTGAATACTTTCTGGTTTCTTTACTTCTCGCGGAAACAAAACGGAATGTTGTGAGATTTGCAGCTCATAGAACATCCCACTGTGTGGAAACTCTTTTCTCCTTTACGCACGCACGCACGCACGCACGCACGCACGCACGCACGCACGCACACACACACACACACACACACACACACACACACACACACACGCCAGTTCTAGAAGCAGCCTCGATCTCAGCTGGGAACCCATTAGTCCCAGGGAGAATAGTTTATGTGTGTATGCTTATGTGTGTGTGGGGAGGTATTTATTTACCAAGTGCTTTCTAATGTACGAGTGCCGTCAGCCTCTGGCTAAGCAGCCATCCATCATTAGCACGTTTCATTCATCACAGAGGTAGACCCACTCCTCCACAGACCCCCGCTGCCTCTACTGACGGTGCAGGCATGTAGGTGGAAGTCTGGCTGTGTGCAAGAGCAGGAGCGCGCGCGCGCGCGTGTGTGCGCGCGTTTGTGTGTGTG